>NC_086444.1:661704018-662014852 GCF_028390025.1 Pseudophryne corroboree
CATATAACATAGGATGATATAACCAAAGGGCATATGCTGGAGAACCATTATTATCATGAACAGCTTGACCCTTTGTGCTATCCAGTACAACAAGGGTTACTCTGCTAAGGTGACCTCTGGTTTGCTTACAGAGCAGGTAGAGGGGTACAAGCCAAGGCATACACGGAATATATATTTACAATATACAAGAATAAGGCATATATAATATAAAAGTTATATCTACCTTTCTGTTACCTGCACAAAATACTTATTTTATGGGGGCTGTGCCATAGCCCCAATCATTTTAAACTGTTTCAGATTGAAACAAGTGATTTCTAGTAGTAATAAATTATTTTTCCAGCATCTCTGTAAAGCTGTATGCGACATGCTTTGCAATCCCCAGTTATGTATGTGGAAAACACAGTGTTTGTGAACCATAAATTAATTGTTTGTAGGGACACAAAGCGAAAAGGTCAAAAATGGTTATAAAGTGCAGATTCCTGCATTGCACAAAGTATCTCTGTTTTAGAAATGTGTTCATAGGTTAAGAACAAGGTGGAGGGGAACAAAACCTACAGTCAGAGAACAAAGCAGAAATCTGTCTCAGAACTAAATACATTTCTTTATACATTAATAAAGTAAACTATTATATCTACATAGTAGAAACTACAATCCCCATCTGTCTGATTGTTTTGGCTAATCTCAAGAACCACTGGACAGATTTTGATGGAGATTGCACAATTCTATAAAGCATTTGTCGAGGAAGGTTTGGGTGCATGAAACATTAATCTATGACAAAAGGGAGCCAAGCAGTGACGATTTTAGTGAAGTAAGTCAAGACAAAATGGCTGTCCAATAGGAATGGAAGTCACTAGTTGAAAGCCAAACCGGCAAAGGGTGGAGGAAGGGATGATCAGTGGAGCATGCATGGCCGGCCGGTGTAAGAGTATAGTACTGTCATTGTATCTGTTGCTGTGTCAACACACCTGTTTAAAGACGTCTTTAATTAAAATTTAAATATTGTATTACCATTATGTCGAGATGGAAAGTGACTATAGGTTGTAGTACATCGGACGCTAAAAGAATTTGTTTATCCCGTAATAATGAAACTGATCAAGACAATCTTGATTGTCAAATTACAGAGAAAGAATGCTCTGGCATGCCACCACACAAACTGATTTTGAAAGTGGGCGCTCCTATTATATTATTACGTAATCTAAACTCGCCAAAATTATGCAGTGGGATGCGATTGCAAATAAAAACTTTAAAAAAACTTTTTGTTTGAAGCTATTTTAACTGGCTGTGGCACTAGAGAGAAGGTTTTAATACTGAGAATCCCATTGATTCCATCAGATTTGGCATTTAATTTCAAATGAGCCCAATTCCCGGTAAGAGTCTTTTTTTGGCATGGCAATAAATAAAGCACAGAGATAGACACTTAACGTGGCTGGAGATGACCTGAGTGGAGAATGATTTTTGTCCGGGACAACTTTACATGGACAGACAATTGTAACATTGGAAATTTGTTTAAATATTCAGAATATCAATAATATGTGTCCAATGTACTTCTTTCACAATATGCAAGAGACACACTCCAACAATCCAACACCATAGATTGATTTGTATAGTACAGTGGTTCTCAAACTCAGTCCTCAGGACCCCACACGGTTCACGTTTTCCATGTCACCCAGCAACTGCACTGTGTATCACCAACTGTCACATTTTAAAAATCTACAGGTGACCTGCAAAACATGGACCGTGTGGGGTCCTGAGGACCGAGTTTGAGAACCTGTGGTATAGTATATACACAGGGGATATGTGTGTAAACTTCGGACCTTAGTGCAAAATTGATACACTGCACAACTGCATCTACATAAATATGTTTTGCATTTGTGGCCGCCTACACTTGGAGATAGACTGAAATACAATAACTTCAGATGTGTTTTATATTGAGTTACATAGATCTGGAAATACATTAGTGCAACTGTTGCGCTTGGGAGAGCACATAGGAACTACTGCTGAATCTGTGGCCTATTTCTCTCACACATCATTATTTTGAGGCTCACCCAAAGTGGGATATTTACCCATTGACCATTTGGACCAGCATGTTTTTTGGAAAGAGGTCCTTTGCTAATTTAGTCTAAAGTGTTCAACATTTTTGAGCATTAGAGTGTTTCGACCCATTGAATTCATATATGGTTGCTTCATGGACTGACCATTTGCTGTGTTGACCATCCCTCTGAAGAAGTCCACGAAGGACGAAACGCGTCAGGGTTGAAGACAGAGAGAAAAGAAACCCTACACTATTGTACATTTGACATATATTGTGATCTGTAATTGTGAAAAAGGGTTACCTCTGTCTAGATTGGGCAATACTTTGCTTTTAATAAATTGTGTAAAGCCATAATCATTTGGTCAATTTTTAGTTGGTAACCAGTTAAAGTGATTGAGAGCGCCCTCTGATTCAATTTGCAGGATATATATATATATATATCTCGGGGGCGTAGCCAGAACTTTTTGGCCCCATAGCAACATTTTGAAGGGCCCCCCGTCCCAATGCTTCTAGAGAGACACTTCTCTGCAGCAGCTGTTAATTTTATGCCCTATAATAGTGCCCTGGTTCTTTTTCTGAACCATAGTAGATCCTTATTTAATGTTATGCCCCATAGTAGTGCCCTAGGTTCTTTTATGAATTGTAGTTGTGCTTAAGTTCACCTTATGTCACATTTCAGAGCTGCCAGTACACATTATGCCGCACAGTACCCCCTATTCACATTATGATATATAGTGCTCACCATTCATATTGTACCTCATTACAGTGCCCCGGTTCATATTATATAACATCAAAATGCCCTCCAGTCAATTTTATACCACACTATAATGAGCAGGTCCAGGGGCATACCTAGATATATTGCAGGCCACAAGGAAAAAGTTTGAAAGAACCCCTATGTACCACCCAATAATGGAAAATGCATATAACACATACAACTTTGACAGGGAAGATGGGCCCCTCTCAGCTCTGTGCCCCTGCACCTATGCACTTGAGATATATATATATATATATATATATATATATAGAAAAAACAGATAAGATCAGATTTTTAACCTAAAAACTTTTTTAGGAAAACACGCATTTTATATATTGCCATGTATGTCTAAAAAATTTTTTACTGACTACGTTCGTTATAAATAAATCCCGTCTTTTTATTTAAATATACATCTCTAGTTTTATACTGTTTTTACCACCGGTGGTCGCTCTGATCTTATCTGTTTTTTCTACATTTCTTTTATCCTACACACGTACAAGTGTAGGTTTTATTTAAGATTGAGCAGACACCCCATAAAGAAAGGGGAGTGGTACTATAGAGATTAAACAGGGGAATATACTAGACATACTGTGAAAAACTATCTCTACTATTTTTTTGGCGCTGTCAGTTCACCCCATATACATATATATATATATACAGGGTCGTTTCTAGCCAAATTGGCTCCCAGTGCGAGATTTCAAAATGCGCCCCCCCATTGCTATAAAAAAAAATGCGTGCACCCCCCCCACATACCTATAAAAAGAAAAAGCATGCGCGCGCCGAAGGCGTGCGCACTCCCGACATGGGTGTGTGGCCTGAATAAAATGGGTGTGGTCTCGTTAAAGTGGGCGTGGCCTCATCTGATACACAGCACGGCAGGCAGGTGTCCCCATTTTACACAGTACGGCAGGTACGTGTCCCCATTTTACACAGTACGGCAGGCAGGTGTCCCCATTTTACAAAGTGCGGCAGGCAGGTGTCCCCATTTTACACAGCACGGCAGGCAGGTGTCCCCATTTTACACAGCACGGCAGGCAGGTGTCCCCATTTTACACAGTACGGCAGGCAGGTGTCCCCATTTTACACAGTACGGCAGGTACGTGTCCCCATTTTACACAGTATGGCAGGCAGGTGTCCCCATTTTACAAAGTGCGGCAGGCAGGTGTCAAATGGGGGGGAAGGGAGGGAGGGGGAGAGAAAGAGATACTACTTACATCTTCCCGCTCTTCGGGTCTGGCCGCCTCACGTCCCTCGCGCCGGCCGCCTCCTCCTTCCAGGCTTATCTCCTCTCCTCCCTCTTCCCCAGCGATCCTGTTCGGGGGGCGGGGTTTCACGGAATGACGCGTTTGCGTCGTGACGTCACGACGCAAACTCGTCATTTCGCGAAACTCCGCCCCCCGAGCAGGAGCGCTCGGGAAGAGGGAGGAGAGGAGATAAGGACACACAAAGTGCCGCGGCGGGCGCCCCGTGCGGTAACACGGCTCGCCCGCCGCTAGAAACGGCACTGTATATATATATATATATATATATATATATATACACATACATACACATACAGTCCATGAGGCAGCACTCCCATATGTAAATAACAGCCCCAGTGCCTTCTTCAGATGGTGCCTGCTGGCCAGGAGCCCAAATACAGCAAGTGGTGTTGGCTTCATTCAGGTAATTAAAAGTCTTTCCACTACCTGAGTGCCGCTGAGACCGCTTGCTATATACGTATATTACAGGGACGTGCGGTGAGCTAAATAGCTCAGGAGGCACTGACTATCACCAGAGCCAGATTTACATGCAATATACGATCCAAAGCGTACATCTGGGCATTATACACAGGTGCAGCAGTATAAACTCCCGGAAATTTACAATTCAAATACAGTTATTATATTGTGTATATATATATATATATATATATATATATATATATATATGTAAATACGGAAACCGCCCAAGTAAATCTTGCGTTTGCCCCTGGATGGTGATGATTACCACAGACTCCTTACTATGCTGAATGCTATAGATGTGTGTCATTCAAAATACAGGACTGAAAACAAAAGTGTACAGAAGCATCTATATAAATACACATAGGAGGTATCTTTATTTGCTACTACACATCAGGTCCATTATCTGTATATGAAAAAGCACTGACTTTTATGCAATAGAAAAATCTCACGTGTTTCAAATTCATACAAATTTATTAGTTTCAAATGACTTTATATTACATACCAACCAACTATTCAGCATACAGTCCCCAGTCCCGTATTGGGGGGAGGAAGTTGGGGGAAGCAGCGGGTCAATAGATGCTGTGTGCCAGCATCTATTCAACAGTGCAAGGAGAGTGCAGGGCATAAACCACAGTGTCGCAAACTGGGGACGGGGATTAGGGGGGGGGGGGGGGGGGGGGGGGTGGCGGCACAAGGCTACACTCCTCTTCTAGAGGCTCCGTCCTGTTTTTGGGCGCAGGAGTACGTAGGCTCCTGTATTAAGGGGCACTAATGTTGGGAGGTATGATGATAGCATCAACATTCTTCTTTTATTCAATAAAACACATTCACAATTCAAATAGTTATTATATTGTCATAGACAGCTCGAGTAAACAAAATATAAAGGAGGATTAGCCACAACTAGAAAGGCAGAAATCACAAACATTGCTGCTTCTGGCCGCCCACAATGTTGTAGGAAATAAGTATGTGCAGCAACAAAATGGAGCTGAAATAAAAATAAAAAAAATGCTATTTTAATTGCCACATTTTGCCTATAGCTTAATAATAGGACTGCAGATATAAATCAGCAGGTGCCATTTCCGGTATTTATAGGCTGTTGCAACAGCAACTCGCCCCCTTCTTCCCTTATTGACTTGATGTCAATGAACTTTAGAGGGATAAAAAACTTTAACCAATGTTTGAGGAATATAATATAACTGACCTGGTAGGTTCACCTGCTAACTTACTGTGGTCACTAGCTGCTGACAAGAGAAAGTAACACGACCATCTTTTCTATTTGTCTTATCCATATATTAAACTGAAACCACAGGTTAAAGACAGCATTAACAAATGAATATGTAAAATTTTCCATACCATGACAACAGTTAAAACTTTGACTTCCTTTGATGTAAGCTAATTATTAACCTCATTACAAGTAATTGTCTTGTTATCTGGCAGCACTAGACTGTTCCTAGAGGAAATAAGGCTACGTATAGGAAGATTGGTGATAAAAGAAATATCTTACCTAAAACAGTTATACTGTGGCTGTAATGGACTCCTAACATCTTTACCTATACACATATTTCTCAGTGTTGTTGCCAGTGGTCCTATAAGAAAGCATGTAAGCACTTGCCACCTCACACAGCACACATTCTTTGGAATAGAATATACATTTACCTGCCAAAAATAAGAAGCACATAATATTCACAGAAAACAAAAAATACAAAACATTAGTGTGTTATCCTATTCCATTCATGTCCCAAGGCAAAGATCCAAATAGCTGCTTCCCAAAGCTACAAAACAATGGAAAATAATTGTCTTTTCTGCGACATTTTGAAATGTTTAAGTGCACTTTGTAGACACTATACCAGTACAAAGTTAGCATAAAATATATTAATTTACTTATCAAATGACACCTTGCAAACAGAAATGATACCATTTGCAAAATGACAGACCTCAATAGCCCATTCTAGTTCCAGGCTTGGCTTGCTTCTTCACGATTCTGACCTCCTGACTAGGATCTCTTGTTGCAGTCATCTGACTGGAGATTGGTGTTTTTGCTGAATGGTCAGGCTGACTTTTTGGTAAGAGGTACTGCAGAGGTATTGCTGTTCTGTCGTGACTGAACGCTTCAGAAGATTTGTGTTTTTTGTCACTTTCAGCACTAGCTGCTAGCGCAGTGTATAAACCTTTACTGGTAGTGCCCTGGAATGTCTGCTTATTCTCTTTTGTTGCAGCTTGAATGGAAGCGTCACCTTTGGCAGTGAGAGCACCATGTCCATTTGATGTTTGGATATTTTGTTGACCAAAGTGTACACCCCTGTTTGCTAATGCTGGCTCCACCTCGTGGCTACTGTTCTTTAACATTTGAAGATGATTTGTTCCTTTCCCTTCTTCTGGTTTCTTCGACCTGTCAGCTAGGTGATGGTGATATTTGGATGGTGTCACTGAGGTTGGCACACCAGGGAGGGTTTTCCCAATCTGTGCATTTGTACTGGTATTATTTTCCTTTGTCGTTTTCATTTGGATATCTAAGTAGCTTTTTACCAACTGCTTGTCACCATTTTCATGTGGATTACAAGAATGTGCAGGGGTTATTCCCTCTGCTGTGTCCATCACTAAAGGTCTACGCTGACGGGGAATATCCGGTATAGATTTTCCATTGTTGTGATGGATAGCTATATCTTCAGTGTGCCTTTTTTCCATGTATACCTTGTTCCATCCAGTAGACTCACAACTGGCTAGTTCAGTAGATCCTTGGTTTATTTGTGGTTTTTCCTGTGACTTTATATGACTGTCCTGCATGGTAGTAAGAGAAGCTGTGAAGACATCAGAGTCATCTCCATGCCAGTTATATAACATGATTTTCTCAGGGACAGGAGATGAACAAGAAGAAACAGAAGAGTAAACTGTGGATACTGAATACAAAGGGACGGGATTATTATTGTCCACTGGAATGCTCATGGATCGAATCTCAAGATTTGCAGGTAAGGTCACATTTGAAGCTGGTTTCAAGAGAGATATATCCTCTCTGGGTGCTCCCACCTGTTTGTCTCCAAAGTCAGTTTTGTCTGTGTAGTATTTGTTTTTCACCCATATACTGCTCATGCAGAAAAATAGGAGGGTAGAAAAATAGAGAATACAGCCTCCTCCCAAAATCCCGAGTCCAACAGTACCAAAAGGATTCATGTAGCCAATTGTAAGAAGCACGATGGACGCAATAAGCAATGAAGTTGAAACAAAGGCAATAATCCCTATGAAGACGTACTGCATTTGCATGCCGGTGTTTTTTCCGTCTTCTGCAGATGCCATGATGATGATGAGTACAGTAAGTTGATCTGTCTTCTCACTATACAGTACGGTTACTTTATACACTAACCCAGCCTGCAACTTGACTCACAGTCTATTTCTCTGCTGTCTCCTCCTCCAGTATGTAAATAGTCTGAAACAAACAGCAAGACGGTCAGTACATGCAGAACAAGAAAAACAGCTTTGTGTGATATGTACCTTTCACTGAAAACTACATTCTTTTACTGCTCACTGCTTATACAAATATTACTATATATATGAAACCTGATTTTAGAGAGAAAATGCTTTCTTAATATGTATTGATTTTTTCTTATCCAGTC
This sequence comes from Pseudophryne corroboree, assembly GCF_028390025.1. NCBI lineage: Eukaryota > Metazoa > Chordata > Amphibia > Anura > Myobatrachidae > Pseudophryne > Pseudophryne corroboree. The sequence goes on from NC_086444.1 coordinate 661,712,134, forward strand.
AGGAAATATCTATATAGATCATCAACCAGAGGCATCAATAGTGGCTCACACTGTCTTAACACACAGACAAATATTTGTGTGTGAGGTATTTAATATGTTTTATAATATTTATTTAGTTGCCAAATGTAATATTTCTACAATGACTAGATCATATTTCATGTCTCCACTCCATCAATTCCACCCTACCATTAGCTGCACAACATTGCCATAGTCACCAATAACTGCTTTACTACTGGTCGCAGATAATTATGCCATACAGTGACCACGGTTATCCCACCTCCTGCTACAAATGTATTTGACTCCTTTATGTATCAATTGTGTCCCCTACGTCTTAGGTTTGGGTAAGGCCATCTTTAGCTCCTGTTTAATTTCTTTATGTGAAATTTTTGACATCTTCATTTTATATCATATGTACAGCATTGGGTGCCATACCCACCTGGATCCTGGGGGCCCATGTTATTTTGATTATTACATAATCTTCACTATGTAGTATAATAAAACAACTGGTGACCTACAGCGCTTCACTTTTTCCACTTTTTGTTATGTTACAGCCTTATTCCAAAATGGAATAAATTTGTTTTTCCCCTCAAAATCTACACACAATACCCCATAATGACAACGTGAAAAAGTTTGAGATTTTTGCTAATTTATTAAAAATAAAAAAAGGATTTTAATACCTACCGGTAAATCCTTTTCTCCTAGTCCGTAGAGGATGCTGGGGTTCACTTCAGTATCATGGGGTATAGACGGTTCTGCAGGAGCCATGGCCACTTTAAGACTTTTCAAGGGTGTGACCTGGCTCCTCCCTCTATGCCCCTCCTCCAGACCTCAGTATAGGAACTGTGCCCAGGGAGACGGACATTTCGAGGAAAGGAATTACTTTTAATTTTTAACGGTGAGATTCATACCAGCTCACACCTCAACCATGCCGCACAACATGGCATTCAATACAACACATGCCAACGGGCATGAACAATCTTTGCAGCAACATGCTGAAAATAACCGTAATACAACACTTGTGTAACTACAAACGAATAACTGCAGGTAAAGTACGCACTGGGTCGGGCGCCCAGCATCCTCTACGGACTAGGAGAAAAGGATTTACCGGTAGGTACTAAAATCCTATTTTCTCATACGTCCTAGAGGATGCTGGGGTCCACTTCAGTACCATGGGGTTATACCAAAGCTCCAGTACGGGCGGGAAAGTGCGGATGACCCTGCAGCACCAATTGACCAAACTGTAGGTCCTCATCGGCCAAGGTGTCAAACTTGTAAAGCTTAGCAAAAGTGTTTGCCCCTGACCAAGTAGCTGCTCGGCAAAGTTGTAATGCCGAGACCCCCTGGGCAGCCGCCCAGGTCGAGCCCACCTTTCTATTAGAATGGCAGTCACCGAATTTGGTACAGGCAATCCTGCCGTAGAATGAGCGTGCTGAATCGTACCTCTGATCCAGCACGCAATAGTCTGCTTAGAAGCAGGATACCCAATCTTGTTGGGAGCATACAGGACGAACAGAGCTTCTGTTTTCCTTATCCGAGTCGTTCTTGCGACATAGATCCTCAAAGCCCTGACCACATCAAGGGACTTTGAAGCAGCGATGGTGTCAGTAGCCACTGGCACCACAATAGGTTGGTGTATATGGAAAGAAGAAAACCACCTTTGGAAGAAATTGTTGATGAGTTCATAACTCAGCCCTATCTTCCTATCTTCATGGAAGATCAGGTAAGGGCTCTTGTGAGACAAGGCCCCTAACTCAGACACCCTTCTTGCGGATGCCAAGGCCAGCAGCATGACCACTTTCAAAGTGAGAAATTTCAACTCCATCTCCTGGAGAGGTTCAAACCAATCCGATTGAAGGAATCGTAACACCACGTTAAGATCCCATGGTGCCACAGGAGGCACAAATGGAGGTTGGATGTGTAGCACCCCTTTCACGAAAGTCTGGACTTCTTGAAGGGAGGCCAATTGTTTCTGAAAGAAAACGGACAAAGCCGAAAGCTGGCCCTTGACTGAACCCAATCATAGGTCTGCATCCACACCCGCCTGGAGAAAATGGAGAAAACGTCCTAACTGAAAAAACTCTTCCGTTGGAGTCTTCTTGGTTTCACAGCAAGACACATATTTTCTCCAAATACGGTGGTAATGTTTAGACGTTACTCCTTTCCTGGCCTGAATAAGAGTGGGAATGACTTCTTTGGGAATACCCTTTCGGGCTAGGATCTGGCGCTCAACAGCCATGCCGTCAAACGTAGCCACGGTAAGTCGTGATACACGCAAGGCCCCTGCTGTAGCAGATTCTCGCGAAGAGGAAGAGGCCGAGGATCTTCTATGACCAACTCTTGAAGATCTGGAAACCAAGCCCTCCTTGGCCAGTCTGGGACCATGAGGATCGCTCGAACTCCTTTTCTCTTTATGATTTTGAGAACTTTTGGTATCAGTGCAAGTGGAGGGAAGACATATACCGACCGGAACACCCACTGGGTCACCAGTGCATCCACTGCTATTGCTTGAGGGTCTCTCGACCTGGAACAATATCTCTTAAGCTTCTTGTTGATGACTTCCTTGGGAATATCCTTTCGGGCTAGGACTCTCAACAGCCATGCCGTCAAACGTAGCTGCGGTAAGTCTTGATACGCACACGGCACCTGCTGTAGTAGGTCCTCTCGAGGAGGAAGAGGCCGAGGATCTTCTATGAGCAACTCCTGAAGATCTGGAAACCAAGCCTTTCTTGGCCAGTCTGGGGCAATGACAATTGCTCAAACTCTTATTCTTCTTATTATTTTGAGAACTTTTGGAATCAGTGGAAGTGGGGGGAAAACATATACCGACCGAAACACCCACTGGGTCACCAGTGCATCCACTGCTATTGCTTGAGGGTATCTCGACCTGGAACAATATCTCTCAAGCTTCTTGTTTAGATGAGATGCCATCATGTCTACTTGAGGAACTCCCCAAAGACTGGAGATCGTGTCTGCTGAGGAAGTCTGCTTCCCAGTTGTCCACTCCTGGAATGAAAATTGCTGACAGAGCTCTAACATGTCTTTCTGCCCAGAGGAGAATCCTTGTCACCTCTGCCATTGCCGCTCTGCTTTTCGTTCCGCCTTGCCAGTTTATGTATGCGACTGCTGTTACATTGTCCGACTGGATCTGCACGGGTTGATCTTGAAGAAGATGTACCGCTTGTAGAAGGGCGTTGTAAATGGCTCTCAATTCCAGAACGTTTATGTGAAGGCAGACTTCCTGACTTGACCATTTTCCTTGGAAGCTTTCCCCCTGTGTGACAGCTCCCCAGCCTCAGAGACTTGCATCCGTGGTTATTAGGACCCAGTCGTGAATCCCAAACCTGCGTCCCTCTAGTAGGTGAGAACTGTGTAGCCACCACAGGAGCGAAATCCTGGCTTTGGGGGACAGGATTATTTTCCGGTGCATGTGTAGGCGGGAACCGGACCACTTGTCCAATAGGTCCCACTGGAATACTCTGGCATGAAATCGGCCAAACTGTATGGCCTCGTAGGGCGCTACCATTTTCCCCAACAACCGAATGCATTGATGGATCGACACGCTTGTTGGTTTCAATATTTGTTTGACCATTTTCTGGATTTCCAGAGCCTTTTCCACTGGAAGAAATACTCTCCGTACTTCTGTGTCCAGAATCATCCCTAAAAAGGACAATCTTGTCGTCGGTTCCAACTGCGACTTTGGAAAATTCATGATCCAACCGTGTTGTTGGAGTATTGACAGCGAGAGTGCGATGTTCTGCACCAACTGTTCCCTGGATCTCGCTTTTATCAGGAGATCGTCCGGATAAGGAATTATATTGACTCCTATTTGACTAAGGAGGACCATCATCTCCACCATCACCTTGGTGAATACCCTTGGTGCCGTGGAGAGTCCGAACGGCAACGTCTGGAACTGGTAATGGCAATCCTGTACTGCGAATCTCAGATAAGGTTGGTGAGGAGGATAAATGGGAACATGCAAGTAAGCATCCTTTATGTCTACAGATACCATGAAGTCCCCCTCCTCCAGACTGGAAATCACTGCCCTCAGGGATTCCATCTTGAACTTGAACCTTTTCAGGTAGAGATTCAGATTTTTCAGGTTTAAAATCGGTCTGACTGAGCCGTCCGGCTTCAGAACTATGAAGAGGCTTGAATAAAAACCTTCTCCTTGCTGTGGCAAGGGTACCAGGACAATGACCTGATCCTGACATAATTTTTGAGTTGCCGTTGTTAATGCCTCTCTTCCTGGAAGAGAAGCTGGCAAGGTCGATTTGAAAAATCGGCATGAGGGATGTCTTGAAATTCTAGTTTATACCCATGGGATATTATTTGTAAGACCCATGGGTCCAGGCAAGATTGAATCCAGATTTGACTGAAAAGTTTCAGACGTGCTCCCACCCCAGCGTCATGCTGCAGATTTGGCAGGAGCAGGGGTTGACTTCTGCTCCTGGGATCCTGGAGACGCTGCGGACTTCTTTCCTTTTCCCCTACCTGCCAAGAAGGGGGAACCTTTGGCCTTTTTGTATTTGTTGGGCCGAAAGGACTGCATGTGAGAGTGATGTGTCTTTTTTGCTGGTGCAGGAGCAGAAGGCAAGATTGTCGACTTACCTGCGGAAGCCGCCGAGACTAATGCATCCAGCCCATCACCAAACAAGGCCTCACCTTTATACTGGAGAGCCTCCATATTTCTTTTGGAATCTGCATTAGCATTCCACTGGCGAATCCACAACGCCCTCTGAGCCGATACTGCCATGGTAGCGGTTCTTGATCCCAAGAGACCAATATATTTCATGGTTTCTAGTATGTACGCAGCAGCGTCTTTGATATGACCTAAAGTTAGGAGTATCTCGTCTCCATCTATTGTGTCAATGTCTATTGTGCGGTCTGTCGGCTCCTTAAGTGAAGCCATTCCAGGAGCAGGGAGAAACACCTTTTCTCTTTTATGACAGGGCCTTGTCTAAAATGCGGGGTGACTCCCACCTTTTGGAAAAAGGTAAGCTGCCTGAATTCCTTTTGGGAATCTGAAATTTCTTTACAGGTTAAATCAGACTCCCTCCAAGAGACTGTTCAACTCCTGAGATGGAGGGAAAATTACATTACTTCTTTACTAAAGTAAAAACCCTCTCCTTGTGGTAAAAGAGGGGGCTTTGTAACTTCTAACACCTCCTTTATAGCTAAAACTTGTTTTGAATGCTTTTTGCCAACTTAGGATCTATTCCCCTGGAATCACTAGTGTCGACACAGGAATCAGAGTCCGTGTCGGTATCAGTTTGTACAACTTGTGCAAATTTGTATGTGACCCAGAGGGGTCCCTGTGGATGAAAGGCAGAACTATTAAAAATCATATCTTCAACAGATTATATTCAGTTTTCTGTATGAGATTCAGTAGTGATTCACACTATCATGTAACCTTTCACCCAGTCAGGCTCTTGGTGTCATATTACACCTCTGTGTCTCTACCATGTCTCCCACAGAGGAAGAGTTCACTGCCTCAGACATGTCACATGCACAACCACACCACAGACACTCCGGGACTTATAGGGGACAGACCCACAGTAAAATCTGTCAGAGGGACACAGATAGGATTTGCCAGTTCACAACCCAGCGCCAGTAACACAATGTCTGTGAACACAAAATGCCCACTGACATGCAGCGCTTTTATAATGCTAATCACACAATTATATAGCACCAAATTCACTGTGGCCCCCTCTGTTTTGCACCCTGATACTTGTTCAGTAGTGGAGGAGGACCAGCGTTGTCTCTGCAGCCTGAGGAGAGAGAGAAAATGGCGCTGAGCAGTGTGCTGGCCGACTGAGGAGGAAGCTCCACTCTTCAATGGTGTGTTTCTCCTCAGCTTTTATGAGGTAATTTTTTTATACTGGCGGGGGTAGGACTGTGCCTCAGCAACTTATGCCCCTTATTTATGCCAGTTTCCATAGGTTTCATGCTGCCCAGGGCGCCCCCACGCGCCCTGCACCCTGCAGTGCCTGTGTATGTGTGGGCAACATGGCGCGCTGCGCTCCCGACAGCCGCGCGGTACCTTTAGCCGTCACTTTCTTGATTGAAGATCTGTCTGCTAACACTCACCTGTCTTCTGACTTCTGTCTCTGTGAGGGGGGTCACGGCGTGCTGTGGGAGTGAGCATCTAGGCACGGCTAGCGTTCAGTTCCCTTCAGGAGCTAATGGTGTCCTGTCAGCCAGAAGCAGAGCCATGAAACTCTTTAGGAAGTTGGTTCCTACTTCTGCCCCCTCAGTCCCACGAAGCAGGGAGACTGTTGCCAGCAGTTCTCCCTGAAAATAAAAAACCTAACATAAGTCTTTTCAGAGAAACTCAGTAGAGCTCCTCTGGAGTGCATCCAGTCTGCCTGGGCAGATTTCTAAAACTGAGGTCTGGAGGAGGGGCATAGAGGGAGGAGCCAGTTCACACCCTTGAAGTCTTAAAGTGCCCATGGCTCCTGCGGAATTGTCTATACCCCATGGTCATGAAATGGACCCCAGCATCCATCCTTCCAAGCTAATATGTAGCGTTCAACCTCCATGCCGTCAAACATAGCCGAGGTAAGTCTTGATAAGTGAATGGCCCCTGCTGCAGCAGGTCCTCCCGAAGAGGAAGAGGCCTCGACTGCAGCTGTAGATCCAGAAGATCCGCGTACCAAGCACTTCTTGGCCAGTCTGCAGCAATGAGGATTGCCTGAACTATTGTTCTCCTTATGAGCTTTAGAACTCTTGGAATGAGTGGAAGTGGAGGAAACACGTACACCGACTGTAACACCCATGGAGTCACTAGGGCATCCACCGCCACAGCTTGTGGGTCTCTCGACCTGGAACAATACCGCTGAAGCTTCTTGTTGAGACGAGAGGCCATCATGTCTATTTGAGGTACACCCCAAAGATCTGTTACCTCCATGAACACCTCCAGATGGAGTCCCCACTATCAGCAGATCGTCCAGATATGGGATTAAGTTCAACCCCTGTCTGCGGAGGAGAACCATCATCTCTGCCATCACCTTGGTGAACACCCTCGGTGCTGTGGAGAGGCTGAATGGCAGTGCCTGAAATTGATAGTGACTGTCCAACAGTGCAATTCTGAGGAAAGCCAGGTGCGGCAGCCAAATCGGAATGTTGAGGTACGCATCCTTGCTATTCAGGGATTCCAGAAATTCTCCCTCCTCCAGACCTGAAATCACTGCTCTGAGAGACTCCATTTTGAATTTGAACACCCTCAGGTAAGGGTTCAACGATTTCAAGTTCAAAATTGGTCTGCCTGAAACATCCGGTTTCGGTACCACAAAAAGGTTTGAATAACCCTTGTTTTGCATATGAGGTTGAACTGGGACAATGACCTGTGACTTTTCCAATTTTAGGGTGGCTTCCTGTAGGATAGCCCTGTCTGTCAGCAAAGCTGGCAAGCCTGATTTGAAGAATCGGTGAGACGGGAGTTATTGAAACTCAATATCCTGTACCCAGGGATCCAGGCTGGACGACACCCAGACGAGGCTGAAACGTCTGAGTCTCGCACCCCCCAGCCCGTCCTCCAGGCTTTGAGGTCCACCGTCATGCTGAGGATTTTGAGGAACCAGAAGCAGGTCTCTGGTCCTGGGAGCCTGCGGGTGCAGGCTTTTTGGATTTTGCCCGACCACCTCTAAAGAAAGTGGTAGAAGGCTTGGGCTTTTTAGTCTTAGTGATCCGAAAGGACTGCTGCACAGCTGAAGAACACCTTTTCTTCATAGAAGGAGTAGCAGAGGGAATGAAAGGTGACTTACCCGCGGTTGCCGTGGAAATCCACGCATCCAAAGCTTCCCCAAATAGAGCCTGACCTGTTTAGGGTAGGTTCTCCACATTTCTCCTGAATTCCGCATCTGCAGATCAGTGGCGTTGCCAGAGTCCCCTGCGAGCTGATATCGACATGGAGGATATCCGTGCAGTCAGTGTACCGAGGTCTTTCATGGATTCCACCATGAACCCCGCAGAAACCTGTATGTTACGTAAAAACAATTCAATGTCACTACTATCCATTGCATCCAAATCCTCTAGTAATGTGCCACCACTTTACAATGGCTTTAGAAATCCATGCACAGGCAATAGTGGGCCTTAAGGCCACTCCTGAAGCAGTGTATATGGATTTGAGCGTAGTGTCAATCTTACGACCAGCCGGTTCTTTCAACGCGGTAGAACCAGCAACAGGTAAAACCACTTTTTTAGACAGTCTGGAGACAGATGCGTCAACAATTGGTGACGCATTTTTTCCTATCTTCCTCAGGAAAGGGAAAAGCAACAAGAATTCTTTTTGGGATCTGGAATTTTTTCTCAGGGTTTCCCCAAGATTTTTAAAATATAGTGCTTAATTCTTTAGACGCGGGAAAGGTTAGCGGGCTTTCGTATTATCAGTGAAGTAAGCCTCCTCAGGTGTAGTGTCATTAATGTTTAACACATCTCTAATGGCCTCATCATGAGCTGCACCCCCCTTTGCAAGGGATGCTCCCCCCCCCCCCCCCGAGCACGTCCCTATCACCGTCTGAAGTATCAGAATCGGTATCCGTGTCATCTTGCATAATTTCGGCAAGTGCACGTTTTTGTGGGAGCAAGCTAGTGAATTTTGCAGGAATAGGGACAGAGCCTGACCAAACTGCCCTAGACTTCTTCAACAGCTGAGTTTCAGTCTCCGTATTAGCTTCAACAATAGGGATCTGAGACAAAGCATTACAATCCTGTGTACATGGAATGGATCCCCCCTGAGAGGAAACATCTTCTGCAGCATATGACACAGGGTCCCTACACATGGCTATGTGAGATAGTAAACCCCCCCCCCCCCACACACACACACACGGAAATGTCACACACAGTTTCCCCCCAAGTATACCACAAAGATTGGAGCCAACCCACACACAGCGCTTTTTAAGATAGAACTAATAACACTACCAGTGCTGTCTGTGTACCTTTATAGACTACACAGACTTTACACAGCCCCCACCCCCCTTCTACAACCCCCTGGTACCGTACAAGATAGCTGGAGCTGACTTAGAGGGACAGCTCTCCCTGTCAGCGCTTCTGCAGGCAGGAAGATGGCGCTGAACGCTGCTGGGTCCGCTCTGATGAGAAGCCCTGCCCCCTTTCATGGCGCTGCTTCCCGCTCTCCTGTAGTTTATACTGGCCTGAGGAATTGTGCTGGCAGTGATCCTGGGACCCTGACAGGCTTGTTGGACAGTGTAGGGTGTAGGCGCTGACTCAGGGCGCCCCTCACAGCGCCGCACCATGTACCGCTGAGCCCCGGAGTGGTTAGTACTGCGCTCCCTACCCTGTTGCCGCCATCTTCACACCGGCTCCCCGCTTGCCAGGGGGAATGGTGACTAACTCACCACTGAAGTCTTCGGGCTCTGTAAGGGGGTGGCGGCATGCTGCTGGGGTGAGCGATCCCCTGTGGTGAGGAACGTTCGATCCCCTCAGGAGCTCAGTGTCCTGTCAGCGGAGATAGTGGCTCAGACCCCGCAGGGCGGACACTACTCCCCCCCCTTAGTCCCTCGAAGTAGGGAGGCTGTTGCCAGCAGCCTCCCTGTGCCTAAACTCTAACAAAAAAATAAAACTAAAAGAACTCCTATGGAGCTCCCCTAGCTGTGACCGGCTCCTCCGGGCACATTTTCTAAACTGAGTCTGGTAGGAGGGGCATAGAGGGAGGAGCCAGCCCACACTCTCAAACTCTTAAAGTGCCAGTGGCTCCTAGTGGACCCGTCTATACCCCATGGTACTAATGTGGACCCCAGCATCCTCTAGGACGTAAGAAAAATAATAATTGCAGTGGTGGCTTTGTGTTTAAACTCAGCCGCTGTGATCATATCAGCCTGTCCAGGACCGGAATTGACGTCAGGAACCCTTGCTGCTAATGCACGGACACGCCTGAATTTTTCCTGACACTCCCTGAAAATGGTCAGTCGACACCCACAAACGCCCTCTTCCTGTCAATCTCCTTGTGATCGCCCGTGCGAACGGATCCGTCTCACAAACCCATCACTAAGCGGCGATCCACTTTGTACCCATGCCAGTTTGTGCCTGATCACCGCTGTGCAAAAACGCACAGCAGCGATCAGGTCTGAATTACCCCCAAAGAGGAGGAGGCCCGGATGCAGCCTTCTGCATCAGGGGGCCTCCTTCTCTCTGACCGAGGCACAAGTTTTTAATACTTACCTCTCCGCAGTCTTCCAGCAGTGCCATCCTTCTCCACAGCGGCAATAGAGTCTGAGCACAGACTCTATTGCGCATGCGCAGACCTCCGGGAACACGGTGTGGTGGCCATTTTCCTGAAGATTTTCCTAATGCGCAAAACTCCTTCGTGCCACGTTTCAGCAGGTGCAATAGAGTTTGTTCCCCCTAGTGTTCAGAATCTATTGTGCTGCCGAGAAGGGATGGCTCCGACGGGGGACTCCAGAGAGGTAAATATTAAACAAATGGGTGCAGTGTGTGCGGGGTGGGCCCCCCCTGGACTCCAGGGCCCGTGTGCTCCACAGACACTGCACCCATTATAGACACACCAATGATGTCAAGTTTATTTTGATTTTGATCCCATGAATTACAAGCAGTGTTTCCCAGATCAGGGCATCATGGTCTACATTAGGGATATCACTGCTTCAGCACAGGTGGGTAAATCAAAGTGAGTGAGGAAATAATTAAGGCACCTGTGCTCATGTATGGCTAGCCTTAGTATCTGGACTATGGGGGTCATTCCAAGTTGTTCGCATGCTGCAACTTTTTGCAGCCCGTGTGATCAACTAGACGCCGCCTATGGGGGAGTGTTATTTTGCATAGCAAGGCTGCGTTCGCTTGTGCAACCCTGCTATGCAAAAAAAGTTTTGTGCAGAACTAGACCAGGGTAAGAGTTACTTACCCTGTGCGATGAATCCAGCGTTGAAGGTCCCGGAATTGACGTCAGACATCCGCCCTCCAAATGCCTGGACACGCCTGCGTTCGCTGCACCACTCCCAGAAAATGGTCAGTTGACGCCCCGGAACGCCTTCCTCCTGTCAATCTTCTTGCGGTTGCCACTGCAACCGCTTTCTTCACTAGCGGCGTCACTGCACGGCAACGACGCGCTTGTGCAATGCAGCCGAAGCGCATGCACAGTTCCGTCCCGATCGCACGGCTGCGACGAAGCGCAGCATGCGATCGGGCCGGAATGACCCCCCATTTGAGTGGGACATGGGCACTAATGATGGGAAACACGGAGTGGGAACAACAAAGAAACGAAGTTGACAGCAATGATAAATCAATTTGTAATATTATTTGGCAATAGATAATGTTCATGGTACAATGATTTTGAACATGTTTGTGAGGATGTTAATTAAAATAATAATGTGTCAAAGTAAGCTAAAATACAGAATGATTAGATTTGGTGTTTGTTACAGTATATTTTTCACACTAATTAAGATCATAATTTTTTAAATATAAATAAAAATGTCCCATTCTCCTCACTACAAAGGATATTCAGCCAATAAGTTGTTTCGGTCATTTCTGTGGCAAGGTGGCAGGGCTCGTATTAGCCTTAGGAAGCTATATCAACCCAAATCTAGTGGGGGGTACATTTTCCTAATAATATTCTTGTTTAAAATCATGCCACCCTGATGAGATTCTTGACCGACTGGCTACAACATCAAGATGTTTATGATAATACACCCCTTGAATCGCAGTTTCTACCTACAATTGCCCTAAACTACTTCTTCATATCCATGATCAGGAAGTTCCGCTAGAGATACGTTACAATTCCATACTTATGACAACATGAAGCCTCTGGCACATTCTCCGCTACAATTTTGCCTTAATGCTCATAGATCGATCCACTTCCTATTATTGCGTAATTTAGACTTCCAGGAGGGAGGGGTGGCCTACCTTTTTACTGTGTGGAGGGTGGGGGTGATGTTGTTCACAGTGTAAGTCACTACCTACTTGACTTCAATGCGAGGTGACCCCTGACATTGCTTGAGCCAACTGCCAAATACTAGACTCTGAAGGCTTAGCCCCTACCTTACTTTCAAGCACAACATTACAAAGCCTCAATGGTGCGGGCGTTCTCAGCTGCCGACCGGCATAATCCATTAGAATGTTTTTCTAGACCAATACCCTCATGTAAGGCCATTTCTATCGATATGTTTAATGTATATTGCTTAACACTGTGTGTAATGTTTTTTATTCATGACTCATATATATGCCTATGTTTTGCAATTTGTCTACGGTGTTTTTGCTTCAATAAAAAAAAAGTAAAAAAAGAAATGTTATTTTTTATTCTTAAGCGAATGAAAATTAATTTAATACCATCTCTGTTCAGCTGTTAGACCCTGCGTCATTGCTGTCAAGTGCCACTACTTTTGCCAACTCTCCTTGGTGATTACCACCGCCTCTGTGGTGGTAGCACCTGCCACCAAACATGGGGTACAAGCTTCCTGACTACACAAGCATGATACTGAAAAACAAATGCCAGATCATATAGCTATCCTATATCCACAAAAGTGGCTGTAGAGCACTAAACCTAAAACCTGCTCTAGAATCACAATAGTCAGGTGCAGGTGAAAGATATTATGTCGAAATAGTTGCACAGAAATAAGTGAGTCCTCAGGCAGAAAATGGAGCATGGCACAAATAGAGACAGACAGTCAAGCCCAGGATAAAGTCTTAGATTGTTGGAAACAACAAAAAACACAATCAGGGTACGGCAGAACATGTATGAATCATGATCTCTGAATAACAAGCAGAGCAGCAGTCCGAATACAGGACAAGCTAAGCACAAACAGTACAGATTAATGCCGGAAGGTTAAGAGACATACAGCCAGGAGCAGCTCAGTCGCTTTTTTTTTTTTTACAATTGTAAAAGATACAATAAAACTGAACAGTAATTCCTAATGGAACAGATGAGCAGCCAAGTCCATGGTATAGAGAACAAAGATAATAACCTAGACAGGGCAGCCATCTGCACAGCCTTCCATGTAACGCCAGCAGCATGGACTGGTGGGGAAAGCATACATTACTAAGCTGTATACTCCAGGCTCAGGTAAATCTTTGCTGAGAAATGCCACCATATTTTGTCATCAAGGGTGTAGCTACCATAGGTGCAAGAGGGTCTGTCTTCCTTGTCATGTTTTTATGGGAGTTTAATTTTTTTTTTGGGGGGGAGAGGGGGGGCTTACAAATGTTGCTTTGGAGCCCTATAAATGACTAGTTACGTTCCTGTTTGTCATTAATTACTAGCAGATGATCCTGATGCTTTGATTTGTTTGCTTTATATTATTGTAATTATAACTCTAAAGCTCTTTGCAGGCCCCCTCTTTTCCGGAACTCTAGGAATATTGCGCCCACAATATGATTCTGGAGACTTCTCTACTGCAGATTTCCATGAACATGGCCATGGTGCCATTTTCCCAGAGATTTTTGTCTGCAGTGATGGCCAAAGCAAGGCTACAGACGGGTACGTATTTGGGTGTAGGGTGTATGGAATGCCCCCCCACCCTGGTCCCGAGGGGCCCATGTGCATGGCACACCCTGCACCCATTATGGGATGCGGTGAAGATGGCTGCTGTCAGGATCCCGGCAGTCGAAATACCGACGTCAGAATCCTGACATCCATTTGAATCCCAATGCCTGAACTCCAAAAGGGCCAGGAGACAGACAACAGAATCCCGACAGCCACCATCCCGACCGTAAAAACAGTCTATGGGTTAGGCTTAGGGACAGAAAGGTGGGGGGCTTAGGTTTAGGCACCACAAAGGAGGATAGGGTTAGGCTGTGGGGCAGGGGGTTAGGGTTAGACACCCCCAGGGGGTTTTGGGTCATGTTGGGGGGGGTTAAGTTTAGACAGTGGGGATGCGGGGTTAGACACATGCAAGGGGTGGTTAGGGTCAGGCACTAAGGGGAGAGGTTAAGGTTAGGTTGTGTGAACAGATGGTTAGGGTTAGGGGGTAGGAGAGATGAGGGAATAGCCTCTACTCACCCCTGTCGGGTTTTCATATATCGGGATCCCGGCATCAGTATTATGAACGCTGGGATCCCGGCCGCTGGCATTACATACTGATTCCCCCATTATAGATACACCAATGATGCCTTGAATACATTTTAATTGCAAACATATACTATTTCTGCGGATGCTTGGAAATTGAGTAGGATGCTTTGGTCTACTTGGGTTCATTTGGCACTAAAAAGTTTTAAAGTCAAATGAATTGCTTACTTTCAAACTCTACTTATCTTACGTTACAATTTACTTACAATTGATTATCAACACAGAATAATTAATCAGCCATAGAAACAGTTAATCTTAAAGATGCAGATACATAGCAACAAACACTGGTACCCATTGTCTGCATAATACCATTTTATTTAGCAGATATTGACCTAACCCAGTGTCTCATAACTTCGGTCCTCAAGGCACACTGAAGGTGCATACACACTGGGCGTTTTTGTCCGGCGTGTATGCACCGCGATGATCGTTAACATCGCTGGCAGGAAAATATCTCAGTGCATACACTCTGAGCTATTTTCCCTGTGCCAGCAAAGTTCACTGGGGGGGGGTGAAGCACGTTGATGGCTGTAGCTAACGATGATGCGGGAGCTGCAAGAAGGTCTTGTAATGCTGTCACTCATTCACAAAAGTTGTGTTTTCTTAATTGATTACAAACTATATAATAGTAGTGTAAAGTTGCTATACTGTCAGGTTTTTTTAAAACTTACATTGTTGTGCACACGACATAAAATGCGACTGCACAAAAATATTAATCAGAGTAAATTACGTAAAGAAATCTGCACAAAGTATTGTTAACCAACAGCAAATTCTATATTTCATCAGCGGATGTATAAGAGACAACACAAAAGCGTAATTGCTGTGATGGTAAGTATGTGACGACTCAGCAGTCCTACTTCCCTATTTAGGTGAACTGCCTAAAGAGGTCATGAACAAAACAAAGGAAGACAATTTAGAGTTTCCTTCAGCTGACAGTAAGCAGGAGCAGGCTGCATTTCTAATGAGCAAGTCATCACGGCAGTATGCAAAATAATGTTCCTGCTTTCAGGGAAAACATTTTAACACTGGAAAGCAAGGTTTCATGTCATAACTATGTCACCTATCCTGTATTACAGTTTAGTTTGATCTGTATTGCTCCTTTTGAGGAAATTATTATGTTTAAAGGAATATATATATATATTTTAGCAAAGCAAATTAATATAATTATATTTAGTGTTAGAAACTGTTATTATATAGCAGTATACAATAAAGGACACATCAATAACAAACCTAGAATAATGGGTTACTGTACATTCTATATATGAGAATTCATGTATCCAAGGCAGAAAATACATATATTGGTAGGTAGGAGTCCAGGTGTAATGGTATTGACAGACTACTGGAACGTATAATGGGATAATATCATGGGCGATTCAATAGAGGAGGGGACCCGCGTGCAGCCTCCGTTGCGGGCCCCCTTCTCTCTGGCAGCTAGTAGACTTTGGCATACACAAAACACTTAAATCAGACAATAAATGCAAAAAAATGTAAGGGAGCCATATATAACCCCCCCCCCCTCCCCCCCAGAAAAAAAATACACTTAAATATACAGTATGTAAGACAATGTAACCTTATATATCCGTAGCCCACCAACTGACTGACTCTTCTCTCCTTTTACTAACTTCTGCAATCCTTAGCTGCGTATTAAAGCCAATAAGCACCCTTCTATAGGGCAGGTGAGGTAGAAATCAAAGCTTAATGCGGATTGGTCCATTTCTGGCAAGTAAGAATTTGCCATCAAAATCACACTCCATTATGTTTCCTCTATTATCTTAAGCTGGTTCCATGACATGACAGTGAGTTCAATGTACTCCAATGACATCCACAGTCACTAGATCTCAGTCCAATAAACAACCTTTAGGATGTGTTGGACTGCACATTCACAGCAGAATACATGTTGTTTGTTGACAATGAATATATCAACAAAATGTATGAGGACACAACAATATCGACATCAGTATGCCATCATGGTTCTAATTTGTAGGAAAAGGAGAGGCACAGGATCTCATCTCCTGGAGACTAGTAAAAAGCTAATACCTGGATAACACTTAATAATACTTTCCTTCAGATAATAACTACAGTATACAGTATATTGCCTGAAAATCTCATAGATGAAAAGTGCACTGAATAACCATATATCCATATATTTTCATTTTCATATGATATTCCAGAGACAATGGATCAATGCATGGAGTAAACCGAAAAGTTATTACTATTTTAAATGTTACTAGTAACTGATTACCATTGTGTGATTGTATAGCACTGGGACTGCAGGACAGGACAGTGTTAAAGCCAGAGCCGGACGTAGGATATAACTAAAATGTTCTCAAGTATTAAAATGTTTTGGAGCCTTAGTGGTTACAGTGGATAAAAGTGGGGCTATGAGTAATGGTTGTTATTTGTTATGTATTCGACAGTATTTGTTCATGTACATTTGAAATAGTTCAGAGTCATTTGAAGAAATACAGTACGCTTGAGGAATAAATCAATCTATGACGGACTATATATCCAAATTGGTGTAAGTGATGTATAAGCAACACCAAATTATTTTACACAACATTAGGGGGGTGTAGTATGGTATGCTGGCGGCCGGGCTCCCGGTGACCAGCATACCGGCGCCGGGAGCCCTACCGCCGGCATACTGACAGCGTGGCGAGCGCAAATGAGCCCCTTGTGGGCTCGCTGCGCTCGCCATGCTGTGGGCACGGTGGCGCGCGACGCTATTTTATTATCCCTCCAGGGCGGTTGTGGACCCCCACAAGGGAGAAAAAGTGTCGGTATGCCGGCTGTCGGGATTCCGGCGTCGGTATACTGTGCGCCAAGATACCGGCAGTTGGCATACTGAAGACCACCCCATTAGGGGGTTGCTTGACATACTATCATTCAGCAAACAATTGGGCTTACCCAAGCAAGCTCGTTAGACTAATTATAGCTTCGGTGGAGGCACTTCTGTATTAAGTACCCCTGGGTGGTAAAAAGAGGATTACACTAATGTTAATGAAAGCATTTTAAAGCTATACTGCTGAGATGGTTATAATGCTTTACCCAACATTAGAACACTGTCATCATGTAAAATGTCAACAAACTGACTTCATCCAATTGACAGCATGAATGTGTAGCTGGAAAATCTGCAATAACTAAATGATGCTGTCATGTCACCATGGACCAGAATCTCTAAAGAATTTTTCCAGCATCCTGTTGAATCTGTACCATGAAGAATTCAAGCTGCTAGCCCTTACTAAAAGCTACTGTCCACTAACAAAATTGCAGCTGTATAAAATAAAAGTCTCTTTAGTTAGACAGCAGCAAAGCTTAATTCCCAATCAGAGAACCACATGTAGAGAGCCAGGAATCATAACTATGATGCAATTCAATTATTCGCAGAAATTTAGTGCAAGCTAAATTATCTCCCGAGGCTATTCAAAGTAAAGGGCCCCATACACTAGAGCGATAATGCCCTATTTCATCAGATTTCGGGCATTCGGACCGATATATTGGATGAAATCGGGCATTTTTGAGGTGTTTCCGATCCGATGCATTTTCCAGTGAGCATCGAATCAGATCCTCCAGACTGAATGTGCTGCACATTCAATGAGGTCCGACCTGGGGGCATGGCTGGGATCGCTGGGATCGCCCAAGATATATTGTATGCAAAAGGGCAGCATACGATGTATCTTGGCCGATCCTGCCCCCCGGGAGGCTGCCGGGGTGATCGCCTGCGATCGCCTCCGACATTTGGTCGCTCTAGTGTATGGGGCCCTTAAGACTGCCAATAGCACTTTTTTTTTTACGCATCTGAACAGATGTGAAAAAAAAATCTCTGATAACTATGGGGTTAATGGGTGCCATGACCCTGATAACACACGAATCAGAGAATTTTCATAGATTCTGTGTGTTAATGACCGAGGGTCTGGAACTGCTGCTAAGGGGAAAAAGCTAGATATTTCTCTTTGTTTACTGAATATGTATGGATACCCTTTCTGATGGTACACTCTCTCAAGGCCCATACACACTTGCCGATAAAATGAGCGACATTGTTCATTTTCCTCCTCCCTGAGTGACGTTGCTTATTTTATCGGCAATTGTGTATGCCGCCAGCGACGACCGGGTCTGCAACGATCGTCGCTGTCGCCAGTGCATGCATGCAGGATCTGGACTGTCGTCCACGACCTGCATGCAGGGCTGGCGGAGGCGTGACGTCACTGAGCGATATGAGCGGTCATATCGTTCAGTGTGTACAGTCGGCCCTCAACTGGCCGGCCCGGTAGGGAAAACATTAGATGACGACGCTCACAGAGCGACATCGTCTAATGTGTACGGACCTTCAGGCTGTTAATTGGTCCAGAGGATTGTGGCAGTGTCAAGGACTACATCCCCAAAGCGCACTGGGAGTGATAAAAGGATGGGCACACCCGAGGTGATGAGACATCAGATGAATGGATGGAGAGCAGATGCGATGTTGTGAAATCCCACATAAACCAAGAGGTGGATTTAGGAGGCGAGCATTAGAAAAAGAAAGGCGTGTGCAGCAGCAGGTGGTGTGGAGTAATTAAGCAGAAAGGTTTCAGAATGGGAAAAAGCCATAGAGGCCACAGAGGAGACATATTTCTAGATTTAAAGCGCCAATTACTTTTAAGGCAAAAATAAAAATACAAAAAATAAATAAATCTGTTTTTGCCTTCAAACCAATTGTCACTTTAAATCTAGCGGTTACAGTGCTGAAATTGCGCCGGGGCCAGCAAATCAGAACCTATTAGATTTAGGCCTACATGTGCTACAGACAATTACTACAGAGCCTGTAAAGAAAAGAGGATTTTTTTGAGCAGCAATGGAGTCTACTGATTACTAATTTAATGTTCAGTTGAAAGAATAATAAATCTGTGTGGGTGTGCTACCCATTGACCTCTAGGTTCAATATATACAGGAAAAACAACAGAGGACAGCAAGAAGTCTTATGGCGGAGTGCATACAGGGCCAATATTATTGAATATGTAAATGTCATCTTTTATTAGGTATGCCTTAAAAACAAAAAATATAAAAACAATGATACAGATGAATATCTAACACAGCAAAATAAAACAGCCAGAATGTATAACAATTTAAAAGTATTGTAAATAAAATGCTGTGCGCCTTGTATTTAACAGATATGTATAGGTTGTGGCTAAAATCATGTAGCCTGTATTAGCAATATATATGAACTTGTTATACTTTCTTATTTCACAGGAATATTGGATATCTCCTTGTGTGTTTTATAAAATGTTTTGAATTTATGTCTTGAAATTGTACACAGTTGCATCAGATTGTTTAAATACATAATGGTATCATATTAGCGGTGACTGCTTCTATTTTTAATGCTACATCTGTCAGCGAAACATGCCCTTAGCCTTGTTTTGTTCTTTAAGGTTCATACACACTAAATGAGCCCCCACCGATGCCAATATTGGCAGCGGCGGGGACCTGGTATCAGCAAGTGCATACACACTTGCTACAAACAAATACTGTTTCAATGCAAAGAGAAAAACTGTTAATATAAACCGTGTTTACAGCTCCTTTTGGAGAATTTGAGCTCAGTCCGTCCCGATTCACAAAATGTGAAAGTTCTACCTCTCCCTGACTACTAACCGGTACCATGCAGGGCTCCAAGATGTAATATGGTAAGTCCTCCTCTCCCGTACCGCTTCGTCCAGCGGTATGAGATCGCGGTCAGTTGTTAGGTCGCGGCCCGATGACGTCACACTGCGGCTCGGCGTCAGGGAATTCGGGCCGGTCAGATGGTAAACTGTAGCTCTGTGCCTCCAACGCGTTTCGTGTGTCACCGCGCACTTAGTCATATACTCATGGGGCCCTTGGGCAAGAGCCCATTGAGCCCATACGAAAAGACGGCCCTGGCTGGGATGCCATTTGATAACTAGGTAATTGTTGTGTGGTGATCAGGAAAGAGAAGGAAGCACATTCCACCTTGCTTAATTAAGGATAGCGTAATTGACCATACAATAAATAGAATATCTAGCATTTCATAAAAGCTCAGCAGCTTTTACTATCTTGCCACCTATTGGCTTATGCTGGTAATACACCATATAATCTAGTGGCAGGTCAGAATAAGGTGGAAAAAGCACAAACTGCAAAACTTTGGATTGACAAAAATAGGTATAAATGCCTTACAATTATTAAAGCTACACTGCAGTTCTTAAGAATGTTCCCCAAATATTGCCCTGCTATTGTAGTACAAGTGTGCGTCCCTAGGAGTTTAGAAATATTCCTCAATAAAAACAAATCTGTGGTATTAGGGGGTGATTTAGAGATGGATGCAATTCGCATTGTTGCCGTGTCTTTGGACTGTGTGAAAATATGCTAATGCGGCAGGAGGCGTCTTGTGTTACTACACGCCTCCTGCATGTTTGTGTAATCCACTTCTGCTTCCGAAGACACGGCCATTGGATTACTTGCGTGAACATCAGACATCCTAGTACCCTCCAGGCCTGCAGGGCCAGGAAATCTGCATCAGAAGACACAGACCATGGCAACAGCATGTCTACAAAATGGGGATGACTCTCCCATTCTGCATAATGCTCCCTGCTGCTTCCACCTCACTCCACCTCCCCCCCCCCCCCAAAAAAAGCAACAACCCCCAAATAAAATAAAATATAAGGTTGCAGCATGTCAGTCATGCTAGAGCTTTGGGGCACTGGAAGTGAGAAAGCAGAGATTGGCACAGGCGCAGTACAGATCCTGCGCATGTGCCGATCTGTAAATAGTTGTATGTTAACCATTGGGTTTACATACAACTCTGAATCAGGCCCTTATAGTGGAACTTTAGATATGTCCACGTGGATGGTAAAGTATGAAAAAGTTAAAATGTATTTTTTTTTAAATCATGTCGACCATTGCCATGTTGACCAATAGTGGTCTACCTATTGACTGTCGACCTTACTGTGGTTGACCTAACAACCGCATACCATTGCCTGTTTATAAAAGGGAGAATAGCCCAATATCCTTTCAGGAAGTGATGGCAGGTATCACCAGTAACGGCCCTGACGGACACTCCTGTGATAGCTTCCCCATGCAAAGCATCTCAGCCACGGTGACACCAGATGTGGTAAAATGAAAACAAAAGAATTATTAATATGAAGCATTTATTCTTTGTATTCATTAGTATTAAAATATTTTTTTTCTTTTCATTTTTTTTACTATTGTTTTTAATCTAATGATTCTACACCTGGGCTACAGTGCCCACATGTGACCCAGCAATGCCTCGGGATCTCATTCAGGTTAGATCGCTATTGAGACAGAAAGTGCGATTTACTCAATCCTGCTTCTGCTAAAAAATAGGATTTTAATACCTACCGGTAAATCCTTTTCTCTTAGTCCGTAGAGGATGCTGGTCCCCAGGACCATGGGGTATTGACGGATTCCACAGGAGACATGGGCACTTTAAGACTTTAAATGGGTGTGAACTGGCTCCTCCCTCTATGCCCCTCCTCCAGACCTCAGTTATAGGAACTGTGCCCAGAGGAGACGGACATTTCGAGGAAAAGGATTTTTGTTAACCAAGGGTGAGACACATACCAGCTCACACCACAACACACCGTACAACATGGCATTTAACTAAAACCAGTTAACAGCGTGAACCAAAGAGATCAGCAACAGGCTGACCTTTACCAAAACACAACCTTTGTGTAACATAAGCAATAACTATTTACAATTACTGCAGATAGAGTCCGCACTGGGAGGGGCGCCCAGCATCCTCTACGGACTAAGAGAAAAGGATTTACCGGTAGGTATTAAAATCCTATTTCCTCCTTCATCCTAGAGGATGCTGGGGACTCCAAAAGGACCATGAGGTTTATACCAAAGTTTCAGACCGGGCGGGAGAGTGCGGATGACTCTGCAGCACTGATTGAGCAAACATGAGGTCCTCATCAGCCAGGGTATCAAACTTGTAGAATTTAGCAAAAGTGTTTGAACCCGACCAAGTAGCTGCTCGGCAAAGCTGTAATGCCGAGACGCCTCGGGCAGCCGCCCAAGATGAGCCCACCTTCCTAGTGGAATGGGCTTTCACCGATTTCGGTAACGGCAATCCAGCCGTGGAATGAGTCTGCTGAATCATATTACAGATCCAGCGTGCAATAGTCTGCTTAGAAGCAGGAGAGCCGTTCTGGCTACATAAATTTTCAAAGCTCTGACCACATCAAGAGACTTGGAATCCGCCAAGGCTTCAGTAGCCACAGACACCACAATAGGTTGTTTCATGTGAAACGACGAAACCACCTTAGGCAGAAATTGTTGACGAGTTCTCAATTCCGCTCTATCCACATGGAAAATCAGATAGGGGCTTTTGTGAGACAAAGCCGCCAATTCGGACACCCGCCTTGCGGACGCCAAGGCCAATAGCATGACTACTTTCCAAGTGAGAAATTTCAACTCAACCTTTTGTAAAGGTTCAAACCAATGTGACGTAAGGAACTGTAACACCACGTTAAGGTCCCACGGTGCCACTGGGGGCACAAAGGGAGGTTGGATGTGCAGCACACCCTTCACAAAAGTCTGTACTTCTGGAAGTGAGGCCAATTCCCTTTGAAAGAAAATTGATAAGGCCGAAACCTGCACTTTAATGGAGCCTAACTTCAGGCCCGCATCCACACCTGCTTGCAAAAAGTGGAGAAAACGACCCAGCTGAAATTCTTCCGTAGGAGCCTTCTTGGATTTACACCGAGACACATATTTTCTCCAAATACGGTGATAATGCTTCGCCGTTACCTCCTTTCTAGCTTTAAGTAGAGTGGGGATGATTTCCCCGGGAATACCCTTTCTAGCTAGGATTTGGCGTTCAACCGCCATGCCGTCAAACGCAACCGCGGTAAGTCCTGGAACACGCACGGCCCCTGCTGTAACAGGTCCTCTCTTAGAGGAAGAGGCCAGGGATCTCCTGTGAGTAATTCCTGAAGATCCGGATACCAGGCCCTCCGTGGCCAATCTGGAACAACGAGTATCGCCTGAACCCTTGTTCTTCTTATGATCCTTATCACCTTTGGGATGAGTGGAAGTGGAGGGAACACATAGACAGACTGAAAC
Organism: Pseudophryne corroboree; assembly: GCF_028390025.1. Classification (NCBI taxonomy): domain Eukaryota; kingdom Metazoa; phylum Chordata; class Amphibia; order Anura; family Myobatrachidae; genus Pseudophryne; species Pseudophryne corroboree. The sequence continues at coordinate 661,735,235 of NC_086444.1, forward strand.
ACCCACTGTGTCACCAGTGCGTCCACTGCTATTGCTTGAGGGTCCCTCGACCTGGAACAATATGTCTGAAGCTTCTTGTTGAGGCGAGATGCCATCATCTCTATTTGAGGAAGTCCCCAATGACTTGTCACTTCTGCAAAGACCTCTTGATGAAGACCCCACTCTCCTGGATGGAGATCATGTCTGCTGAGGAAGTCTGCTTCCCAGTTGTCCACTCCTGGAATGAAGACCGCTGACAGAGCGCTTGCATGTTTTTCCGCCCAGCGAAGAATCTTGGTGGTCTCCGCCATCGCCGCTCTGCTCTTTGTTCCGCCCTGGCGGTTTATGTGCGCCACGGCTGTAATGTTGTCCGACTGAATCAGGACGGGCAGTTTGCGAAGAAGATGTTCCGCTTGCCGAAGGCCGTTGTAGATGGCCCTTAACTCCAGCACGTTTATGTGCACACAAGCTTCCCGACTTGACCATTTTCCCTGGAAATGTTGTCCCTGTGTGACTGCTCCCCAACCTCGGAGACTCGCGTCCGTGGTCACCAGAACCCAATCCTGGATCCCGAACCCGCGACCCTCTAGAAGGTGAGAACTTTGGAGCCACCACAGGAGAGAAACCCTGGCCCTGGGGGACAGGCTTATCTTCCGGTGCATGTGCAGATGTCCCACTGAAAAGTTCTTGCATGGAATCTGCCAAACTGAATGGCCTCGTAGGCCACCACCATTTTCCCAAGCACTCGTCTGCAGTGATGTATCGACACTCTTGGCGGTTTCAGAAGTTCCTTGACCATGTTCTGGAGTTCCTGAGCCTTTTCCAATGGGAGAAAGATCCTCTGCAGTTCCGTGTCCAGAATCATGCCCAAAAACGACAACCGAGTTATCGGAATCAACTGCGACTTTGGTAAATTTAGGAGCCAATGGTGAATCAGAAAAAAGTGTACAAACGACAGTTAATGCGCAATGAAAAACTCTAGGCTGCCTTGCTACTACACATGAAGGGAAAAACAACGCTTTTTAGTAACTGCTCCCTTGATCTTGACTTTATCAGGAGATCGTCCAGGTATGGGATAATTGTGACCCCCTGCTTGCGCAGGAGCACCATCATTTCCGCCATCACTTTGGTGAAAATTCTCGGGGCCGTGGAAAGCCCAAACGGCAACGTCTGAAACTGGTAATGACAATGCTGTACAGCGAATCTCAAGTACGCCTGATGAGGAGGATATATGGGGACATGAAGGTAAGCATCCTTTATGTCTAGTGACACCATAAAATCCCCCCCTTCGAGGCTGGAGATCACCGCCCAGAGAGATTCCATCTTGAATTTGAACCTTTTCAATTATAGGTTTAGGGATTTTACATTCAGAATTGGTCTGACCGAGCCATCCGGCTTCGGGACCACAAACAGGGTTGAATAAAACCCTTTTCCCTGTTGCCCTAGGGGAACCCTGATAATCACTTGCTGTTGACACAGTTTTTGTATGGCAGCTGAAACTGTTTCCCTCTCTGGGGGAGAAGCTGGCAAGGCCGATTTGAAAAATCGGTGTAGAGGCACATCTTCGAACTCCAGTTTGTAGCCTTGGGACACAATTTCGATCACCCAAGGATCCAAATCCGACTGAACCCAGACCTGGCTGAAGATACGAAGATGTGCCCCCACCGGTGCGGACTCCCGCAGCGGAGACCCAGCGTCATGCGGTGGATTTTGTAGAGGCCGGGGAGGATTTTTGTTCCTGGGAACTAGCTGTAGCTGGTGTTCTTTTCCCTCTACCTCTGGCGAGGAAGGAAGAGCCCCGACCCTTTCTGAACGTATGCGACCGAAAGGACTGCATCTGGTATTGAGGTGTTTTCTTTTGCTGTGGGTGAACATAAGGCAAAAAAGAAGACTTACCCGCAGTAGCTGTGGAAACCAGGTCCGCGAGGCCCTCCCCAAATAACACTTCACCCTTGTAAGGCAAAGCCTCCATATGTCTCTTTGAATCAGCATCACCTGTCCATTGACGGGTCCACAGGGACCTTCTAGCAGAAACTGCCATGGCATTGGCTCTTGACCCAACAGCCCAATATCTCTTGCAGCCTCTCTCATTTATAACGCTGCGTCCTTAATGTGACCCAAGGTCAACAAAATACTATCCTTATCTAAGGTGTCAATGTCCGTTGACAAGTTATCTACCCACGCTGCAATTGCGCTACCAACCCATGCCGACGCTACTGCAGGCCTGAGTAGGGCTCCCGTATGCGCATAAATTGATTTTAAGGTAGTTTCCTGCCTTAATCCTTTAGGGCCGCCGTATCTGGGGACGGTAGTGCCACCTTTTTGGATAAGCGCGTCAAGGCCTTGGGCGAGGATTCCCACCATAACCTGTCCTTTGAGGGGAAAGGATACGCCATAATAATTCTCTTGGAAACCTGCAGTCTCTTGTCTGGAGTTTCCCAAGCCTTTTCAAATAAAGTGTTCAGCTCATGAGACGGGGGAAACGTTACCTCAGGTTTCTTTCCCTTAAACATGCAGACCCTCGTGTCAGGGACAGAAGGGTCCTCTGCGATATGTAATACATCTTTTATTGCACTAATCATATATTGAATACTCTTGGCCACTCTTGGGTGCAACCTCGCATCATCATAGTCGACACTGGAGTCCGAATCCGTGTCGGTATCAGTGTCTGCTACCTGGGAAAAGGGACGTTTATAGGACCCTGAAGGGTCTTGTGACACAGTCAAAGCCATGGAGTGACTCCCTGCTTTGTCCAATCTCTTATGTAACAAAGTCACATTAGCATTTAACACATTCCACATGTCCAACCAATCAGGTGTCGGCTGTGCCGACGGAGACACCACCACCATCTGCTCTGCATCCTCCCTAGACGAGCCTTCCGCTTCAGACATGTCGACACACACGTACTGACACCCCCACACACACACTGGGATATATGAATATGGGGACAGCCCCTCAATAAGGCCCTTTGGAGAGACAGAGAGAGAGTATGCCAGCACATACCCAGCGCCACTAGACACTGAAAACACAGTCCCAGCCTATACAGCGCTTTTTTTTTTATATATATGATTTGCGCCAAATAAATGTCCCCCCCCCCTCGTTTTTTGTCCCCTGTTACTTGGTTCAGCAGGGGAGAGTCCAGGAGCATCTTCTCTGCAGCATGCTGTGGAGAAAATGGCGCTGGTTAGTGCTGGAGGATCAAGCCCGCCCCCTCGACGGCGGGCTTCGGTCCCGCTCATTTAAAAAAAAAACTTTTTAAATACTGGCGGGGGTTTTATGATATACTGCCTCCGCAGTATCTAACAATGGTGCCAGTGTTATGTGAGGTAATTATTGCTGTCCAGGGTGCCCCCCCTGCGCCTTGCACCCTTGCTGTGCCTGTGTGTGTGTGGGAGCAATGGCTGCCGCCTTTGTTGTCTTCTTACTTCATATACTTACCCGGCTTCTATCTTCCGGGTCTGTGAGGACGGCGGCGCGGCTCCGGGACGAACAGCGAGGACGACACCTGTGTTCCGACCCTCTGGTGTCCAGTAGCCGAAGAAGCAGAGCCTATCAGTAAAGTAGGGCTGCTTCTCTCCCCTTAGTCCCAGGAAGCAGGGAGCCTGTTGCCAGCAGTGCTCCCTGAAAATAGAAAACCTAACAAAAGTCTTTTCAGCGAAACTCAGTAGACCTCCCCTGCAGTGCATCCAGTCTCCTCTGGGCACAGGATCTAACTGAGGTCTGGAGAGGGGCATAGAGGGAGGAGCCAGTTCACACCCATCTAAAGTCTTAGAGTGCCCATGTCTCCTGCGGAGCCCGTCTATACCCCATGGTCCTTACGGAGTCCCCAGCATCCTCTAGGACGTAAGAGAAATAAACAGTAGACACAGTGTTTAGAATTAGGATGATATGTCGTTTCCGGCCAAATCGGAACATATAGGCCAGATCGTTCAGTGTGTACCCGCGATTTACGCACTCCCGCGGTCACATGCAATACCTTCCAGTTGGCCGTGCTGCGCGACCAACCAGTAGATATTGTGCAGGGCCTGTTCTAGCCCTTGTGGACCCCGGGCGAAAATAAGGCGTGGCTTCATAAAGAGGTGTGGTCAATGTGCCCCAGTAGTATTGCCCCCGTTTGTGGCCCCAGTAGTATTGCCCCTGTTTGTGCCTTTTAAAAAAATAAATAAAAAATAAATAAAAAAAAAATGAATACTTACCATCCTCGCTCCTGATGCCCGACTGCTGCTGCCCTCCATCTCTGGCCGCTGGCGCCGCTCCTCTGATCTATGGGAGAGACGTCATGACGTCTCTCCCATAGAACCGCATAGACACTAGAGGTCAATCATGACCCCTAGTGTCTAAGTGCCGCTCCCACAATGCAGCAGTACAGCACAGCTCGCCACCGAGCCCGCAAGGGGCTTCGCTGCGCTGGCTCTCCCTGCCGGCCATCTGATTCCGTCGTCGGTATGGTGACTGCCAGTCACGCATACCAAACCCGCGATAACACATGGGCATGTGTTACTGCACGAAAAAAGGATTTTAATTACCTACCGGTAAATCCATTTCTCGTAGTCCGTAGAGGATGCTGGGGTTCCATTTAGTACCATGGGGTATAGACGGGTCCTTTGGGAGCCACTGGCACTTTAAGAGTTTAACAGTGTGGGCTAGCTCCTCCTTCTATCCTCCTCCTACCAGACTCAGTCTAGAAACTGTGCCCGAGGAGACGGACATACTTTGAGAGAAGGAAATACAGATAGTGGTGAGATTCACACCAGCTCACACCGAATCGAAAAAAAACATGCTGACCAGCATGCAACATGAAGAAACCATGCTAACCAGCACGCACCATGAAGAAATCATGCTAAACCGCATGAAACATGAAGAAACCATGTCAACTAGTAGGTAACATGAAGAAACCATGCTAACCAGCAGGCAACATGAAGAAATCATGCAAACCAGGATGAAACATGAAGAAATCATGCCAACCCGCATGTAACCTGAAGAAACCATGCATGAAAGAGGAACAGCAACAGCTGAACCAATACTTAACCAAGTAGCAACGCAGGAAAACGAAGCACTGGGCAGGCACCCAGCATCCTCTACGGACTACGAAAAAAGGATTTACTGGCAGGTAATTAAAATCCTATTTTCTCGTACGTCCTAGAGGATGCTGGGGTTCCATTTAGTACCATGGGGATGTACCAAAGCTCCTAGTACGGGAGGGAGATTGCTGAGGATCCTGCTGAAAGGAGTGACCAAACTTTAGGTCCTCAGATGCCAAAGTATCGAACTTGTAGAACTTCAGCAAACGTGTTCGACCCCAACCAAGCAGCTGGTCGGCAAAGGTGTAAAGCCGAGACACCCCGGGCAGCTGCCCAGGAACAACCCACTGTACGAGTAGAGTGGGCCTGAACAGATCTTGGACACGGCAGGCCTGCCATAGAATAAGCATGCTGGATTGTAAACCCGATCGAGCGAGCAAATGTCTGCTTGGAAGCAGGAGACCCAACCGTGTTGGGACCATAATAGGACAAACAGAGCGTCCGACTACCTGTGACGAGAAGTCCTCTTCACAGAAACTTTCAAAGCCCTCACAACATCCAAGGACTGTGAGATAATTGAGGAGTCAGTAGCCACTGGCATCACCAAAGGTTGGTGATATGAAAACCGACACAACCCTTGGAAGAAATTGCTGATGCGTTCTGAGCTCAGCTCCATCTTCATGGAAAAACAAGTAGGGCTCTTGCATGACAATGCCCAATTTCAACACCCGTCGAGCAGATGCCAATGCCAACAGTGTGACCACCTTCCAAGATAGAAACTTGACGTCCACCTCCTGTAAAGGCTCAACTGTAGGAACTGCAGCACCACATTAAGATCCCAAGGTGCCGTAGGAGGCACAAAGGGTGGTTGGATGTGCAGAATCCCTATCAAGAAAGTCTCAATCTCAGGGAGAGCAGCCAATTGTTTCTGGAAGAAAATGGACAAGGCCAAAATCTGGACCTTTGTGGAGCCCAAGCGTAGGCCCACAACCACACCTGCTTGCAGAAAGAGGAGAATCCGTCCTAGTTGAAACTCCACCATAGGAAACTTCTTGGATTCACACCAAGACATGTACGTTTTTCAAATGCGATGGTAATGTTTAGACGTTACAGACTAGGAAGGGGGTATCAGGGTAGGAATTACTTTGTTCGGAATGCCCTTCCGAGCTAAGATCTGGCGTTCAACCTCCATGCCGTCAAACGTATCCGTGGTAAGTCTTGATAAGCGAATGGCCCCTGTTGCAGAAGGTCCTGGCGAAGAGGAAGAGGCCCCGGATCTTCCAGCAGCAACTCCAGAAGATCCGCGTACCAAGCACTTCTTGGCCAATCCGGAGCAATGAGGATTGCCTGAATACTTGTTCTTTTTATTAGCTTGAGAATCCATGGGATGAGTGGAAGTGGAGGGAACACATACACTGACTGGGACACCCACAGGGTTACCAGGGAGTCCACCGCCACTGCTTGTGTGGGTCTCGTGACCTGGAACAGTATCTCCGAAGCTTCTCGTTGAGGCGAGAGGCCATCATGTCTATCTAAGGTACACCCCATTGGCTTGTTACCTCTGCGAATACCTCTTGGTGGAGGCCCCATTCTCCTGGATAGAGATTGTGTCTGCTGAGGAAGTTTGCTTCCCAGTTGTTCACTCCCAGAATGAAGACTGCTGACAGCGCCTGCGCATGTTTCTCTGCCCAGAGGAGGATTATTGTCACCTCTGACATTGCAGCCCTGCTCTTTGTTCCGCCCTCTGACATTGTCCGACTGAAACTGAACGGCTTGATCTCGCAGAAGATGTGCCGCTTGTAGAAGGTCGTTGTACACGGCCTTCAGATCCAGAATGTTTATTGGAAGGAGAGATCTGAACTGGCCGCTTTCCTTGGAAGTTTTTCCCCTGAGCAAATGTTCCCCAACCCCTGAGACTTGCATCTGTGGTTAGATGAATCCAATCCCGAATCCCGAATCTGCGGCCCTCGAGTATGTGAGAAGTTTGCAGCCACCAGAGGAGTGAAATTCTGGCTTTCAGCAACAGGCGTGTCCACTGGTACATGTAAAGATGAGATCCTGACCATAAGACCAGGAGATCAAGTGGGAAAGACCGTGCAAGGAATCTTCCGTACTGTCGAGCAACCATCTTCCCCAGAAGACGAATGCACTGATGAACCGATACCCGGGCTGGCATCAGGACATCCCAGACCATTGAGTGGATAACCAACGCTTTCTTCCCCGGTAGAAACACCTTCTGCACTTCCATGTTGAGAAACATCCCCAGGAAGGAATGCCTCCTTATCGGCTTCAAATGCGAAATTGTAAGCTTCAGGATCCACCCTAGATCCCGGGACAGTTGATTTGAGAGAGCAACACTCCGTAACAACATCTCCCTGGAGGATGTTAAGGTCGCCCAGATATGGAATTATGTCCACTCCTGGTTTGTGAAGCGGGAGTATAAAGGCTGCCATGGCCCTGATGAACACCCCCGGTGTTGCGTAGAAGCCAAGCTCAGTGTTTGGAACTGGAAGTGACATAGTTGTAGTGCAACCTTAGATAGGCCTAGAAAGGCGGCCAGATTGAAATGTGAAGTACGCACCCCTGATATCCCGGGATACCAGGAATTCCTCTACATCTCGAGCAGAGGTCACCACTCCCAGACTCCATCCTGAATTGAACACCCACCAGTAGGGAATCAATGACCCCAGGTTTGAATAGTAACCCCTGTTACGTAAATGAGGTGGAACTGGAATAATGACATTTGTTTGACAAATGATATGATTGTCAGCATCCGGGGTCTTACCGGAACGCTGGGGCCGCGGGGCGGGCTTCACGGGCGACCGGGCAGTGGCAGTGGAGGGCTGCGGCGCTGGGTTCAAGGGTACAGGCAGCGGTAATGGCGTTGAGGGGGTCCGCTCGTGGCGGTGGGACGCCGCTGCAGCAGCTCGCTCTCGCTAAGCCGTTGCCTAGGAGACCAGGGGCAGTGAGCAGCATGTTGTCAGAAAAGGTCTGCATTACTGGGCGCCGCCATGTTGGAGACCAAGTTTCTGACATAATTCCTGTTCCTAGTTTTCCAGCCAATCCAGGGAGACTTCTTCCTATAAAAGGGGGCTGGTTTAGGACAGGGATGCCAGTGCTTCAAGTTACAACCCTGTTGTTGGTGCTTTAGCCTGTGCTCCCAGGATTCCTGCTGTATTCTGGTACTTCTAACCCTGCTTTGCCAGTTCTCAGTTGCTGCTGCAGTTTTCCCGTTCCTAGCCTGCTGCTGCCCGTGGAGACGCTCTTGGAAAACCCGGTTCAGTAAGACCCTTTGGGCACGGACGACCCTGGGTCTCTTGCCTCATCCTCCAAGCCACAGTCCGCAGATTCTTGCTTCCAGCCAAGTCCTCGAACCACCATTCACAGTCCTCAGCTCGTTATCTCCAGCTTCATCTTTCAAGCCACAGTCTACAGTTCTCAGTCTCCAGTCACGACCCAAACTACCGTCCACAGTTCTCAGCTCCTCTACCGCAGTTTCATCTCATAAGTCGCAGTCCACGGTTCTTGTCATCAGCCTCGTTTTACTCTCACCCACAGTTCCACAGTTCTTTGTCTACGACCACGTTCTCAAGTCACCGTTCATCAACCTCAGTTTTCTACCTCTGTTCTGTACATAATAAATACTTTCCATCGACTCTCAAACTCCGCCTACATCCTTCATTGCTCCGTATCCCATGCAAAGGAACTACATCCAACCCCCTCATTTTGTTCTTCCCCAGCCTGCTACCTCCTTGGGCAAGTCTCAACTGCCGGATCCCCAAACTTTTCTAGACGTGACAGTAAGCACTGGCCCAATGGATTCGACGGGTGATCAGGCCTCAGGAGGAGATTCAATCGCAGATATCTGGTCTCGCTTAAGTAAGCAGGAGGCCACACAATCTCAAATTGTGCAGTTCATGCAGAGTATGTCCGAACGTCTCGATTCTCTCTGTGTTGCCATGACGGCTCCTCAAGTTCCTACAGCTGCTCCCACATTAGCACCTCCGGTTCTGCTTCCTCCTGTGCCAGGCCGACTTCCACGGTTGCATTTGCCATCTCCCAGTAAATTCGATGGGAATCCAAAGCAATGCCGTGGGTTTCTTAACCAGTGTGAAATCCAGTTCGAACTACAGTCGGCCAGTTTCCCATCAGCACGAACCAAGGTAGCCTATATCATTTCTTTACTTACTGGGCAAGCGTTGGAATGGGTGTCACCATTGTGGGAGAGGTCGGATCCAATCCTGTCTAACTATTCGGAGTTTGTAGCCGCCTTTCGAAGAATCTTCGACGAACCGGGCAGGACTTCTGCTGCCTCATTGGAGATCCTGCGCCTGCGTCAGGGCACGCGTACGGTCAGTCAGTACGTGATCCAGTTTCGTACTCTCTCCTCTGAACTGAACTGGAATGAGGAGGCTCTCATCGCAGCTTTCTGGAGCGGTCTCTCCGAGAAGATCAAAGATGACCTCGCGACTCAGGACGTACCTGATAAGTTGGATAAGTTAATTTCCCTATGCAATAAATTAGACTTAAGATACAGAGAACGCTGTATGGAGAAATCACGGTCAGATCGTCCCAGGCCTCGAGTCGTTCCTCCACCAACACCATCAACTCCAACTACTGAGGAACCCATGCAGATCAATCGTTCCCGTCTTTCCAACGAGGAACGTCAGAGACGGCGACAAGGGAACTTATGCCTGTACTGTGGTGCATCTGATCATTTTGTTAAATCTTGTAGCCAACGTCCGGGAAACGCCCGCTCCTAGCTTGTGCCGGAGAGGTCAAGCTAGGAGAATTCTCAGAATTACTTGCCAAGAAAGAGTCAGTCTTGTTAACCCACCTGGAGCTTCCTTCTTCCTCTCTTCTCATCCCTGCACTACTCGACTCCGGAGCCGCCGAAAGTTTTATTACATCAGCTCTGGTCAAACGATCTGGGATACAAACGGTCCGTTTGGATCGTACCATCTCAATTACTGCTGTGGATGGAAGTCATATTCCTGAGGGAATTATCACTCTTCGTACAATTCCACTTAAGATGAAGGTTGGAGCTCTTCATTCGGAAAACATCTCTTTCCTAGTAATTCCCAAAGCCTCTCACGAACTGATCCTAGGATTTCCATGGTTAAGTAGACACAATCCCCACATAGATTGGCAAACCATGGATGTTCTTTCCTGGGGACGAAACTGCTTCCAGAACTGTTTGCCCTCTGTAAGACCTCTCTGCTCTTCTAGTCCTTCCAGCCTCCCTGCAGAATACCAAGCCTTCCAAGATGTTTTTAGTAAGCATGGGGCGGACACCTTGCCTCCGCATCGCACTTGGGATTGTCCCATTGATCTGGTACCCGACAAGACTCCTCCCCGAGGTCGAATCTACCCGCTGTCACTCCCTGAGACTCAGGCCATGTCGGAGTATATCCGGGAGAACTTGGAAAAAGGGTTCATTAGGTCATCCACCTCTCCGGCTGGGGCGGGGTTTTTCTTTGTCAAAAAGAAGGATGGGGGTCTGCGGCCCTGTATTGACTATAGAGGTTTCAATGACATTACAATTAAGAACAGATATCCATTACCTCTAATTCCAGAACTGTTCGACCGTGTTAAAGGAGCTACTGTATTCACTAAGCTGGACTTACGGGGAGCCTACAACCTTATACGTATTCGCCCAGGTGACGAATGTAAGACGGCTTTTAATACCCGCGACGGCCACTATGAATATCTGGTAATGCCTTTCGGCCTATGTAACGCCCCAGCCGTCTTTCAAGAATTAGTTAATGAAATCTTCAGAGATCTCCTCTATGACTGCTTGGTGGTTTACTTGGATGACATCCTCATTTTTTCTAGGGATCTGAAGACCCATCGAGAACAAGTCAAAGAAGTTCTAACTCGTTTACGGAGGAATCAACTATTTTGTAAGCTCGAGAAGTGCACCTTCGAAGTACCCACGATTCCATTCCTCGGTTACATCCTTTCAGGGCAGAAATTGCAGATGGATCCCGCTAAAGTCCAAGCGATTCAGGATTGGTCGCTTCCAGCTTCCCTTAAGGGAGTTCAACGTTTCCTGGGGTTCGCTAACTTCTACCGCAGATTCATTCAGAATTATTCCTCTGTCATAGCCCCCATAACAGCATTAACCAGGAAAGGAGCCGATCCAGCCAAATGGTCTCCAGAGGCTTTAGAAGCCTTTTCATCGTTAAAGAAGGCCTTCATGACCGCTCCTGTTCTTCCACAACCTGATCTCAGTCGTCCGTTCCTGGTGGAAGTCGATGCCTCCACGGTAGGAGTGGGAGCAGTTTTATCTCAGCTCTTCGAGGACAAGAAAGTCCATCCTTGTGCGTTCTTCTCTGTCACGAACCGGTCTCTTACCTTTGCGGGTTCTGGGGTTCATCCGTTGCCAGTGCGGTTGCTCGCGGTGCTGTGCGCCCGTGTGGGGACGCGGCGTGATCGGTGGCACAGGTAATGCAGAATCTGGGAACTGTGAGTGCGGGGACCAAATGGCCTAAGGCACTGCGGTGTGTCTGCTGTATAGGAGGTGGCCATGTTGGAGACCAAATAGGTAATACAGAGCACTTGTGAAAACACCTGTGGGCAGGTGTAAGCCAATCCCGTGCTTGTGCTGCCTTTAAGTAGGCTGGGATTATGTTACTCTGGGCCAGTGCTTTGTTGTATCAACGCTGTGCTCTAGCTCTGAGCTCTCTCCGTGCATTCCTGTGTGATTCCCGTGGTCCAGATATCGCCTCCGTTCCCAGAGGTCCGTCTGCAGCCTTCACTGCTGAAAGATCCACCGGCTCTCCGCTGTGCTGTCAGTTAATTGCTCACCTACTGGAAACAGTTGAATTCCCAGAGTCTTGCATGAGGTTACCTTGTCGGCCTACCATTCAAAGTTTGGAGGATTCCATTTTCCTCAGCTGTTCGTTTGTTCAACTCTGCATTTAACCCATTCATCACCTTGTCATCTACTACAGTTTCACAGTGATCTCCGGAACCCGCAAGTAACCCTATTCAGTACTTTATATTTGCTATGTTGTCATAACAAGGATAATTCTTCACAGTCTCTCAGTTAACTCTCAAAACTCCATTGCAAATCCTTACAGTTATTTCTTCATGTCTGCATTATCCAGTTAATCACATTCTGCAGTTCAGCATCAAAGCTTGTTTATATTTGGACAATTCAACATTTATTCATCAGCTTGTTTTATATACAGTACCATGAACATTTCTTTTATTTGTCTTTGAGATTTATCCTGCATATTATTTCTGCCATTCCTGCAATACTTCAGTATGATATGATGATTAACAACTTGTCATTTAACTCTTTACTGGAATTGTTAATTTCAATAAATATATGGAATGGAACTTTCTTCGTCCTCCCTGCTTTCTTCATACCCCAGCACCTACACCTGTGGTTGGTCCCGGATTAACGGATTCACAAAAACACCCGGACCTGACCGTAAGCACTGGCCACATGGATCCGTCAAGTGACCAATTCGCAGGAGGCGGTGCTACGTCAGATATCCTTTCCCGTCTGGAAAACCAGGAGTCTATACAGACACAAATAGTGCAGTTTATGCAAACTATGGCAGACCGTTTAGAGACTCTTCATACGGCTATTAAAATGTCTCAAGTCCAGATTCCAACTCCGGTTGTCCCAGTTACCACTACAGTTTCTCCTGTGACGTTGCCTACGTCCCGCTTGCAGTTACCCTCTCCGAGTAAGTTTGACGGAACTCCAAAACTTTGCAGAGGATTCCTGAATCAATGCGAGATCCAGTTCGAACTGTTGTCCGCCAGTTTCCCATCAGCTCGTGCTAAGGTTGCATATATTATTGCCCTCCTCTCCGGTCAGGCTCTGGAGTGGGCATCACCATTATGGGAAAGAGGTGATCCTATCCTCTCTAATTACAAGGAGTTCGTATCATCCTTCCGGAGAATCTTTGACGAACCAGGCAGAACCACCTCAGCATCTTTGGAGATTCTCCGTCTACGTCAAGGTTTACGTCCTGTCAGTCAATATATTATTCAGTTTCGCACGTTGTCTTCAGAGTTAAATTGGATGCCCTGATCGCCGCGTTTTTGGAATGGACTTTCAGAGAAAATCAAGGATGATTTAACCATCTGGGATGTGCCTACTAAACTGGATGAATTGATTTCTCTCTGTAACAAACTTGACCTACGCTACAGAGAGCGATGTTTAGAGAAATCCAGGACAGAGCGATCTAGTCCACGTTATCATCCTAGGCCTCGACAAGATTCTTCATCACAGTCGCCGGTAACAACAGAAGAACCTATGCAGATTGGGCGCTCTCGCCTCACAGAGGAAGAACGACTTCGTCGTCGACAGGGTAACCTCTGCATGTACTGTGGGTCCTCCGAACATTTGGTTAAATCCTGCAAACTCCGGCCTGGAAAACTCTCGCTCCTAGCTTATTCAAGGGAGGTTAAGCTAGGAGTTACTTTAGAATCACGTTCTGGGAAAGAGCCGACCTTGTCTATTCAATTAGAAGTTCCAAGTTCTACAGTGAAAGTTTCAGCTCTCCTAGATTCCGGGGCAGCCGAGAACTTCATCTCCTCAGCCTTTGTCATACGGTCTAAAGTTCAAACCATGCCTCTGGAAGCAGCAGTTGCCGTTACAGCAGTGGATGGAAGTCGAATTCCAGATGGTATAATTACTCATCGAACCGTATGTCTCAAGATGAAAGTTGGTGTGCTCCATTCCGAATACCTCTCCTTCTACGTGATTCCCAAAGCCTCTCAAGATGTGATACTTGGTTTACCTTGGCTGCAGAAACATAATCCTCAACTTAATTGGCAAACCATGGAAGTCCTTTCATGGGGTAAATCTTGTACCAAGGACTGTTTAGCCTCAATTGTACCTCTCCGGTCAATTAGCCTTCCCGACCTACCTCCGGTGTATCAATCCTTTGCGGATGTTTTCAGTAAACAAGCAGCAGACTCTCTACCTCCTCATCGCGAATGGGACTGCCCAATTGTCCTGGTTCCGGGTATAACACCTCCTAGGGGACGAATTTATCCGCTATCCATCCCAGAGACGCAAGCTATGTCTGATTATATACAGGAAAATCTAACCAAAGGATTTATCAGACCATCTTCTTCACCTGCAGGAGCCAGATTCTTTTTCGTTAAGAAGAAGGACGGTGGGTTACGACCATGCATAGATTACCGTGGACTCAATGAGATCACTGTGAAAAACAAGTATCCATTACCCTTAATTCCAGAATTATTTGACCGGGTAAAAGGAGCTACTGTGTTTACAAAACTGGATCTCCGAGGGGCCTACAATTTAATCCGCATCCGGGCAGGGGACGAGTGGAAGACTGCTTTTAATACCCGGGATGGGCATTACGAATACCTTGTAATGCCTTTTGGTCTTTGTAATGCACCTGCAGTTTTTCAAAGCTATGTGAATGAACTTTTTTGTGATCTTCTCTACAAGTGTCTAGTAGTGTACCTGGATGATATCCTAATATTCTCTAGGGATATAAAGTCTCACCGTCACCAAGTTAAAGAGGTACTGACACGTCTGAGGAAAAATCAACTTTATTGTAAGTTAGAGAAGTGCACTTTTGAAGTATCTTCCATACCGTTCCTTGGTTACGTCATTTCTGGATCAGAGCTATGTATGGATCCCGGTAAGGTACAAGCTATCCGAGATTGGTCCACTCCTACTACTCTCAAGGGGATTCAGCGATTTCTCGGCTTTGCTAATTTCTATAGGAGATTCATTAAGAATTATTCTACGTTAGCTGCTCCCATCACAGCCCTAACTCTCAAGGGAGCAAATCCTACGAACTGGTCTTCAGAAGCAATCAAAGCCTTCTCTGATTTAAAGCAAGCCTTTGTGTCAGCCCCCATTCTTCGACAGCCTGATTTGAATCATCCCTTTCTACTAGAGGTGGATGCATCTACAGAAGCAGTAGGAGCTGTGTTATCACAAGTCTTTGAAGATAAAAAGGTCCATCCCTGCGGATATTTCTCCCATAAGTTCCTCCCGGCCGAACGTAATTATGCAATCGGTGAGCAAGAATTACTTGCCATCAAGTTGGCATTTGAGGAGTGGAGATACCTTCTAGAAGGAGCACAACATCGCATTACAGTTTATACTGATCATAAGAATCTTCTGTATCTGCAGTCAGCTCAGTGTTTGAATCCACGACAAGCTCGATGGGCGCTTTTCTTCACACGATTTGATTTCAAGCTCACCTATCGTCCAGGGTCTCAGAACAAAAAGGCAGATGCCCTTTCCCGGTCCTTTGCTTCTTCTGAATTAAATGATGCTACCACGAATCAAGCCATTGTGAATCCTACGTCCTTTTTAATGACTCGAACCTCTCCAGTTCCTTCGCCTGGCAAGACCTTTGTCGCCACAAGTCTTCGAAAACGGCTGCTTACCTGGGCTCACTCCTCTGCCTTCATGGGTCATCCTGGGGTTCTAAAGACTCTCAAGTTTATTCAACAGTCTTATTGGTGGCCACGTCTCAAAGCCGATGTCCAAGAGTTTATTGCAGCATGTCCTAAATGTGCCCAACATAAGAGTCCAAGAAGTTCTCCACCAGGTTTATTACATCCATTATCCATACCCAAACAACCATGGACTCATATCTCAATGGATTTCGTGACCGATCTACCTCCATCAAAAGGGCGAAATACCACTTGGGTGATAGTGGATCGATTTTCGAAAATGGCACATTTCATTCCATTAACTGGGTTACCATCAGCCCCTTTATTAGCCAGATTGTTCATCTCTGAAATCTTCAAGTTACATGGTGTCACAACTGAGGGCCTGAGCTGACGGAAGGCAGCCTCAGTTGTAGGGGCTGAGATGTACCGGAACCTGGGAGGTTGTATCAGACCCCTGGACATGTAAGTAACATGAAGAGAAACCGCCCGAAGGCGTGACCACGACAACTTGAGTAAAAGTCAATGATATTTATTTATGACAAACTCCATGCATCACAGTAGCAGTAAAAAGTAACATAAAAATCAGCAGAGAAATAATAATACAGTTCCTGGGTACTACAGGGTGGCAGGGGCCACAGAGCTCTGGTGGTATGAGACAGTTCTTATTATCTGCAAGTTGGAAAGTCCTTACCAGGCTCAACTGTAGCAATGAGGAAAGCCCAGGGTCGTACCAGCTGGTGTTCCAGGGAAAGCTGGACTGCTGTAGATAAAATGCTGCTGTGGGTACTGGTTAGAACCAGACAGGTGTTGGCACGGAGTGGATACTGGCTGGAACCAGTTAAATAATAAATAAAGCTTGAGAGCGATGCAATGTAGATGAAATGTAGAATTTGAGAGCGGAGAAATAATAATACCGGTGGAGAGTGGTAAACTGCAGAAAGGACACCGGCCCTTTAAGAGAAGCTGTACACTGCTGGAAGCGAAGCTGGAAGCAGGTGATGTTGTAGCTGGAAACAGGTGAGTCCAGAATGGATCGGAGAGTCAGGCTACACCGCAGATGGAATGCTGGTGCGGGTCTCTATAGCAGAAGTCTGGAGACAGGAGCTGGAACCTGGAAGACATTCACAGAAGAGAGACAAACTGGAACTAGGTTTGACAACCAAAGCACTGACGCCTTCCTTGCTCAGGCACAACCTATTTATACCTGCAGCAAGGAAGGCATTGGCTAGGCAATTATGCAAATTAATAATACTGACAACGGATTGGTAGGAATGATCAGCTGACAGAATCCAAGATGGCTGCGCCCATGCAGACACTTGGAGGGAAGTTTGGATTGTAATCCATGTGGTCTGGAAAACAGTAATGGCGGCGCCGGCCACCGGAGACAGGAGACGCCAGGCTGACAGATGCACATCCAACCACGCGGACACAGCGGAGGCCGCGGCTGACGTAATCGCCACTCTGAATGCAGAAGCTCAGGGACGGCGGCGGAGGCCGCGGGAGACGCCATGCCTGATGTATAAGGCGTTACTGTGACTGCGTCCAGAGAGACAGGCGAGGATGCGGGAATGTGCACATCAGGATGACAGATGGGATCCGGTCCTGGAGCGCTGAGCCAGCCTTAGGAGGCATCTGATGGGTAAGAAATGGCGTCCAGATACCCGGATCGTGACAGCACCCCCCCCTTTAGGAGTGGCCCCAGGACACTTCTTTGGCTTTTGAGGAAACTTGGAATGGAATCTCCGGACCAAGGCTGGAGCATGGACATCAGAAGCATTGGTCCATGAACGTTCCTCAGGGCCATAACCCTTCCAGTCAATAAGATACTGAAGTTGACCGTAACGGTGACTTGAGTCCAGGATCTTGGCCACTTCATACTCAACGCCTCGTTGAGTTTGGACTTTCGGAGTTGGAGGAAGTGAGGAATGAAACCGATTCAAGATTAGCGGTTTCAACAGGGAAACATGGAATGTCCTGGGTATTTTTAAGAAGGGAGGCAACTGGAGTCTGTAAGCAACAGGATTGATGACTTGATCAATTTTAAAAGGACCGATGTAGCGAGGTGCAAACTTCATACTGGGAACTCTTAACCTCAAATTCTTCGTGGATAACCATACCCGATCACCCACCTTGAGAGCAGGAACTGCTCGACGCTTCTTATCCGCAAACTTCTTGTACCTGAACGATGCCTTGAGCAGAGCTGATCGTACGCTCTTCCAGATATTGGCAAACTGATGCAAGGTGATATCCACTGCGGGAACAGAAGTTGCTGGAAGCGGTTGGAACTCAGGGACTTTAGGGTGGAATCCAAAGTTGGTGAAGAATGGTGTTGAAGAAGATGAAGAATGATACTGGTTGTTATGACAGAACTCGGCCCAGGGAAGTAATTGAACCCAGTCATCTTGAGAGGAGGACACATAGATGCGGAGGAAGGACTCCAAGTCCTGATTCACCCTCTCAGTTTGACCATTGGTCTGAGGATGGTAAGCCGTGGAAAACTTTAGCTTGACTTGGAGGGCTTGACATAAACTTCGCCAGAATTTGGCTGTGAATTGAACTCCTCGATCTGAGATAATTTCTTCTGGAAGACCGTGGAGTCGAAAGATCTCTTGTATGAATACTTGAGCCAACTTGGAAGCTGACGGAAGACCGGTGAGAGGAATGAAGTGTGCCATCTTGGTGAACCGGTCAACTACCACCCAGATGGTATTAAACTTGTTGCACATGGGCAAATCTGTAATAAAATCCATCGACAAATGGGTCCATGGTCGACGGGGAACAGATAGTGGAACCAGTTGCCCCGCAGGCGACTGGCGGGATACTTTATGTTGAGCACACTTTGGGCAAGATGCAATAAACTCCAAAACGTCCTTTTTCAGAGTTGGCCACCAATAAGACCTAGAGATAAACTCCAGGGTTTTTTGGATACCTGTATGTCCGGCAAAGCGGGAAGCATGGGCCCAATGCATGAGCTTCTTCCTTAGTGTCGGCTTCACAAAACTTTTCCCTGATGGGGGCGTAGAGTCCATCCCTACCGTGGAGAATGCCAACGGATTTATAATAGGATGCTTGTCTGAAGACTCTGACTCATTTTCTTGCTCCCATGAGCGGGAAAGGGCATCGGCCTTACGATTCTGAGAGCCCGGACAGAACTGGAGTTTAAAGTCGAACCTGGAAAAGAAAAGTGCCCATCTGGCCTGACGAGGGTTGAGACATTGTGCGCCTTTCAGATATAGAAGGTTCTTGTGGTCTGTAAGGATGGTGATTGAATGAGAAGCTCCCTCCAACAGATATCTCCACTCCTCTAGAGCGAGCTTGATGGCTAGCAACTCCTGGTCGCCAATGGCATAGTTGCGCTCCGCTGGGGAGAACTTCCGTGAGAAGAAACTGCAAGGATGTAAATGGCCATCTTTAGCCCTCTGAGATAACACCGCTCCTACTCCAACGGAGGAGGCATCCACCTCTAGGATGAAAGGAGAGTCGATGTCAGGCTGTTTCAGGACAGGCGCAGAGATGAACCTCTGTTTTAAAAGATGAAAAGCTTGCATGGCTTCTTCAGACCACTTGGACGGGTTAGCACCCTTCTTGGTGAAAGCAGTAATAGGCGCCACAATGGTGGAAAAGTCTCGTATAAACTTTCGGTAATAATTGGCGAACCCTAAGAACCTCTGGACCCCTTTGAGGGTTAAGGGTACCGGACAATTCTGGATTGCTTGTAGTTTCTCAGGATCCATCTCTAGTCCGGAACCGGACACAATGTACCCTAGAAACGGAATGGACTTGACTTCAAAGACGCATTTCTCTAATTTGCAATAGAGATGATTGACACGGAGACGGGACAGAACCTCCTTTACCCAAAAACGATGTTCCTCTAAATTGTTGGCAAAAATGAGGATATCGTCTAGATAGACCACGACATGACGGTATAGAATGTCTCTGAAGATCTCATTGACGAAATGCTGGAAGACAGCTGGAGCATTGCTCAATCCGAAGGGCATGACGAGGTACTCATAATGACCGTCACGGGTGTTAAATGCGGTCTTCCACTCGTCACCCTCACGGATCCGGATGAGATTGTATGCACCTCTCAAGTCCAGCTTTGTAAAGATGGTAGCTCCGCTAACTCTGTCAAAGAGCTCAGTAATCAGGGGTAAAGGATAGCGGTTCTTAATGGTAATGTCGTTCAAACCTCTGTAGTCGATGCACGGCCGCAGACCACCATCTTTTTTTTTTACAAAAAAGAAGCCTGCGCCGGCTGGAGAAGAAGAAGGTCGAATGAACCCCTTTGCTAGGTTCTCTTTAATGTATTCCTCCATAGAATGCGTCTCGGGCAGAGACAACGGATAAGTTCGGCCTCGAGGTGGAACCTTCCCTGGAACGAGATCAATCGGGCAGTCCCATTCTCTATGAGGAGGAAGGATATCAGCAGAAGCTTTACTGAACACATCCGTGAAATCTTGATATGGAGGAGGTGGAACATCAGACGACCTGGGGGAGGAAGAACAGACAGGCAACACTTTAAACAAACATGTCTCAGCACAGGAGGGACCCCATGCCAGGATTTGCGTAGTCGTCCAATCAATTGTAGGATTGTGAAGACGGAGCCATAGAAGGCCCAGGACCACAGGATGTGTGGCTCTTGGAATCACTAAAAGTGAAATAAGTTCGGAATGAAGAACTCCCACTCTCAGACGAACTGGTAGAGTCCTTAGAGCAATAACTGTATCAAAAATTTTACTGCCATCCACGGCAGTTAAGGAAAAGGAGGAAGGAAGTCTCTCGGTGGGTAGGGACCACCGTTTAACATAGGCTTCGGTAATAAAGTTCCCAGCTGCTCCGGAATCCAGGAGGGCAATGACGTTCTGATAACGTTGAGCAACTTGAAGCGAGACTGGGAGATTACAATCTTGAGGAGATGGAGAGGAGATCATTACTCCTAGCCGGCCCTCTCCTTGACGAGCTAGGACTTGGAGTCCCGGACGTTTGGGACAGGCATTAATGGTGTGAGACGGAGCTGCACAATAAAGACAGAGAGACTCGGAGAGACGTCTTCGGCGCTCAGCAGGAGTTAAACGGGAACGGCCAATTTGCATGGGTTCATCTTTAGTTGGTGACAGTTGGCGAGGAGGAGTAGCAGAAGATTTTGGAGCAGATGATCTTCCACGCTCAGTTGCTCTCTCTCTGAAACATAAGTCAACTTTTGTACAAAGTGAGATTAGCTCATCTAACTTGGAGGGTAAGTCTCTGGTAGCTAACTCATCTTTAATACGCTCGGATAAACCATGCCAGAATGCAGCATACAGGGCCTCGTCGTTCCATGCCAGTTCAGATGCCAGGATCTGGAACTGTATAAGATATTGTCCTACAGTATGTGATCCCTGGCGTAAACGGAGAATCTCAGACGAAGCTGAAGTTACCCGGCCTGGCTCGTCGAAGATGCGCCTGAATGTTGACACGAATGCAGTGTAAGAAGATAGCAGGGTGTCGGACCTCTCCCATAACGGTGATGCCCAGTCAAGGGCTGAGCCACTGAGAAGTGAGATGATGTAGGCAATTTTTGTACGGTCACTGGGAAAATTGCCAGGTTGTAGCTCAAACTGAATCTCACACTGGTTGAGAAATCCCCTGCAGAATCTTGGAGATCCTTCAAATTTTGCTGGCGTTGGAAGATGAAGACGTGGAGCAGAAATAAGTAAGGTGGGTGGGGTTATAACTGGAGTCACTGTGGTTGACGCACCAGAAGCGCCTGATCCACGGAGAGTTGTCTGAATCCCATCCAGCCGAGTAGAGAGATCCTGGAGACAGCGGATGATGTGGCCCTGTGCAGCCTCCTGATGTTCTAGTCGGGCTGCCAGTTCTTGCATCGGCCTGGCCGCTTGATCCTGGTCTCCAGCTGGATTCATTAGGTCAGTGCTTACTGTCACAACTGAGGGCCTGAGCTGACGGAAGCAGCCTCAGTTGTAGGGGCTGAGATGTACCGGAACCTGGGAGGTTGTATCAGACCCCTGGACATGTAAGTAACATGAAGAGAAACCGCCCGAAGGCGTGACCACGACAACTTGAGTAAAAGTCAATGATATTTATTTATGACAAACTCCATGCATCACAGTAGCAGTAAAAAGTAACATAAAAATCAGCAGAGAAATAATAATACAGTTCCTGGGTACTACAGGGTGGCAGGGGCAACAGAGCTCTGGTGGTATGAGACAGTTCTTATTATCTGCAAGTTGGAAAGTCCTTACCAGGCTCAACTGTAGCAATGAGGAAAGCCCAGGGTCGTACCAGCTGGTGTTCCAGGGAAAGCTGGACTGCTGTAGATAAAATGCTGCTGTGGGTACTGGTTAGAACCAGACAGGTGTTGGCACGGAGTGGATACTGGCTGGAACCAGTTAAATAATAAATAAAGCTTGAGAGCGATGCAATGTAGATGAAATGTAGAATTTGAGAGCGGAGAAATAATAATACCGGTGGAGAGTGGTAAACTGCAGAAAGGACACCGGCCCTTTAAGAGAAGCTGTACACTGCTGGAAGCTAAGCTGGAAGCAGGTGATGTTGTAGCTGGAAACAGGTGAGTCCAGAATGGATCGGAGAGTCAGGCTACACCGCAGATGGAATGCTGGTGCGGGTCTCTATAGCAGAAGTCTGGAGACAGGAGCTGGAACCTGGAAGACATTCACAGAAGAGAGACAAACTGGAACTAGGTTTGACAACCAAAGCACTGACGCCTTCCTTGCTCAGGCACAACCTATTTATACCTGCAGCAAGGAAGGCATTGGCTAGGCAATTATGCAAATTAATAATACTGACAACGGATTGGTAGGAATGATCAGCTGACAGAATCCAAGATGGCTGCGCCCATGCAGACACTTGGAGGGAAGTTTGGATTGTAATCCATGTGGTCTGGAAAACAGTAATGGCGGCGCCGGCCACCGGAGACAGGAGACGCCAGGCTGACAGATGCACATCCAACCACGCGGACACAGCGGAGGCCGCGGCTGACGTAATCGCCACTCTGAATGCAGAAGCTCAGGGACGGCGGCGGAGGCCGCGGGAGACGCCATGCCTGATGTATAAGGCGTTACTGTGACTGCGTCCAGAGAGACAGGCGAGGATGCGGGAATGTGCACATCAGGATGACAGATGGGATCCGGTCCTGGAGCGCTGAGCCAGCCTTAGGAGGCATCTGATAGGTAAGAAATGGCGTCCAGATACCCGGATCGTGACACATGGCCTTCCTCGAGAGATCATCTCTGATCGGGGAACACAGTTTGTGGCCAAGTTTTGGAGGTCGCTTTGTTCATCTTTAAATGTCAAGTTGAACTTTTCTTCTGCATATCATCCTCAGACAGATGGACAAACTGAGAGAGTAAACCAAGACCTTGAAACATTTCTCCGGCTATATATATCGTCCTCACAGGATGACTGGGTTGACTACCTTCCATTGGCAGAATTTGCTCATAATAATCTCTTCCATTCGTCTTCAGAATCTACGCCCTTTTATATTAACTTCGGCTTTCATCCTCGTGTGCCAGAGTTCCATCCATTGCCAGCCCTAGAGGTTCCAGCAGCAGATCAAGAGCTTCAACATCTATCCAGAATCTGGAGTTGTGTGCGTAAGTCGTTGGTCAAAACTTCCGCTCGTTATAAATCTTTTGCAGATAGAAAACGTAAAGCTGTACCGAATTACAAGGTGGGAGACCAAGTTTGGATTTCTACGCGCAATCTCAGGTTCAAAGTTCCTTCTAAGAAATTTGCTCCCAAGTTTATTGGTCCATTTCCCATTGTAAAAGTACTCAACCCTGTGTCATACAAAGTCAAGTTGCCACCGTCTTTGAGAATTCCTAACGCCTTTCATACATCTTTACTGAAGCCTTTGATTCTCAATAAGTTCCGTACTACCCAGTCCAAATCTCCTAAAGTTCACTCTTTGCAGAATGAGGAATTTGAAGTTAAAGAGATTGTGGACTCACGTTCCCGATATGGACGTTTACAGTTTCTGGTCGACTGGAAGGGTTACGGTCCGGAGGAGAGATCCTGGGTTTTCTCTGAAGATGTTCATGCTCCAAGACTGGTACAGAAATACTTCTCCAAAAATCCTGATAAGGTTCAAAGGTGTTCGGAGACCACCCGTAGAAGAGGGGGTACTGTCACGAACCGGTCTCTTACCTTTGCGGGTTCAGGGATTCATCCGTTGCCAGTGCGGTTGCTCGCGGTGCTGTGCGCCCATGTGGGGACGCGGCGTGATCGGTGGCACAGGTAATGCAGAATCTGGGAACTGTGAGTGCGGGGACCAAATGGCCTAAGGCACTGCGGTGTGTCTGCTGTATAGGAGGTGGCCATGTTGGAGACCAAATAGGTAATACAGAGCACTTGTGAAAACACCTGTGGGCAGGTGTAAGCCAATCCCGTGCTTTTGCTGCCTTTAAGTAGGCTGGAATTATGTTACTCTGGGCCAGTGCTTTGTTGTATCAACGCTGTGCTCTAGCTCTGAGCTCTCTCCGTGCATTCCTGTGTGATTCCCGTGGTCCAGATATCGCCTCCGTTCCCAGAGGTCCGTCTGCAGCCTTCACTGCTGAAAGATCCACCGGCTCTCCGCTGTGCTGTCAGTTAATTGCTCACCTACTGGAAACAGTTGAATTCCCAGAGTCTTGCATGAGGTTACCTTGTCGGCCTACCATTCAAAGTTTGGAGGATTCCATTTTCCTCAGCTGTTCGTTTGTTCAACTCTGCATTTAACCCATTCATCACCTTGTCATCTACTACAGTTTCACAGTGATCTCCGGAACCCGCAAGTAACCCTATTCAGTACTTTATATTTGCTATGTTGTCATAACAAGGATAATTCTTCACAGTCTCTCAGTTAACTCTCAAAACTCCATTGCAAATCCTTACAGTTATTTCTTCATGTCTGCATTATCCAGTTAATCACATTCTGCAGTTCAGCATCAAAGCTTGTTTATATTTGGACAATTCAACATTTATTCATCAGCTTGTTTTATATACAGTACCATGAACATTTCTTTTATTTGTCTTTGAGATTTATCCTGCATATTATTTCTGCCATTCCTGCAATACTTCAGTATGATATGATGATTAACAACTTGTCATTTAACTCTTTACTGGAATTGTTAATTTCAATAAATATATGGAATGGAACTTTCTTCGTCCTCCCTGCTTTCTTCATACCCCAGCACCTACACCTGTGGTTGGTCCCGGATTAACGGATTCACAAAAACACCCGGACCTGACATTCTCGCGAAGATTCTCCCCCGCTGAGCAGAATTACGCTATTGGGGAACAAGAATTACTAGCAATTAAGCTAGCCTTTGAGGAGTGGAGGTATTTGTTGGAGGGAGCTCAGCATCCAATCTCGGTAACCACGGATCATAAGAACCTCCTGTATCTACAGTCAGCCCGATGTCTAAATCCACATCAAGCAAGATGGGCACTCTTCTTTACCCGTTTCAACTTTAAACTTAGTTACCGCCCAGGGTCCCTCAACAAAAAGGCAGATGCATTATCTCGTTCCTTGAGTTCTGAAGAACCCTCTGACCGTTCAAAAGAACAATACATCTTAGACTCCACCTCTTTTTCAGCAACCAATACCTCTCCACTTCCTCCTCCAGGAAAGATCTTCGTTGCTCCAAATTTTCGCAAGAGACTGCTTACATGGGCTCACTCCTCCTCCTTCATGGGCCATGCGGGTGGTCATAAAACGCTCAAATTCATTCAGCGCTCCTACTGGTGGCCTCATCTCAGGACTGATGTACAGGAATTCGTGGCTGCCTGTCCAAAGTGTGCTCACCATAAAAGTCCTAAAGGTCCTCCAGCCGGGTTACTTCATCCGCTACCTGTGCAGCAAAGACCATGGACACATATTTCTATGGACTTTATTACTGATTTGCCTGTGTCTGGCGGACGGAACACCGTATGGGTCATAGTTGATCGATTTTCTAAAATGGCACACTTTGTTCCCCTGGCCAGTCTTCCATCAGCATCCCAGCTGGCAAAATTATTCATAGCAGAGATTTTTCGTCTCCATGGATTACCGCAGGAGATCGTATCTGATAGAGGTCCCCAGTTTGTGGCCAAGTTTTGGAGATCCCTATGTTCTGCTCTTGGCGTGAAATTTAATTTCTCCTCAGGATATCATCCTCAAACGGATGGTCAAACAGAAAGAGTGAACCAGGACCTGGAGACATTTCTGCGTTTATTCATGTCCTCCTCTCAGGATGACTGGCTGGACTTCCTCCCATTTGCAGAATTTGCCCATAACAATCTTTATCACTCTGCCACAAAATCTTCTCCATTTTTCATTAATTATGGTTATCATCCGAAAGTTCCTGACTTCCAACTTCTGCCTACACTCGAGGTTCCTGCCGCAGAGTCAACACTTAGACAATTTGCTGAAACATGGAAACAAATTCACAAGGCCTTGCTCAAGACATCCAAGAAGTATAAGACCTACGCAGATCTAAAGCGAAAAGCGGTACCAAGTCTTAAAGTGGGAGATCGGGATTGGGTTTCCACACGTAACCTAAGATTGAAGGTTCCTACTAAGAAGTTTGCTCCCAGGTTTATTGGGCCCTACCCAATCGAAAGAGTTTTGAATCCTGTGGCTTACAAGGTGAAGTTACCTCCACTTTTAAGAATCCTTAACGCTTTTCATATTTCTCTCTTAAAACCGTTGGTACTCAATCGATTCAGAGCTGCTCTACCTAAATCACCCAAGATGCAGTCAACACAAGGAGACGAATTTGAGATTCATAAGATCCTCGACTCCCGCAAACGATATGGTTGCCTCCAGTACCTAGTTGATTGGAAGGGATATGGACCTGAGAAAAGGTCCTGGGTAGAGGCAGAGGACGTCCATGCCCCAAGACTTCTTCAGACATTTCACGCCAAATTTCCAGCTAAACCTTATAGGTGTCCGGAGTCCACTCGCAAAGGGGGGGTACTGTCAGCGTCTGGGGTCCGGGGCGGGCTTCACGGGCGACCGGGCAGCGGCGGTGGAGGGCTGCGGCGCTGGGTTCAAGGGTACAGGCAGCGGTAATGGCGTTGAGGGGGTCCGCTCGTGGCGGCGGGACGCTGCTGCAGCAGCTCGCTCTCGCTAAGCCGTTGCCTAGGAGACCAGGGGCAGTGAGCAGCATGTTGTCAGAAAAGGTCTGCATTACTGGGCGCCGCCATGTTGGAGACCAAGTTTCTGACATAATTCCTGTTCCTAGTTTTCCAGCCAATCCAGGGAGACTTCTTCCTATAAAAGGGGGCTGGTTTAGGACAGGGATGCCAGTGCTTCAAGTTACAACCCTGTTGTAGGTGCTTTAGCCTGTGCTCCCAGGATTCCTGCTGTATTCTGGTACTTCTAACCCTGCTTTGCCAGTTCTCAGTTGCTGCTGTAGTTTTCCCGTTCCTAGCCTGCTGCTGCCCGTGGAGACGCTCTTGGAAAACCCGGTTCAGTAAGACCCTTTGGGCACGGACGACCCCGGGTCTCTTGCCTCGTCCTCCAAGCCACAGTCCGCAGATTCTTGCTTCCAGCCAAGTCCTCGAACCACCATTCACAGTTCTCAGCTCGTTATCTCCAGCTTCATCTTTCAAGCCACAGTCTACAGTTCTCAGTCTCCAGTCACGACCCAAACTACCGTCCACAGTTCTCAGCTCCTCTACCGCAGTTTCATCTCATAAGTCGCAGTCCACGGTTCTTGTCTTCAGCCTCGTTTTACTCTCACCCACAGTTCCACAGTTCTTTGTCTACGACCACGTTCTCAAGTCACCGTTCATCAACCTCAGTTTTCTACCTCTGTTCTGTACATAATAAATACTTTCCATCGACTCTCAAACTCCGCCTACATCCTTCATTGCTCCGTATCCCATGCAAAGGAACTACATCCAACCCCCTCATTTTGTTCTTCCCCAGCCTGCTACCTCCTTGGGCAAGTCTCAACTGCCGGATCCCCAAACTTTTCTAGACGTGACAGTAAGCACTGGCCCAATGGATTCGACGGGTGATCAGGCCTCAGGAGGAGATTCAATCGCAGATATCTGGTCTCGCTTAAGTAAGCAGGAGGCCACACAATCTCAAATTGTGCAGTTCATGCAGAGTATGTCCGAACGTCTCGATTCTCTCTGTGTTGCCATGACGGCTCCTCAAGTTCCTACAGCTGCTCCCACATTAGCACCTCCGGTTCTGCTTCCTCCTGTGCCAGGCCCACTTCCACGGTTGCATTTGCCATCTCCCAGTAAATTCGATGGGAATCCAAAGCAATGCCGTGGGTTTCTTAACCAGTGTGAAATCCAGTTCGAACTACAGTCGGCCAGTTTCCCATCAGCACGAACCAAGGTAGCCTATATCATTTCTTTACTTACTGGGCAAGCGTTGGAATGGGTGTCACCATTGTGGGAGAGGTCGGATCCAATCCTGTCTAACTATTCGGAGTTTGTAGCCGCCTTTCGAAGAATCTTCGACGAACCGGGCAGGACTTCTGCTGCCTCATTGGAGATCCTGCGCCTGCGTCAGGGCACGCGTACGGTCAGTCAGTACGTGATCCAGTTTCGTACTCTCTCCTCTGAACTGAACTGGAATAAGGAGGCTCTCATCGCAGCTTTCTGGAGCGGTCTCTCCGAGAAGATCAAAGATGACCTCGCGACTCAGGATGTACCTGATAAGTTGGATAAGTTAATTTCCCTATGCAATAAATTAGACTTAAGATACAGAGAACGCTGTATGGAGAAATCACGGTCAGATCGTCCCAGGCCTCGAGTCGTTCCTCCACCAACACCATCAACTCCAACTACTGAGGAACCCATGCAGATCAATCGTTCCCGTCTTTCCAACGAGGAACGTCAGAGACGGCGACAAGGGAACTTATGCCTGTACTGTGGTGCATCTGATCATTTTGTTAAATCTTGTAGCCAACGTCCGGGAAACGCCCGCTCCTAGCTTGTGCCGGAGAGGTCAAGCTAGGAGAATTCTCAGAATTACTTGCCAAGAAAGAGTCAGTCTTGTTAACCCACCTGGAGCTTCCTTCTTCCTCTCTTCTCATCCCTGCACTACTCGACTCCGGAGCCGCCGAAAGTTTTATTACATCAGCTCTGGTCAAACGATCTGGGATACAAACGGTCCGTTTGGATCGTACCATCTCAATTACTGCTGTGGATGGAAGTCATATTCCTGAGGGAATTATCACTCTTCGTACAATTCCACTTAAGATGAAGGTTGGAGCTCTTCATTCGGAAAACATCTCTTTCCTAGTAATTCCCAAAGCCTCTCACGAACTGATCCTAGGATTTCCATGGTTAAGTAGACACAATCCCCACATAGATTGGCAAACCATGGATGTTCTTTCCTGGGGACGAAACTGCTTCCAGAACTGTTTGCCCTCTGTAAGACCTCTCTGCTCTTCTAGTCCTTCCAGCCTCCCTGCAGAATACCAAGCCTTCCAAGATGTTTTTAGTAAGCATGGGGCGGACACCTTGCCTCCGCATCGCACTTGGGATTGTCCCATTGATCTGGTACCCGACAAGACTCCTCCCCGAGGTCGAATCTACCCGCTCTCACTCCCTGAGACTCAGGCCATGTCGGAGTATATCCGGGAGAACTTGGAAAAAGGGTTCATTAGGTCATCCACCTCTCCGGCTGGGGCGGGGTTTTTCTTTGTCAAAAAGAAGGATGGGGGTCTGCGGCCCTGTATTGACTATAGAGGTTTCAATGACATTACAATTAAGAACAGATATCCATTACCTCTAATTCCAGAACTGTTCGACCGTGTTAAAGGAGCTACTGTATTCACTAAGCTGGACTTACGGGGAGCCTACAACCTTATACGTATTCGCCCAGGTGTAGGACGGCTTTTAATACCCGCGACGGCCACTATGAATATCTGGTAATGCCTTTCGGCCTATGTAACGCCCCAGCCGTCTTTCAAGAATTAGTTAATGAAATCTTCAGAGATCTCCTCTATGACTGCTTGGTGGTTTACTTGGATGACATCCTCATTTTTTCTAGGGATCTGAAGACCCATCGAGAACAAGTCAAAGAAGTTCTAACTCGTTTACGGAGGAATCAACTATTTTGTAAGCTCGAGAAGTGCACCTTCGAAGTACCCACGATTCCATTCCTCGGTTACATCCTTTCAGGGCAGAAATTGCAGATGGATCCCGCTAAAGTCCAAGCGATTCAGGATTGGTCGCTTCCAGCTTCCCTTAAGGGAGTTCAACGTTTCCTGGGGTTCGCTAACTTCTACCGAAGATTCATTCAGAATTATTCCTCTGTCATAGCCCCCATAACAGCATTAACCAGGAAAGGAGCCGATCCAGCCAAATGGTCTCCAGAGGCTTTAGAAGCCTTTTCGTCGTTAAAGAAGGCCTTCATGACCGCTCCTGTTCTTCGACAACCTGATCTCAGTCGTCCGTTCCTGGTGGAAGTCGATGCCTCCACGGTAGGAGTGGGAGCAGTTTTATCTCAGCTCTTCGAGGACAAGAAAGTCCATCCTTGTGCGTTCTTCTCGCGAAGATTCTCCCCCGCTGAGCAGAATTACGCTATTGGGGAACAAGAATTACTAGCAATTAAGCTAGCCTTTGAGGAGTGGAGATATTTGTTGGAGCGAGCTCAGCATCCAATCTCGGTAACCACGGATCATAAGAACCTCCTGTATCTACAGTCAGCCCGATGTCTAAATCCACGTCAAGCAAGATGGGCACTCTTCTTTACCCGTTTCAACTTTAAACTTAGTTACCGCCCAGGGTCCCTCAACAAAAAGGCAGATGCATTATCTCGTTCCTTGAGTTCTGAAGAACCCTCTGACCGTTCAAAAGAACAATACATCTTAGACTCCACCTCTTTTTCAGCAACCAATACCTCTCCACTTCCTCCTCCAGGAAAGATCTTCGTTGCTCCAAATCTTCGCAAGAGACTGCTTACATGGGCTCACTCCTCCTCCTTCATGGGCCATGCGGGTGGTCATAAAACGCTCAAATTCATTCAGCACTCCTACTGGTGGCCTCATCTCAGGACTGATGTACAGGAATTCGTGGCTGCCTGTCCAAAGTGTGCTCACCATAAAAGTCCTAAAGGTCCTCCAGCCGGGTTACTTCATCCGCTACCTGTGCAGCAAAGACCATGGACACATATTTCTATGGACTTTATTACTGATTTGCCTGTGTCTGGCGGACGGAACACCGTATGGGTCACAGTTGATCGATTTTCTAAAATGGCACACTTTGTTCCCCTGGCCAGTCTTCCATCAGCATCCCAGCTGGCAAAATTATTCATAGCAGAGATTTTTCGTCTCCATGGATTACCGCAGGAGATCGTATCTGATAGAGGTCCCCAGTTTGTGGCCAAGTTTTGGAGATCCCTATGTTCTGCTCTTGGCGTGAAATTTAATTTCTCCTCAGGATATCATCCTCAAACGGATGGTCAAACAGAAAGAGTGAACCAGGACCTGGAGACATTTCTGCGTTTATTCATGTCCTCCTCTCAGGATGACTGGCTGGACTTCCTCCCATTTGCAGAATTTGCCCATAACAATCTTTATCACTCTGCCACAAAATCTTCTCCATTTTTCATTAATTATGGTTATCATCCGAAAGTTCCTGACTTCCAACTTCTGCCTACACTCGAGGTTCCTGCCGCAGAGTCAACACTTAGACAATTTGCTGAAACATGGAAACAAATTCACAAGGCCTTGCTCAAGACATCCAAGAAGTATAAGACCTACGCAGATCTAAAGCGAAAAGCGGTACCAAGTCTTAAAGTGGGAGATCGGGTTTGGGTTTCCACACGTAACCTAAGATTGAAGGTTCCTACTAAGAAGTTTGCTCCCAGGTTTATTGGGCCCCACCCAATCGAAAGAGTTTTGAATCCTGTGGCTTACAAGGTGAAGTTACCTCCACTTTTAAGAATCCTTAACGCTTTTCATATTTTTCTCTTAAAACCGTTGGTACTCAATCGATTCAGAGCTGCTCTACCTAAATCACCCAAGATGCAGTCAACACAAGGAGACGAATTTGAGATTCATAAGATCCTCGACTCCCGCAAACGATATGGTTGCCTCCAGTACCTAGTTGATTGGAAGGGATATGGACCTGAGAAAAGGTCCTGGGTAGAGGCAGAGGACGTCCATGCCCCAAGACTTCTTCAGACATTTCATGCCAAATTTCCAGCTAAACCTTATAGGTGTCCGGAGTCCACTCGCAAAGGGGGGGGTACTGTCAGCGTCTGGTGTCCGGGGTGGGCTTCACGGGCGACCGGGCAGCGGCGGTAGAGGGCTGCGGCGCTGGGTTCAAGGGTACAGGCAGCGGTAATGGCGTTGAGGGGGTCCGCTCGTGGCGGCGGGACGCCGCTGCAGCAGCTCGCTCTCGCTAAGCCGTTGCCTAGGAGACCAGGGGCAGTGAGCAGCATGTTGTCAGAAAAGGTCTGCATTAGTGGGCGCCGCCATGTTGGAGACCAAGTTTCTGACATAATTCCTGTTCCTAGTTTTCCAGCCAATCCAGGGAGACTTCTTCCTATAAAAGGGGGCTGGTTTAGGACAGGGATGCCAGTGCTTCAAGTTACAACCCTGTTGTAGGTGCTTTAGCCTGTGCTCCCAGGATTCCTGCTGTATTCTGGTACTTCTAACCCTGCTTTGCCAGTTCTTAGTTGCTGCTGCAGTTTTCCCGTTCCTAGCCTGCTGCTGCCCGTGGAGACGCTCTTGGAAAACCCGGTTCAGTAAGACCCTTTGGGCACGGACGACCCCGGGTCTCTTGCCTCGTCCTCCAAGCCACAGTCCGCAGATTCTTGCTTCCAGCCAAGTCCTCGAACCACCATTCACAGTCCTCAGCTCGTTATCTCCAGCTTCATCTTTCAAGCCACAGTCTACAGTTCTCAGTCTCCAGTCACGACCCAAACTACCGTCCACAGTTCTCAGCTCCTCTACCGCAGTTTCATCTCATAAGTTGTAGTCCACGGTTCTTGTCTTCAGCCTCGTTTTACTCTCACCCACAGTTCCACAGTTCTTTGTCTACGACCACGTTCTCAAGTCACCGTTCATCAACCTCAGTTTTCTACCTCTGCTCTGTACATAATAAATACTTTCCATCGACTCTCAAACTCCGCCTACATCCTTCATTGCTCCGTATCCCATGCAAAGGAACTATATCCAACCCCCTCATTTTGTTCTTCCCCAGCCTGCTACCTCCTTGGGCAAGTCTCAACTGCCGGATCCCCAAACTTTGCTAGACGTGACAATGATGGCTTCCAGCAGTAGTGCACTTTCTGCCTGAGGAGCTAGTAAGCCTGATTTGAATAATCTGTGAGGCGGGAATACTAGAAATTCTAGTCTGCACCCCTGGGCAACCAAACTGTTTCCAGGGGCCTAGGCAGGATATCGCCCAGATGTGTTACTGAATCTCTTTAGTCTCGCTCCCACCTGCCTGATCCCTAGGAAGTGAGGTGCACCGACAAACCGAAGGGTTTGAAAAAGGTCGAATTTGTAATCCGTCCCCGGGAACCTGGCGGCGCAGGTTTTCTGGATTTCCCCAACATCCTCTAAAGGAAGTGGAGGAATATGTGGAATCATGTTCGAAGGAATTACAGTGTATGTGTAGGATATAATTTCCTGGTCTGTGCAGCTGCGGAAGGAAGACATACCGACTTACCCGCAGTTGACATACATAATCACGTATACCGTGCGTCCCAACAGGGTCTTAAGGGGGGTACTCACGGAGCGATCGCTGCTTAAAATCTAAGCAATCTGACTAGATTGCTAAGATTTTAAGCCTGCCGTGCAGGCCAATCTAGTGGGTCGCTCATTTCACCCGCTGGGTGAAATGAGCAGCCCCCCCCCGCACGCTCAGCACACATCGCGCTGTGCTGAGCGGCGGGAGAGATGTGTGCTGAGCGGTTCGCTCAGCACACATCTCTCCCGCATCGGCCAGCGAGTACTGGCCTTTACCTGTGAAGGGCGGACCTGTCAGACCTTACTCGGATTCTGTATCCGCAGTCCATTGGTGTAGCCACCGTCCCCTGCGTGTAGAAACTGCCAGAGCAGTGGTCCCTGCGTTATGCAGGTCAATCTCCTTCATGGCGTCTCGCCATGAAGCCTGTAGAATCCTGTATGTGACATAGAAACAAGTACAAGTCACTTCTATACATAGAATCTAAATCATCAAGTAAGGAGCCTGATCACGTTTCAATAGCCCCAGAGATGTACGCAAAAGTGGGTCTCCGAGTAACACCTGCAGCAGTGTACAGTAATAGAGATTAGTCTCAGTAGGTGATCAGCCTTTATGGAGGTTGTACTAGGGACAGGTAAGACAACCATATTTGACAATTTAGACACTCTATACGGATGGGTGTACTCAGGTTTTCCCAAATAAGGATTCAACGCCCTACACAGTGGGAAGGCATTCATTATATGCATATAATAATATTCCTCATCCCTAATAGCCTCAAACATATTGTCACAACTGAGGGCCTGAGCTGACGGGAGGCAGCCTCAGTTGTAGGGGCTGAGATGTACCGGAACCTGGGAGGTTGTATCAGACCCCTGGACATGTAAGTAACATGAATAATAACTGCCCGAAGGCGTGACCACGACAACTTGGATAAGTCAATGATGTTTATTATGACAACTCCGCAACACAGCAGCAGTAAAAGAAAACGTAAAAGTCAGCAAAGAATAAATACAGTTCCTGGGTACTACAGGATGGCAGGAGCCACAGGGCACTGGTAGTGTGAGATAGTTCTTATAATCTTCTAGATGGAAAGTCCTTACCAGGCCCGACTGTAGCAATGGAGATAACCCAGGATTGTACCAGCTGGTGTTCCAGGAAAAGCTGGGTTGCTGAAGATAAAACGGCTGCTGTGGATACTGGCTGGAACCAGACTGTTGTTAGCACGGAGTGGATACTGGCTGGAACCAGTTAAATAATAAATGAACTTGGGAGCGATGAAATATGAGCTGAAATGTAGAACTTGAGAGCGGAGAAATAATAATACCGGTGGAGAGTGGTAAAGTGTAGAAAGGACACCGGCCCTTTAAGAGAAGCTGTACTCTGCTGGAAGCTGGGCTGGAAGCAGGTAATGTTGTAGCTGGAAACAGATGAATCCACAATGGATTGGAGAGTCAGGCTACACCGCAGGTGGAATGCTGGTGCGGGTCTCTATGGTGGAAGTCTTGAGACAGGAGCTGGAACCTGGAAGACAATCACAGGAGAGAGACAAACAGGAACTAGGTTTGACAACCAAAGCACTGACGCCTTCCTTGCTCAGGCACAGTGTATTTATACCTGCAGCAAGGAAGGGATTGGCTAGGCAATTATGCAGATTGACAATACTGACAACAGATTGGAGGAAATGATCAGCTGACAGAATCCAAGATGGCTGCGCCCATGCAGACACTTGGAGGGAAGTTTGGTTTGTAATCCATGTGGTAATGAAAACAGTAATGGCGGCGCCGGCCACTGGAGACGCCAGGCTGACAAGTGCACATCCAACCACGCGGACACAGCGGAGGCCGCGGCTGATGTAATCGCCACTCTGACACTCTGCATGCAGAAGCTCAGGGATGGCGGCGGAGGCCGCGGGAGACGCCATGCCAGATGTAATAAGGCGTTACTGTGACAGCGTCTCAGAGAGACAGGAGAGGATGCAGGAATGTGAACATTAGGATAACAGATGGGATCCGGTCCTGGAGCGCTGAGCCAGCCTTAGGAGGCATCTGATGGGTAAGAAATGGCGTCCAGATACCCGGATCGTGACACATATGTTGGTCCCCTCATATATATGCATTATGTGGGCAAGTGCACGCTTTCTAGGGTACGGAGTTGGGGTGAGAGGCACAGCAGTTGGATTTAAAACCCCACTTTTCTCAAACTGCGGCTTCTACCCAGTATGGGATATATTGGAAGCGATATATTCTTAAAGTACACCTTATGGAGGCCACCCCAGGGGGATCTGTGTACAGTTTAGAGCATGGTATAGACTCCCCAGGAAAAGGTATACATTCTGCAGTACAGCACAAAGTCCCTTAAACATGGTAAAGTGGATTACACAGGAAAAATGTCAAAATACACAGGAAAATGTCAACACAGTCCCCCCCGAATATCTTCAGAGAGTCACAGAGCACAAGAAGCCAGCCACAGCGCACCCTTATAGGCTTTTATAAAGATAAAACCCCCGCTGACTAGCATAACCTTAACAGGGTAGCTGGAACATAATATCACTCCCCCCATTTATAACACCTTTTACCTCAGTGTAGTTATGTGAAGGACAGCGTTCCCTGTCAGCGTGTGTCTGCAGGGAGAAAATGGCGCTGGTTAGTGCTGGTTAGCTGAGGAGAAGCTCCGTCCCCTGTAATGACGCGTCTTCCCACACTTAGAGATTATACTGGCCTGAGGTAATTTTTGCAGCAAACAGTGGGTGAAAGCTATGTCTGACCAGTGTAGGGTATCGCGCTGGCCCCGGACGCCCCTCACAGCGCTGTGCCGCTGAGCCTTCCGGAGCGCAGCCTGTCAAAGCTGCGCTCCCACCATTGTGCCGTCATTACAGCCGGGGACCCGCTTACCGGGACTCCGGCATCAAATTCACCACTCTTCTTTCTTCTGGCTCTGTTAGGGGGTGGCGGCATGCTGCGGGAGTGAGCGGTCGCCTCGGGCGGCTAACGATCATCACCCTCAGGAGCTCAGTGTCCTGTCAGCGGAGATAGGGGCCATTAACCTCAAGGGTTGGATCCTACTCCCCCCCCCTAAGTCCCACGAAGCAGGGAGGCTGTTGCTAGCAGCCTGCCTGTAAAATAACAAACTCTAGAAAATAAAACTAAGAAAACTTCTAGGAGCACCCCTAACTATGACCGGCTCCTCCTGGCACATTTTCTAAACTGAGTCTGGTAGGAGGGGCATAGAGGGAGGAGCCAGCCCACACTGTTAAACCCTTAAAGTGCTAGTGGCTCCCAAAGGACCCGTCTATACCCCATGGTACTAAATGGAACCCCAGCATCATCTAGGACGTAAGAGAAAACAGGATTTTTTTTCTCCTGAAAAAAAAAGGGGGCCTGTAAGTGAATAGCCCGATAATGACCATCGATCAAAAATCACGTTTTTTTGGGAGAAAATTATCGGGACTAATTGATTACCGGCCTAAGGGTGGTATACAATTAGACGTGATCCGTTTTCGCAGTTTTTGACCGATGGTCATTATCGTGGTATCCAATTAGAGTCCGGTTTTATTAGGTGAAAATGGACCTGCGATTGTGCAAGAACACATGGTTCGGGAATAAGATCCCTATCTCATGTGTTACTGAGGATTATACCTGAGGCACTCTAAAACATAATCCCTGATAAATGCCTGCATCGGGGAGAGGCGCACGCTGCATCGGGGCTAAGTGTGTAGCCCCTGGTAAACCAATTAGCAGCTGTAAATTACCGCTGCTGATAGGATACCCCGTTTAGTCCATCAATCAGATGGCGCTCTTTATAATGTACCAATAATGGCTGCTAGCTAGTTGTCATGGATTTTATAAAAGCATGAGTATTTGTTGAAATGCAAGATGAAAATTTCACTTAGTGAATCTGAGCAATCATATCTTCAATGTGATCTCAACACATAGCAGTTTCTTTATCTGCCTGTAATCTGAGTTATTTTCCCTGCAAAGCCAGAAAATTGCTTCTTTAACAAGATTTACATACACATGTACTTCTATCATCGTACTTTTTTTTTGCCGGTGTTATCATTCCTGGCTGAAACTGATATTCTGTTGTATTAATCCCAGTCATTTTAGAACCTATTTATAAAACTAGAGCTCCATTAATCATGCATGAGGTCTTTGTATTTCTTTAACTTGCCAGTTGCATATGATGGCAATCACCTTCCAGTGACAACAGCTGCTGAGCTGGTAATACTGAGGAATATATTTACTAAGTGGCAGCTTCACTAACAGAACCACTGACAAGCAGCCGCTCTGAAACGCCAACACTTACTAAATATACCCAAGTCTTTCATGATTTTATTAGGTTTATAAACGTGCCTGAATTTGGGTACATTTTTTAATGCATTAACCAAAATGACACAAAAACAGCAATGAATACTACCACTAACTATAATAAAGTCAGAGAGAGTGAATACTTAACAAGTATATAGGTACAAAAAATTAAACTAAATCGGTACAAAAATGCAAATCCCACTCATCCAAACTCAACCCTGGAGCCATCCGGAAAAAGGTCGACAGTGTCTAGGTCAACCCCAAAAGGTCGATATGGTGAAAAGGTCAACATGAAAAGGGTCAACGTAAAAGAACTCTGCGGGCAAGGTGACTCGCTACGCTACTACTGTGCTCGGAACAGGTTACTATTTCCAGTCGTTTTCCACGTGGATGGTAACGTATGAAAAAGTTGAAAACGGAAAAAATGTGTAAAAAACCCCACATCAACCTTTTCCTGTGTCAACCATTGTCATATCGACCTTAGTACTATTGACCTATTATCCGTATACCAAGCCATTCAACCACACCAATTTGACTGAAGTCTCACCCACTTCTGTTCAAGCTCAGAATTGGAACCAAAGAATAACTTTCACAATTATGAACGAATCCCTTACTGTGATGCAGTAGTTTCAGTATGAAGCAATATAAATAGATCTTTTCAAACATAAAAGTTTAATGCTCAACCTTTTTCCGAAGTTTAGCATTACACAGCTGCCTTTCTTCTGGCAGGGCTTTATTTTACGTCTAGATTTGCCCTTTCAAAAAATGGCCGAATCAGGATCATTAATGTCATGTGACCAGCACTCAGCGTTTCCGCCAGTACGCATAAGTCCAGACGTCTGTGATTCAAATTACCCGGCCGCCACTTCTGGGTCTTGTTTGGGAAAGACTGTGTTTTGTTGGGCTGCCCTAATAGCGCCTGACTGAAAAACAAAATCAGAATGATGATGGTAACTAAAAGATATAATATTGGAATTTAAATAAATGACATAATAATTGTAGTTACTTTTTTTTTTAAGAACAATGTTTATGTAATATGGCTCTTTGCCGAAAAAACAGTTCAGGCTATTGTTAGGACTTCCCGGCCAACTTCATAACGTCTAGTACGAAACTACCGGGCGCGAAACCAGCGCTGCTGCTCTGCTGAAAGAAGAAGTGCCGGTGCCTGGTGAGAGTATCTACCTTACGTGTGCCGGGGTTGTACGCACAGTATTGCCTGGCTGCTGCTTTGTCGCCGTATGATAAGAAGGGGCGGGGCTCTACCTACACATAGACATTGGGGTGTTGGGCACCTATTAATGCCGTGCTTCTAGTATATGGCTGGCATAACGGGTTTGTGGGTCTAGCTTTAGCATGATTGTTAATACCACTCATGTTAGTGAGGCGGCTGTTCATGACACCAGTAACACAGGCAATTTCCCTGTTACAGTCTGGGTGTCCTCTCAGCGCACTCGTCATAGATGAGAGTGTTGCTGTTGTGCTATTTATCAAGCTCTGAACGCTTGACTGTGACGGTGAGTGTCACCTTCAGATGATATTAATCTACTGCAATCTATGAGAAGGGATTCTGGGGTGTGGACAGAGATCCATTTGGATCCCTACATCAGCTTGAGCAATCTATGATGATGCTTTAGCGGTGACAATACCAAGATGAAACCTTTTGCTACTACTGTTAGCAGTGATAGTGTGAAGCTGGGTACACACTAGCCGATGTTTTAAATGCTGGCAGTGAAAGGCTATATCGTTGAATGATATAGCATTTAATGATATATAGCGCGTACACACTGATTGTTATCGTTCAATGATAACGATAAGTGACGTTACCACCAGCATTCCCGAACATGCAGCTCAGCCCGACATTGATGGTGATCGCTGAACTACTCGTGGGAGTGCGCATCGTTCACCAATAATATACCCCCATACACACTGGACAATATAAGCCAGAAAAAAACTATAACGGCGTTATTTATTTTTTAGCCTGAAATCGCCTAGTGTGTATGTGCCTTTATGCTGAGTACACAGTAACTATATATATATAATCTTGCAATCTGCGACCATTGTATAGTGTGATCGTTTGATGAGTTATGTGGTTGCTTCTTCCCACCTAATGTGCTGCATGTCAAATGGGACTATGCGACATACGATTTGTTAGTCACCTGAATCATTTAATGATATATTGTGTCATTATATGGCAATTCATGTGATGTGTATACACTATACATCATTACATCGTATCATCCATTGTAAGATTGCTGGGTCAGTTAAGTGTGTATGCTGCTTTAAGATTAGCAGAGATAGCTGCTTATCAGAGCAGCTGTCCCGACATGTAGAGTATAATAGCCCCGAAAATCCTTCCCATCTCACCATCAATAAGTATGATAGG
This sequence comes from Pseudophryne corroboree, assembly GCF_028390025.1. Classification (NCBI taxonomy): domain Eukaryota; kingdom Metazoa; phylum Chordata; class Amphibia; order Anura; family Myobatrachidae; genus Pseudophryne; species Pseudophryne corroboree. Next base: position 661,774,984 of record NC_086444.1, read on the forward strand.
GCATTTATCCCTAAATAGTCGTGCGCAGGCTTTCTGTAACCAATATCTGAATTCATTTTTGCTTGTAACCAATAAAGGTGCACAGATAATTAAGCGGAGATCTATTGTATGAACAGTTAATGTGCACCGTCAGTCATTTAACTGATGTCTCCCCTATTGTGATGACTCTGTTAATGTGCATACACACTGTGCGTTTTTGTCCAGCGTGTATGCACCGCGATAATCGTGATCATCGATGGCAGTAAAATAGCTCAGTGCATACACACTGAGCTATTTTCCCTCTGCCAGCGATGTTCATGAGGGCGGGTGACGCACTTTCCACATTAGAAGACTGGAAAGTGCTTCACTCGGCTGTTCAAACAGCCCGACGGATGGTGGCGGCCAGTAATGACGCGGGAGCGCACATTACCGCTCATCGCCTGGCTGTACACACATGCAGAGACAGAGCTCAAAATGCCAAAAGTGAACTTCTTTGAGCACAAAATAGCCCAGTGTGTACGGGCCTTTACATTGCCTATTCAAGTAACACTACTTAAGTGAGTTCACTTATTTACATAGTGTGATAGGCATCTATTATATGTAACACTAAGATAATATGGTAACATATATATATATATATATATATATATAATGTTTACAAATTCTGAGGTTTAGGTTTGACTGGGGCTGACAACTTAATTAAATGGGTAGTTTTGTGCTACATGTGTTGAGTGCAAAGTAAATATTGTGGTCATGGAAATCTAGATAATTGGCCATGAAGTGTCTTGAAATTGTGGTATGGATTTTCACATACTGTATATACCTCCGTCACATTGGACTCCTTTCCCATTGCAGTTGGAGTTTGGTGCTGACCTATGCCATAACCCATCTGTATAGATGTGTTCTATAACTACTATGGATTTTGTTTGTTCTAGCACTTGTGTGACCCAGCATACCAGTTCCACACCCACAGCAGAAGTACTGATGCACATGAAATAAGAACCTATAACCTTCATTGTAGCAGAGTTCATCTTTTTAGTATTTAAAGTATTTTTCTGTGCATGCAACCATATCATATGTTCTTTTTATAGATATTTCTAAAACATGAAGCAACGCAGTGGTATATCTGTCGAGTTTTTGGCAAAAAGATACTACCTAGTCAGTAATCAGCCCTGTCCTGAGATTTATCTTTAATGCATTTAATAAATGACTTGACAGCTACACTGATTTAAATGCAATGGTATCATATTGTAAATCTTATTCCCTTTCAGGAACAACACAAAGAAAGATGCACATAAAATCCGTTATTATTGAGGGCTTCAAGTCTTATGCTCAGAGAACAGAGATCAATGGTTTTGATCCACTCTTCAATGCTATTACTGGGCTTAATGGCAGTGGCAAATCCAATATTCTGGATTCCATTTGTTTCCTTCTCGGCATTTCCAATCTTACACAGGTAAAACATGGGTAAGGGGAAATTACAGAATATACCTGCTGAAAAAAAAGGGAGAAAATACTCCTCTTTGTTGGGGCACTCTTAAGGTGCATACACACTGGGTGTTCTTGCCCAGTGTGAATGCACAGCGATCATCGCTGGGTTGAAAATCGATCAGTGCATACACACATCGCTTTTACCCCCTGCTAAGCGATGTCAGCGGGGGTGAACGGCTTTCCATAGCAGGACGCTATGGAAAGCCGCTCACCCCACCGTTCATCTACTGGTGATAACAGCAGATGAATGGCGGCTGCCGGCGATGAACCGGGGGCACGCATCAGCGCTCATCGCCGGGGCATACACACTGGGCGGTTTTGAGCTGAAAGCAGCTCAACACACCAACAGTGACCTGCTTTCAGCTCAAAATCGCCCGGTGTGTATGGGCCTTTAGTAATTATTAGGAAGCGCTCATTGACCAGCAAAGACATATGGGCAGTGATCGCAAAAAAGGCGCCATGGCGCGTATTTTACCCCTTTTTTTTTTTTTTTTTTTTTTTTAAGATCTGGGACTCCAGTTCCTAAAGTGGGAGGGTCCCCGGGGACGCGCTCCTCATTAGCCAATCCCTAAGGGGGATTTGTATGATTGACTGATGCTGGCCCCGGGCTGAATGTTATAAAGAGGAGGTGGAGCCTTTCCCTTCCGCTTTGGCGTCTCTCCTGTGCATGGTGCTGGCTGCTTGCGGCGGGTGAGTGAAGGCTAGTGCGGGTGGTGGATGGGTTAAGATGGGGTTTGCCACAGCGACTCTGGTGGGTGCTGACGATGAGCAGAGATTGGCGTCCTCTGTGATCTAGTGGGTAAAGCTGGGCTTAGTGACTGGGGCTTCCCGTGGTGCCTACTGAGGCGGTGGCCGCGCTGCCTCTCTTGCTTTGAGGTGTTCAACCCCTCAAAGCCCTCAGACGGCACTACGGGAAACCCCAGTCACTAAGCCCAGCTTTACCCACTAGATCACGGAGGACGCCGATCCCTGCACATGTGGTGGCTGCCTGTGTCTGCTACAACCCGGTGACTAATGTGGTGGCGGTATTATAGCTGCGGCCGTGACGCGTGTTAGTCATGGCCGTGTGACTGGTCTTGCTGAGGGGGCCGGGGTTCCGCAGTGCAGCCGTATGGTGGCGGGGGTGAGACGTGGTGTCCGTTATTGCTGTGAGGGGTCCCCCTGGCTGGCGTCTTCGGGGTGAGTGGGGCTGGGGCCGGATGTGTTGATTTTTATTTTTCCGTTACCGCGGGTGATGGATCGGCTGTGTGCTAGTTTCTGCTGGGGGGGTCAGGTGGGCTTGCTTGGAATACTGGCTGCCAGAATGCCGCTGTGGGGTTCCTCAGGCGGATGGAGAGGCTGGTGATTGGAGGCAGCGGACTATCGCTTTGAATTCAGCTGGGGGTTTGCTGAAGGGCCAGGGGGGAATCACTGTGTGGCTTGATTGTTTTTGCTGACACTTTGTTAATATGCTGCAGGGTTTAGCTCCGAGTGAGGCGGATTACTGTGGCTGCTGTGGATTTGGGCAGGCACTGGATAACATGTGGTGTGGGCTCAGCTGCCTGCATACACTAAATTTTGCAGGGAGGGGGCGGGTATCTGAGATGCTGGGCATGTGTAATTGGATATAGTGAGTCTCTGCACAGCCACTGGGGTGTCATGTGAACAATGTTAATTATGTGCTGCGCAGCCTTGTGAGACGTACCTGGTGCAATGTGTATAACGTGCTCTACCGGGCGCATTGTGTATAATAACGTGCTCTACCTGGCGCAATGTGTGTAATATTGTGCTCTGCTTGGTGCAATGTGTGTAATATTGTGCTCTGCTTGGTGCAATGTGTATAAAGTGCTGTACCTGGCGCAATGTGTATAAAGTGCTGTACCTGGCGCAATGTGTATGACGTGCTGTACCTGGAGCAAAGTGTATGACGTGCTGTACCTGGCGCAATGTGTATGACGTGCTGTACCTGGAGCAAAGTGTATGACGTGCTGTACCTGGAGCAAAGTGTATGACGTGCTGTACCTGGAGCAAAGTGTATGACGTGCTGTACCTGGAGCAAAGTGTATGACGTGCTGTACCTGGAGCAAAGTGTATAACGTGCTGTACCTGGAGCAAAGTGTATGACGTGCTGTACCTGGAGCAAAGTGTATGACGTGCTGTACCTGGAGCAAAGTGTATAACGTGCTGTACCTGGAGCAAAGTGTATGACGTGCTGTACCTGGAGCAAAGTGTATGACGTGCTGTACCTGGAGCAAAGTGTATGACGTGCTGTACCTGGAGCAAAGTGTATGACGTGCTGTACCTGGAGCAAAGTGTATGACGTGCTGTACCTGGAGCAAAGTGTATGACGTGCTGTACCTGGAGCAAAGTGTATGACGTGCTGTACCTGGAGCAAAGTGTATGACGTGCTGTACCTGGAGCAAAGTGTATGACGTGCTGTACCTGGAGCAAAGTGTATGACGTGCTGTACCTGGAGCAAAGTGTATGACGTGCTGTACCTGGAGCAAAGTGTATGACGTGCTGTACCTGGAGCAAAGTGTATGACGTGCTGTACCTGGAGCAAAGTGTATGACGTGCTGTACCTGGAGCAAAGTGTATGACGTGCTGTACCTGGAGCAAAGTGTATGACGTGCTGTACCTGGAGCAAAGTGTATGACGTGCTGTACCTGGAGCAAAGTGTATGACGTGCTGTACCTGGAGCAAAGTGTATGACGTGCTGTACCTGGAGCAAAGTGTATGACGTGCTGTACCTGGAGCAAAGTGTATGACGTGCTGTACCTGGAGCAAAGTGTATGACGTGCTGTACCTGGAGCAAAGTGTATGACGTGCTGTACCTGGAGCAAAGTGTATGACGTGCTGTACCTGGAGCAAAGTGTATGACGTGCTGTACCTGGAGCAAAGTGTATGACGTGCTGTACCTGGAGCAAAGTGTATGACGTGCTGTACCTGGAGCAAAGTGTATGACGTGCTGTACCTGGAGCAAAGTGTATGACGTGCTGTACCTGGAGCAAAGTGTATGACGTGCTGTACCTGGAGCAAAGTGTATGACGTGCTGTACCTGGAGCAAAGTGTATGACGTGCTGTACCTGGAGCAAAGTGTATGACGTGCTGTACCTGGAGCAAAGTGTATGACGTGCTGTACCTGGAGCAAAGTGTATGACGTGCTGTACCTGGAGCAAAGTGTATGACGTGCTGTACCTGGAGCAAAGTGTATGACGTGCTGTACCTGGAGCAAAGTGTATGACGTGCTGTACCTGGCGCAAAGTGTATGACGTGCTGTACCTGGAGCAAAGTGTATGACGTGCTGTACCTGGCGCAGTGTGCTTAGGAGGTTCTACCTGGTGCAATGTGTATAAGCGGCACTACTGTGTGGTGTAATGTGAATTGGCACTATTATGTGTTCACGCCCCTTCCCCATGAAGCCACGCTCCTAAAATTATGCGGCGCGCCTTTCCTATACTTTACAGTTTGGGAGGTGGAACACCAATTCACTTTCTGCCTAAGGGCACCAAAATGTCTAGTTACACCTTTGGTGCAGGGTGTCCTGCATGCTACACAGCCCAGCAGCATTGTCACCCCATCCCCCCACCTTGCAACACTTTTGTAGTGTCCAAACAAGATTAATACGAACCTTCATTCCGATGGCACCCAGAAAGGCCGGTAGGACCCCAATTTTTAAAAGTGAGGGGTCCCTGGGACCCACTTTTTTTTTTTTTTTTTTTTTGGCTCAGCGGGATCACTGTATGGGCTATTAGATAGATTCAATGGTGGCAAGCAAAAATCTGAGCTAATGAAATAATCTTGTGTAAATGATAAATACAATGGGGTCAATTCTATTCGGCAACTAAAGAATAGCGCCGGGAATTAGCTCCCGACGCTATTCAATTCAGCTAAAGTTAAGTCGGCGATGTCCCGTTCTCGCCGACTTAACAGGTAGTTTTGTCGGGAGAACGGGCATTCTCCGACTTAACTACCCGGCGCGAGGCTGATTCCCGACAGAATCAGCCTCGCGCCGGCCGCGAGGCAGCACTTTTGTCGGGTTTCTTCTCTCATCCCCCGGGGATGAGAGCAGAATTCCCGACAATTGCGGGCAACTAGTAGCAGAATTGAATAGCGTCGGGAGCTAATTCCCGGCGCTATTCTTTGGTTGCCGAATAGAATTGACCCCAATGTAAGTAGTGGTCACGGCACATAAGAAATGTTTGAACTGTATTATTAAAGAGTGCCCTATTACGCTTACACAGCCAAATATTGCATACAGGGTCAGAAAAAGTGATAGTACTTGTATCATTAATTTCTCATGTCCGGTTCACTAAGCACAGGGGTCTTATTTAGCATTAGAAGCAAATCCAACTAAAGAAAGCTGATTTGAACCAGGACATAACGGTGGGGCAAATGTATATTTCTCTGACGTCCTAGTGGATGCTGGGAACTCCGAAAGGACCATGGGGAATAGCGGCTCCGCAGGAGACTGGGCACAACTAAAGAAAGCTTTTAGGTCACCTGGTGTGCACTGGCTCCTCCCACCATGACCCTCCTCCAAGCCTCAGTTAGATTTTGTGCCCGGCCGAGGTTGGATGCACACTAGGGGCTCTCCTGAGCTTCTAAAAAGAAAGTATATAATTAGGTTTTTTATTTTACAGTGAGACCTGCTGGCAACAGGCTCACTGCAGCGAGGGACTAAGGGGAGAAGAAGCGAACCTACCTGCTTGCAGCTAGCTTGGGCTTCTTAGGCTACTGGACACCATTAGCTCCAGAGGGATCGACCGCATGGAACTGGCCTTGGTGTTCGGTCCCGGAGCCGCGCCGCCGTCCCCCTTACAGAGCCAGAAGCAAGAAGAGGTCCGGAAAATCGGCGGCAGAAGACATCAGTCTTCACCAAGGTAGCGCACAGCACTGCAGCTGTGCGCCATTGCTCCTCATACACACTTCACACTCCGGTCACTGAGGGTGCAGGGCGCTAGGGGGGGCGCCCTGAGCAGCAATAAAAACACCTTGGCTGGCAAAAATACCACAATATATAGCCCCAGAGGCTATATATGTGATAATTACCCCTGCCAGAATCCATAAAAAAGCGGGAGAAAAGTCAGCGAAAAAGGGGCGGAGCTATCTCCTTCAGCACACTGGCGCCATTTCTCCCTCACAGCTCCGCTGGAAGGAAGCTCCCTGGCTCTCCCCTGCAGTCTACACTACAGAAAAGGGTAAAAAAGAGAGGGGGGGCACTAAATTTAGGCACAGTATATATAACAGCAGCTATAGGGGACATAATTCAGTTAGTCCCTGCATTATATAGCGCTCTGGTGTGTGCTGGCATACTCTCACTCTGTCTCCCCAAAGGGCTTTTGTGGGTCCTATCTTCTGTTAGAGCATTCCCTGTGTGTGTGCGGTGTGTCGGTACGGCTGTGTCGACATGTTTGATGAGGATAATGATGTGGAGCAGATGCCTATAGAAGGGATGTCACCCCCTGCGGGGCAGACACCTGAGTGGATGGACTTATGGAAGGAATTGCGTGCACGTGTCGACTCCTTACACAAAAAATTTGACGACATGCCAAATGCGGGACAGCCGGCTTCTCAGCTCGTGCCTGTCCAGGCGTCTCAAAGGCCATCAGGGGCTCTAAAACGCCCGCTACCTCAGATGGCAGACGCGGATGTCGACACGGATACTGACACCAGTGTCGACGACGATGAGTCTAGTCTAATGTCCACTAAGGCCATTCGTTGTATGATTATAGCAATGAAAGAGGTGTTACAAATTTCTGATATAAACCCAGGTACCACTAAAAAGGGTATTATGTTTGGGGAGAAAAAAATAAGATTTTACTTACCGATAAATCTATTTCTCATAGTCCGTAGTGGATGCTGGGGACTCCGTCAGGACCATGGGGAATAGCGGCTCCGCAGGAGACAGGGCACAAAAGCAAGCTTTTAGGATCACATGGTGTGTACTGGCTCCTCCCCCTATGACCCTCCTCCAAGCCTCAGTTAGGTACTGTGCCCGGACGAGCGTACACAATAAGGAAGGATCTTGAATCCCGGGTAAGACTCATACCAGCCACACCAATCACACCGTACAACTTGTGATTTGAACCCAGTTAACAGTATGATAACAATGAAGTAGCCTCTAAAAAAGATGGCTCACAACAATAATAACCTGACGATCTCCTAATAAAGGCGAGGTCCAAGGAGCAGTTGTTGGTGGGAGTAGCACTATCTCAGGAGGTGCTACACCAGCACGGTTGGATTCTGAATATTCCAAAATCACAGCTGGTTCCGACGATACGTCTACTGTTCCTGGGTATGATTCTGGATACAGTCCAGAAAAAAGTGTTTCTCCCGGAGGAGAAAGCCAAGGAGCTGTCATCTCTAGTCAGAGACCTCCTGAAACCAAAACAGGTATCGGTGCATCACTGCACACGGGTCCTGGGAAAGATGGTGGCTTCTTACGAAGCAATTCCTTTCGGCAGGTTCCATGCCAGAATCTTTCAGTGGGACCTGTTGGACCAATGGTCCGGATCGCATCTTCAGATGCATCGCCTAATAACCCTGTCTCCAAGGACCAGGGTGTGTCTGCTGTGGTGGCTGCAGAGTGCTCATCTTCTAGAGGGCCGCAGATTCGGCATACAGGACTGGATCCTGGTGACCACGGATGCCAGCCTTCGAGGCTGGGGGGCAGTCACACAGGGAAGAAACTTCCAAGGACTATGGTCGAGTCAGGAGACTTCCCTACACATAAATATTCTGGAACTAAGGGCCATTTACAATGCCCTAAGTCAGGCAAAATCCCTGCTTCTACACCAGCCGGTACTGATCCAGTCAGACAACATCACGGCAGTCGCCCATGTAAATCGACAGGGCGGCACAAGAAGCAGGATGGCAATGGCAGAAGCCACAAGGATTCTCCGATGGGCGGAAAATCACGTACTAGCACTGTCAGCAGTGTTCATTCCGGGAGTGGACAACTGGGAAGCAGACTTTCTCAGCAGGCACGACCTCCACCCGGGAGAGTGGGGACTTCATCCAGAAGTCTTCACGCTGATTGTAAATCGATGGGAACGGCCACAGGTGGACATGATGGCGTCCCGCGTAAACAAAAAACTAGAGATATTGCGCCAGGTCAAGGGACCCTCAGGCGATAGCTGTGGACGCTCTAGTGACACCGTGGGTGTACCAGTCAGTTTGTGTTCCCTCCTCTGCCTCTCATACCAAGGGTACTGAGAATAATAAGAAAACGAGGAGTAAGAACAATACTCGTGGTTCCGGATTGGCCAAAACGAGCGTGGTACCCGGAACTTCAAGAGATGATCTCAGAGGACCCATGGCCTCTGCCGCTCAGACCGGACCTGCTGCAGCAGGTGCCCTGTCTGTTCCAAGACTTACCGCGGCTGCGTTTGACGGCATGGCGGTTGAACGCCGGATCCTGAAGGAAAAGGGCATTCCGGAGGAAGTCATTCCTACGCTGATTAAAGCCAGGAAAGATGTAACTGCAAAGCATTATCACCGCATATGGCGGAAATATGTTGCTTGGTGTGAGGCCAAAAAGGCCCCAACAGAGGAATTTCAACTAGGTCGATTTCTGCATTTCCTACAAGCAGGAGTGACTATGGGCCTTAAATTAGGCTCCATTAAGGTACAGATCTCGGCTCTGTCGATTTTCTTCCAGAAAGAACTAGCTTCACTACCTGAAGTTCAGACGTTTGTGAAAGGAGTGCTGCATATTCAGCCCCCGTTTGGGCCTCCAGTGGCACCTTGGGATCTCAACGTGGTGTTGAGTTTCTTAAAATCACATTGGTTTGAGCCACTTAAAACCGTGGATCTAAAATATCTCACGTGGAAAGTGGTCATGTTATTGGCCTTGGCTTCAGCCAGGCGTGTGTCAGAATTGGCAGCTTTGTTATGTAAAAGCCCTTATCTGATTTTCCATATGGATAGGGCGGAATTGAGGACTCGTCCCCAGTTTCTCCCTAAGGTGGTATCAGCTTTTCACTTGAACCAACCTATTGTGGTGCCTGCGGCTACTAGGGACTTGGAGGATTCCAAGTTACTGGACGTAGTCAGGGCCTTGAAAATTTATGTTTCCAGGACGGCTAGAGTCAGGAAAACTGACTCGCTATTTATCCTGTATGCACCCAACAAACTGGGTGCTCCTGCTTCTAAGCAGACTATTGCTCGCTGGATTTGTAGCACAATTCAGCTGGCGCATTCTGCGCCTGGACTGCCGCATCCTAAATCAGTAAAATCCCATTCCACAAGGAAGGTGGGCTCATCTTGGGCGGCTGCCCGAGGGGTCTCGGCTTTACAACTTTGCCGAGCTGCTACTTGGTCAGGGGCAAACACGTTTGCAAAATTCTACAAATTTGATACCCTGGCTGAGGAGGACCTTGAGTTCTCTCATTCGGTGCTGCAGAGTCATCCGCACTCTCCCGCCCGTTTGGGAGCTTTGGTATAATCCCCATGGTCCTTACGGAGTCCCCAGCATCCACTAGGACGTCAGAGAAAATAAGAATTTACTCACCGGTAAATCTATTTCTCGTAGTCCGTAGTGGATGCTGGGCGCCCATCCCAAGTGCGGATTGTCTGCAATACTTGTACATAGTTATTGTTAACTAAAGGGTTATTGTTGAGCCATCTGTTGAGAGGCTCAGTTGTTTTCATACTGTTAAACTGGGTATAGTATCACGAGTTATACGGTGTGATTGGTGTGGCTGGTAGGAGTCTTACCCGGGATTCAAAATCCTTCCTTATTATGTCAGCTCGTCCGGGCACAGTGTCCTAACTGAGGCTTGGAGGAGGGTCATGGTGGGAGGAGCCAGTGCACACCAGGTGACCTAAAAGCTTTCTTTAGTTGTGCCCAGTCTCCTGAGGAGCCGCTATTCCCCATGGTCCTTTCGGAGTTCCCAGCATCCACTACGGACTACGAGAAATAGATTTACCGGTGAGTAAAATCTTATTTTTCTTTTGCATGCAGGGACACCTATTGTCTGCTTTTGCACATAGCAAACAAATGCCTTACTTTTATACTGCAATTTAGAGTTGCGCTAGGATTTGCATATCCCTTTCATTGCAAGCCCTGTCCTTCACACACCCATTGCATAGTATTGTAGCCAGCACCTTCCCAGGGGGGTGGTCTTCAGTATGCCGACTGTCGGGATCCCGGCGCACAGTATACCTGCGCTGGAATCCCGACAGCCAGCATACCTACACGTAGTAGCTACGCGTAGTGCGCCACTGTGCCCGCAGCGTGGAGAGCGCAGCGAGCCCGCAAGGGGCTCATTTGCGCTCGCCACACTGTCGGTATGCCGGCGGTCGGGCTCCCAGCGCCGGTATGCTGGTCACCGGGAGCCCGGCCGTCGGCATACCATACTACACCCCCTTCAAAGTCCCCTTTCACTGTATATCAGCCAGTGCAACCCCTGAGCTCCCCCTGCATTGTATATAGTATATCTCCAGTTACTTTAGGTCACCTTGGTAATTAGTGTTTTTGTACTAAATGAATTCCTAGCCCATGATTTACGATTACTATTATGATCCAAGCGTAATTGCATTTGTGGACTACGGTTTGGAAATCCTCAGCTTGAAAAGCAAAAAACGTCATACTATCCCCCTCCTACTGACAGATAGGATTTTATTTTTTAACCTGCATTTAGTGTTAGTCTAGCAGACTTCAAAGTGCTTACTATAGTTGTTATAAGGGAGCTCGATGTGGGTAAAAGAGTTAAGAATTTTTCCCCCACATAGTTAAATGTGTTTTCATTCTGGTCATCTGACTTGCAAACATTCTAGATAATAGATCTCATGCCTTATTTTTTTCTGTCTTGTGCTCATATCAATACTGTAGTTTCTCCATACATTAATGTTGCCAGGTAAGAGCTTCCAATTTGCAAGATCTTGTGTACAAAAATGGCCAGGCTGGAATAACTAAGGCCACTGTTTCAATCACTTTTGAGAACCATGACAAGAAGCAGAGCCCTCTGGGGTTTGAGGCACACGATGAGATTACTGTGACAAGACAGGTGAGGAATGATTCACTGCAATCCATACTAACACAATACGATGTCACATTTATGCAGGTCTTTTATTATCTGTGTTTTTATTGTGAAAGGTTGTTATTGGAGGCAGAAATAAATATTTAATCAATGGAGTGAATGCAAACAACACTCGTGTGCAGGATCTCTTCTGTTCCGTGGGGCTCAATGTGAACAATCCACACTTCCTCATCATGCAGGTTTGTTCTGCAAGATATATTCTAATAGTAGCTTTTAACAGGGATGTGTAGTATAAAGTTATGGCAATTTATAGGCTAAGCATAAGTTGGTTAAAACTTTGGGTCTGTATTGTGGTTGGAGGGAATCCTGACACGACAGAGGGTGCCTGGTAAAAATATCTGCTTAAAATAATACTATTTAAATGAAGTAAATGAATGCACTTTCTGTTGTAAATAATAGTATTACTTTTTTGCCTTCCTTCAGGGGAGGATAACCAAAGTTCTGAATATGAAGCCCCCAGAGGTAATATACACTTGATCTGTCATTTTGGTTTGGTCTGTTTAATTACATTTCTTGCCCGTTTTCTTGTTGTGAAAAGCATATTAATCCATTATGGCACTAATTCATGGCATGCCACTAATAGAGCAACCCTGTATTGCAGTTCACACAGTTCTGTGTTTCTAGAAGGTAAATATGTTAATCAATGTTCTACAGATTCTAGCTATGATAGAGGAAGCGGCAGGTACCAGGATGTATGAGTGCAAGAAAATTGCTGCTCAAAAGACTATTGAGAAAAAGGAAGCCAAGCTTAAAGAGATCCAGACGGTAAACCTTTGTGTTTTGTGTGCATACCCATCCACTATTTGTAGGTATCCTATAAATAATCTTCAGCAGACTGCTCTGCATTGCAGTTGTCTCTACCTCATCATCTTGGTTTTGTGTGATTCCCAGCTATGTGACTTTCTAGTTGATGAATTCCAAGAATGATTTTTAAAAGCAGGAGAGGGGGATATGTATGTGAGGACAATTATGGAAATTGGTGCAGAGGAAAATGTTGTGTTTATCTGTTTACAACCAAGCAGATGTTTTCTTTTATTTCTCTTTCATCCACTAGGGGACACTGGAGTCCTATACAGTAGGGGTGTGAAGCTTGCAACCGGAGGTGTGGCACAATCTAAAAATGAGCATTGTCTGCACAGCCGGCTCCTCCCCTTTCACATCTCTCCTCCCTCAGTTTGAAAAATTGTGCTAGGAGGAAAGAAGCACAAGATGGGAGCTCCTGCTCCATATAGCATCATTATTATATATATATATATATATATATCTTTTTTTTTTTTTTTTCTGACTGGCCTAATCCCTCCTAACTAAAAGGAGGGTACAGGCTTTACCTAAAGAGAAACTGCCCAATCCCTCCTAAATGAAAGGAGGGTGCAGGTTTAACCACAAGAAGAAAGACTGCGTCAACCTAATAAAAGGGGGACAAAAGTCTTCAAAACGGAGAGACAAGGACTCCAGAAGCACAGAGTCAGGAGTGTCTCAGGGTACTGTGAGTACTGGTGGTAACAAGGGCCCTAGTTCATAAAATTATGATCTTCGTGCAGGAGATCTTTGTAATGTTAGTCCCTCTGCACGCTGCTGTCTTCTGGTAAACTTGACTGCCAGCACAGCATCGCCCGCTGCAGCCCTCCCTCCCTCCATGCTGGTGTCTCCCGGCCGCAGCAGCTCTCACGCAGTGATCCTGTGGACGCGCTCCCTCCCTCCACCGCCTCTGCGCCTAGGGATGGTGTCCACCGCGGCTGACAGCCGCAGCAGTTCTCCTGCGCTACCCTTGCACGCAGAAACAGGTTTCTGTGGTAATCCCGGGCAGGCTAGCAGCGCGGCTCCCCCGCCGTAGGCACAGCGCGGACTCTCGGCTCCCGCTATGTATCAGCTCCCCCGCCCGCCCCCCTTCCTTTGCAGCGCTGGGGGAGACACAGCGCGGCTGCCAGCGGTCGCCGCTCAAAGCGGGGAGAAGTCTGCTGCTCTAGTTTAACGAAAGTCATGGGTTCTAATCTCCGTTGGTTCACACTGCGGGGCACTTAGGAAGCGCGTCCCCGCCCGCCGCCCGCTCAAACGGTATCTCGCCCCCTCCCGCCGCCAGCGGAGGACTGGGGGAGACGGCAGGGGGGATATGTTAGAAAGAGGCAGAAGACCTCTTGTTGGTAAATCGGCCTGAAGCAGCCGTAAAGGGGACAAAGTAATCAGGGGACGCCTTTAAAATACATATATATATATATATATATATATATATATATATATATATATATATATATATATATATATATATATATATTTTATATATATATATATATATATATATATTTTATATATATATATATATATATATATATATATATATATATATTTTATATATATATATATATATATATATATATATATTATATATATATATATATATATATATATATATATATATTACATGTAATTGGCGGCCTTTTTAAAACTGTTTGGAGGCGCCAAAAGGGCTCCATAGGAGGTATTACGCCCCCTTTAGATTAGACAGGCTTCCAGGCCAGTCAGAGTAGAGGAAGGGGTTTTTATAATAGAGCACTACTCCCTCTACTGGAGATTTGTATATTAGGACTCTGCTGCAATGGATTTTCAATACATTTATGATATATATTTTCAAGGGACATCTAAACAAAAGATCCCGACGAAATAAAGGGAACGACTGGTTCACAACCCCGACCTCAGAACTGAAATACAGTTGGGTGTGCGAGGGTTGCAACGAGGCTGGTGATATTATTATTATTATTATTATTTTCTCTGACGTCCTAGTGGATGCTGGGGACTCCGTAAGGACCATGGGGAATAGCGGCTCCGCAGGAGACTGGGCACAAAAGTAAAGCTTTAGAACTACCTGGTGTGCACTGGCTCCTCCCCCTATGACCCTCCTCCAAGCCTCAGTTAGATTTTTGTGCCCGAACGAGAAGGGTGCACACTAGGGGCTCTCCTGAGCTTCTTAGTGAAAGTTTTAGTTTAGGTTTTTTATTTTCAGTGAGACCAGCTGGCAACAGGCTCACTGCATCGAGGGACTAAGGGGAGTAGAAGCGAACTCACCTGCGTGCAGAGTGGATTGGGCTTCTTAGGCTACTGGACATTAGCTCCAGAGGGACGATCACAGGCCCAGCCATGGATAGGTCCCAGAGCCGCGCCGCCGGCCCCCTTACAGAGCCAGAAGACAGAAGAGGTCCGGAAAATCGGCGGCAGAAGACGTCCTGTCTTCAACAAGGTAGCGCACAGCACCGCAGCTGTGCGCCATTGCTCTCAGCACACTTCACACTCCGGTCACTGAGGGTGCAGGGCGCTGGGGGGGGGGCGCCCTGAGACGCAATAAAAACACCTTGGATGGCAAAAAATGCATCACATATAGCTCCTGGGCTATATGGATGAATTTAACCCCTGCCAGAATACACAGAAAAACGGGAGATAAGGCCGCCGAGAAGGGGGCGGAGCCTATCTCCTCAGCACACTGGCGCCATTTTCCCTCACAGCTCCGTTGGAGGGAAGCTCCCTGGCTCTCCCCTGCAGTCACTACACTACAGAAAGGGTTAAAAAAGAGAGGGGGGCACTAATTACGCGCAGTATTAAAAATACAGCAGCTATAAGGGGAAAAACACTTATATAAGGTTATCCCTGTATATATATATATATATATATAGCGCTCTGGTGTGTGCTGGCAAACTCTCCCTCTGTCTCCCCAAAGGGCTAGTGGGGTCCTGTCCTCTATCAGAGCATTCCCTGTGTGTGTGCTGTGTGTCGGTACGTTTGTGTCGACATGTATGAGGAGAAAAATGATGTGGAGACGGAGCAGATTGCCTGTAATAGTGATGTCACCCCCTAGGGGGTCGACACCTGAGTGGATGAACTGTTGGAAGGAATAACGTGACAGTGTCAGCTCTGTATAAAAGACAGTGGTTGACATGAGACAGCCGGCTACTCAGCTTGTGCCTGTCCAGACGTCTCATAGGCCGTCAGGGGCTCTAAAGCGCCCGTTACCTCAGATGGCAGATATAGACGCCGACACGGATACTGACTCCAGTGACGACGGTGAAGAGACAAATGTGACTTCCAGTAGGGCCACACGTTACATGATTGAGGCAATGAAAAATGTTTTACACATTTCTGATAATACGGGTACCACCAAAAAGGGGTATTATGTTCGGTGAGGAAAAACTACCTGTAGTTTTCCTGAATCTGAGATATTAAATGAGATGTGTGATGATGCGTGGGTTTCCCCCGATAACAACTGATAATTTCTAAAATGTTATTGGCATTATATCCTTTCCCGCCAGAGGTTAGGGTGCGTTGGGAAACACCCCCTAGGGTGGATAAAGCGCTCACACGCTTGTAAGAACAAGGGCTCTACCCTCTCCTGAGATGGCCGCCCTTAAGGATCCTGCTGATAGAAAGCAGGAGGGTATCCTAAAATGTATTTACACACATACTGGTGTTATACTGCGACCAGCAATCGCCTCAGCCTGGATGTGCAGTGCTGGGTTGGCGTGGTCGGATTCCCTGACTGAAAATATTGATACCCTAGATAGGGACAGTATATTATTGCCTATAGAGCATTTAAAAGATGCATTTCTATATATGCGTGATGCACAGCGGAATATTTGCCGACTGGCATCAAGTCTAAGTGCGTTGTCCATTTCTGCCAGTAGAGGGTTATGGACACGACAGTGGTCAGGTGATGCGGATTCCAAACGGCATTTGGAAGTACTGCCTTATTAAGGGGAGGAGTTATTTGGGGTCGGTCTTTCAGACCTGGTGGCCACGGCAACAGCTGGGAAATCCACGTTTGTACCCCAGGTCGCCTCTCAACATAAGAAGACGCCGTATTATCAGGCGCAGTCTTTTCGTGGGCAAGCGGGCAAAAGGTTCCTCATTTCTGCCCCGTGACAGAGGGAGAGGAAAAAGGCTGCAGAAATCAGCCAGTTCCCAGGAACAGAAGCCCTCTCCCGCCTCTGCCAAGCCCTCAGTATGACGCTGGGGCTTTACAAGCAGAATCAGGCACGGTGGGGGCCCGTCTCAATGAATTTCAGCGCGCAGTGGGCTCACTCGCAAGTAGACCCCTGGATCCTTCAGGTGATATCTCAGGGGTACAAATTGGAATTCGAGACGTCTCCCCCTCGCCATTTCCTAAAGTCGGCTTTACCGATGTCTCCTTCTGACAGGGAGGCAGTTTTGGAAGCCATTCACAAGCTGTATTCCCAGCAGGTGATAATCAAGGTACCCCTCCTGCAACAGGGAACGGGGTATTATTCCACACTGTTGTGGTACCGAAGCCGGACGGCTCGGTGAGACCGATTCTAAATCTAAAATCTTGAACACTTACATACGGAGGTTCAAATTCAAGATTGAGTCACTCAGAGCAGTGATTGCGAACCTGGAAGAAGGGGACTACATGATGTCTCGGGACATCAAGGATGCTTACCTTCATGTCCCAATTTACCCTTCTCACCAAGGGTACCTCAGGTTTATGGTACAGAACTGTCACTATCAGTTTCAGACGCTGCCGTATGGATGGTCCACGGCACCCCGGGTCTTTACCAAGGTAATGGCCGAAATGATGATACTCCTTCGAAGGAAGGGAATTTTAGTTATCCCTTACTTGGACGATTCCCTGATAAGGGTAAGATCCAGGGAACAGTTGGAGGTCGGTGTAGCACTATCTCAGGTAGTGTTGCGGCAGCACGATTGGATTCTCAATATTCCAAAATCGCAGCTGATTCCGACGACTCGTCGTCTGTTCCTAGGGATGATCCTGGACACAGTCCAGAAAAAGGTGTTTCTCCCGGAGGAGAAAGTCAGGGAGTTATCCGAGCTAGTCGGGAACCTCCTATAACCGAGCCAAGTCTCAGTACATCAATGAAAGGGTTCTGGGAAAAATGGTGGCTTCCTACGAAGCAATCCCATTCGGCAGATTCCACGCAAGAACTTTCCAGTGGGACCTGCTGGACAAATGGTCCGGGTCGCATCTTCAGATGCATCAGCGGATAACCCTGTCACCAAGCACAAGGGTGTCTCTCCTGTGGTGGTTGCAGAGTGCTCATCTTCTAGAGGGCCGCAGATTCGACATTCAGGACTGGGTCCTGGTGACCACGGATGCCAGCCTGCGAGGCTGGGGAGCAGTCACACAGGGAAGGAATTTCCAGAGCTTATGGTCAAGCCTGGAGACATCACTTCACATAAATATCCTGAAGCTAAGGGCCATTTACAATGCTCTAAGCTCAGCAAGACCTCTGCTTCAAGGTCACCCGGAGTTGATCCATTCGGACAACATCACGGCAGTCACCCACGTAAACAGACAGGGTGACACAAGAAGCAGGAGGGCAATGGCAGAAGCTGCAAGGATTCTTCGCTGGGCGGAAAATCATGTGATAGCACTGTCAGCAAGTGGGGACTTCACCCAGAAGTCTTCCACATGTTTATAAAACTCGACAAGTATTGCGCCGGGTCAAGGGACCCTCCGGCAATAGCTGTGGACGCTCTGGTAACACAGTGGGTGTACCAGTCAGTGTATGTGTTCCCTCCTCTGCCTCTCATACCCAAGGTACTGAGAATTATAAGATGGAGAGGAGTAAGCACTATATTCGGGCTCCGGATTGGCCAAGAAGGACTTTGTAACCGGAACTTCAAGAGATGCTCACGGAGGATCCGTGGCCTCTACCTCTAAGAAGGGACCTGCTCCAGCAAGGACCCGGTCTGTTCCAAGACTTACCGCGACTGCGTTTGACGGCATGGCGGTTGAACGCCGGATCCTGAAGGAGAAAGGCATTCCGGATGAAGTCATTCCTATCCTGATCAAAGCCAGGAAAGATATAACCGCAAAACATGATCACCGCATTTGGCGAAAATATGTTGCGTGGTGCGAGGCCAGTAAGGCCCCGACGGAGGAATTTTCAACTAGGTCGATTCCTACATTTCCTGCAAACAGGAGTGTCTATGGGCCTGAAATGGGGGTCCATTAAGGTTCAAATTTCGGCCCTGTCAATTTTCTTCCAAAAAGAACTAGCTTCAGTCCCTGAAGTTCAGACGTTTGTGAAAGGGGTACTGTATATACAGCCTCCTTTTGTGCCTCCAGTGGCACCTTGGGATCTAAATGTAGTTTTTGGGTTCCAAAAGTCACATTGGTTTGAACCACTTAAATATGTGGAGTTAAAATATCTCACATGGAAAGTGGTCATGCTGTTGGCCCTGGCCTGGGCCAGGTGCGTGTCAGAATTGGCGGCTTTATCCTGTAAAAGCCCTCATCTGATTTTCCATTCGGACAGGGCGGAATTGAGGACTTGTCCTCAGTTTCTCCCTAAGGTGGTTTTCAGCGTTTCACCTGAATCAACCTATTGTGGTGCCTGCGGCTACTAGAGATTTGGAGGACTCCAAGTTGCTAGACGTTGTCAGGGCCCTGGAAATATAGGTTTCCAGGACGGCTGGAGTCAGAAAATCTGACTCGTTGTTTATTCTGTATGCACCCAACAAGCTGGGTGCTCCTGCTTCTAAGCAGACTATTGCTCGTTGGATTTGTAGTACAATTCAGCTTGCACATTCTGTGGCAGGCCTGCCACAGACAAAATCTGTTAAAGCCCATTCCACAAGGAAGGTGGGCTCATCTTGGGCGGCTGCCCGAGGGGTCTCGGCTTTACAACTTTGCCGAGCAGCTACTTGGTCAGGAGCAAATACGTTTGTAAAATTCTACAAATTTGATACCCTGGCTGAGGAGGACCTGGAGTTCTCTCATTTGGTGCTGCAGAGTCATCCGCACTCTCCCGCCCGTTTGGGAGCTTTGGTATAATCCCCATGGTCCTTACGGAGTCCCCAGCATCCACTAGGACGTCAGAGAAAATAAGAATTTACTTACCGATAATTCTATTTCTCGTAGTCCGTAGTGGATGCTGGGCGCCCATCCCAAGTGCGGATTGTCTGCAATACTGGTACATAGTTATTGTTACCAAAAAAATCGGGTTATTGCTGTAGTGAGCCATCTTTTCTAGAGGCTCCTCTGTTATCATGCTGTTAACTGGGTTTAGATCACAAGTTATATGGTGTGATTGGTGTGGCTGGTATGAGTCTTACCCGGGATTCAAAATCCTTCCTTATTGTGTACGCTCGTCCGGGCACAGTATCCTAACTGAGGCTTGGAGGAGGGTCATAGGGGGAGGAGCCAGTGCACACCAGGTAGTTCTAAAGCTTTACTTTTGTGCCCAGTCTCCTGCGGAGCCGCTATTCCCCATGGTCCTTACGGAGTCCCCAGCATCCACTACGGACTACGAGAAATAGAATTATCGGTTAGTAAATTATTATTATTATTATTATTATTATTATTATTATTATTTTAATAGAAAAAAATTATTATTTAAAAAAAAATATTTTTTTTTTGTGTGTGTATTATATACAAAAAGATCCAGCTAGGTGGATCCAGTGTACCTTTAATCCCATCACACGTACGGTCTTTCTGTTCCCATTATAAAGGGGGAAAGCACTGTGGAACGCTCTCTGGGGTGCGGCTTCGAAAGTCAAAAGCACTTGCCAAGAACACTAGAACTTATTATGGATACAAACTGTAATAAGATGAGCGTTAGTTTGGGCGACCCCCGGGTATGCGTCCCCTGTTTAGTTAAGGGCGCTCAACTCGGGAGCAAGGCTCCGCCAAGATCAGGGTAGCAAGCCCTGACAAATATTTCAATGGAAATGTCAGAATCCCGCAGCAGTCAGTAAGGGCTGGGGGATTCTCCGAGACCATGGAGGAATTTCTAATTTAAATTAATCCCTCCTGCGCAAGCATTAAGCAAGGTGAACAAGGCAGTTAATAGAATCCTTCCCGTCTTACACGATGGAGGAAGAGGGTCTTATTATAGATGAAAAGGCGAGATAATTAAGTCTGCCTGAGATCAGGAGTTTTATGGTGATCCTATGCTTCAAGAAGTAAAGAGTTGGGGAACCAGAGAGTTTTCCATTTATTCGTATGTCTATGCCTCAAACTCTCCAGACTGATAAACGTTTAAACACACAGCGGGGCGCTTAGGAAGCGGGGAGAAGACAATGTCCCCTATGCCTAGCGTGACCACCTTTAAAGGATATGTCATGTCGCGAAGGTAGACACTGCATTAAAATCAATTTTTGTAGCAGCACATTGTCGCATGGGCTGGGCGTAAGAGAGTAGCCTGGAGGAAAATTCTCAGCGGAGCATATTCGAGAATCTGCGACTTCTATGTGCCAGGCTTCAAAGGACACTAGTAAAATAGCGTCTTGCATCTCGGTTTCGCCCATTTCGGCTAGAGGATTTTTATGGCTCAGAGAAGGGCGAGTGGACTCCGATCCCAAGAATAGAGTCTATTACATATGGGAGTTAGATGTTATTGGTCCTCAGTTAGACAAGTGGATTTCGCAGTCAACGGCAGTGAGATCTACCTTTTCTACCTAAGTCTTACTCAAGAGGTAGAGGTCGTTCACAGTCGACACAGAAGGCAGGACAAACCTGCTCACAAACCCGTGGCATGATGAACCTGCTCACAAACCCGTGGCATGACAGTCTCCCTGTTCACCTGGGGTCCCCCTTGGTGGGCGCAGAGTTGGAAGGTTTTCGGGACGCCTGGTCCAAAGCCTCACCAGACGATTTGGTCAAGGATACAGTTTCAAAAACGTCCACACAGTCCGTTTCTTTACAGCTTGAGGTCTTAGGTGCCCGTTGCGACCAGGAGCATTACAGACGGCAAATTCAAAGACTTCTGCATATAAGGGGTTATGTCACCAGTCCCGGATCCTTAAAGTGGAACGGAAATTTATTCAAATCTTTTGGTAGTGCACATTACCTTCATATCCCGATTTAGGCCCCCCGCCATGCTTACTTAAGGTTGCACGGGTGCAGGATCACTCCCAATTCAGGGCCCTGAATCTTTACAAAGATCATACCAATAATGGTGACAGGATTGAGACAGTTAGGGGTCACGATCATACCTTATCTAGAGCCTCATCTCAGGAACAGCTGATAAAGGATGCTCAAACATCTCATAAATTTTTCATTCAACATGGGTGGATTGTGAACTTCCAAACAATCCAACCTAATGCCAACTGGATACAGTATAATTGAGAGTATTCCTACCAGAGAACAAGAGCCAGGACCCACAGAGGTTAGTGGCTCAGGTATTAAAGACACAGACGGTTTCTCTACACCTCTGTAGGCGATTTCTAGGGAAGATAGTGGCGTCGTTGAAGCTATCCAACACGGCAGACTTCATTTCCGACCATTCCAGATGAACCGCATTGCTCACAAGAGCAGGTTCGCACTGGCTTCTACATCCAAGAATCCGACTTCCACTACGCATACGAACCTCCTTGATTTGGTGGTCGTTGCACAAGAATCTCGCAGTAGGCAAAGATATTCGGCATTTGGGATTGGAGGATCCTGAAAACGGATGCCAGTCTCAGAGGTTGGGGTGCCGTCCTGGGGGCACAGATTCCTCACGGTTTGCAGATGCAGGATGGACTAAATCCAGTCAGCTATGGCAGGTTTGGAACAAGGAGAGTTCATGGTATCCATGGACATAAAGGTTGGTGGTTACAGGAGAGCAGCCTACCCATAAACGTTCTCGAACTGAGAGCAGTTTACAATGTGCTCTTCATAGCCGATGACCTAGTCATGGGTCAACACTAAAAGATACTGCAGGACAATGTCACGACGACGGCTTACATAAACCGTCAAGGAGGAACAAACAGCAGAATGGCGTTAAGGGTAGCCACAAAGATCTTGTTGTGGGCAGAAAGGCGAAACATAATCCTCTCGGCAGTGTTCATTCCAGGTGTGGAGAACTGAAAAGCAGATTATATCAGTCGCCAGGAAATGCAGACGGGAGAGTGGTGCCTACTTCCACAGATTTTCGACATGGTGGTGAGGAGATGGGGTCTACCTCAAGTGGACCTAATGGCGTCTCGGCACAACCATCAGCTGCCCAGATATGTGTCCAGGACAAGAGATCCAGCAGCAGAAGGTGTGGACGCAGTAACACTTCCTTGGTGTTACAGAAAAGGTTACATATTTCCACCTTTCACACTCATGCCGAGAGTTTTAAAAAGAAGTGAAACAAGAATGAGTGTGGGCGATTCTAATAGCACCAGATTGGCTCCGCTGGAGTGGGTACTCAGACTTGCGGGTGTTCCTAGCGGAAGATCCCTGGCAGTTACCTCTGAGAGAGGACCTGCTATCTTAGGGACCGTTCCTATACTGAACAAGCTACGCTTAACGGCGTGGCTATTGAAACACGGAAATTAAGAAACCGAGGGATACCGAGTACGGCTATTCCTACGAGGTTTGCTGTTAGAAAGCCTGTTACAGCCTTACACTACTACAGAATTTGGAAGAAGTACATGGACTGGTGTCCGGAAGGTGGGTGGAATTCGACGAACTTCCACTTACCAAAATTCTACTTTTTCTTCAAGCTGGTCTAGATGGAGGACTGGGACTAGGTTCCTTTTGAAGGTTCAGGTTTCAGCTCTCTCCATACTTTTGCAACAGCGGTTAGCATCCTTACAGAGGGTTCAAACCTTTTTACAGGGGGTTCTGAGGATACAACCTATTTTCCGTACTCCCACTACGCCGTGGGACTTAAAATTTAGTGTTGGAATTTTTTTCTGATGACCAACTTTTGAGCCGTTGGAAGAACAGACCTGAAATATCTCTCTTGGGAGGTCACGTTATTACTTCCCCGGGCTTCGGCCAGGGGAGTTTCTGAGTTTGTAGCCTTATCATGTTAGGCTCCGTTTTTACTTTTCCATGAGGATAGGGCAGAACAGATTGCCTTCCTAAGGTCGTTTCAGGTTTCACGTAAACCAGCTGATTGTAGTGCCATCTTTTCAGGGATGCGCAGATGGGGGCGTGTCTTGGGATATTGTCCGAGCTTTACGAATATGCGTACAAGTTACGTTGTCCTTCAGAAGGTCAGACCATTTGTTTGTTCTCTCTGATGGTCCAAAGTAGGTTTGGCCAGCATCTAAGCAGTCTTTGTCTAGATGGATTAGATTATATTTCCTGTGGTAACCAGGTTCCGGTTCCGACTGGGGCTCAGACCACCAGATAAGTGGGTGCCTCATGGGCGGCTGCCAGATGGGGGTTCCACTATTCAACTTTACAGAGCGGCGTCGTGGTCCTCAGCCCACACGTTTCGCAAAATTTTACAAGTTTGATACTCTTACGTCCGGAGACTCCTAAGTTCGGACGTTTAGTTTTGCAGGCCACCGACAGCACTCCCTCCCTGGGGGATAACTTTGGGACGTCCCCTACTGTATAGGACTCCAGTGTCCCCTAGCGGATAAAAGAGAAAAGAGGATTTTGGTACTTACCGATAAATCCATTTCTCTGAATCCTCTAGGGGACACTGGACGCCCGCCTCGGTGCTGTCAACCTGCTGTGTTCAAAGTTCTTGTTCAAACAGTTCGTGCAAACAGCATTAGTTATTCGATTAAGAGTTCTTGGTTGCTGTTTGATATGTTGTACGGTTCGGTTCCTCGCCATGGCTATAGTATCATGTCCTAGTCTCTCAGTCAAATTTTTCAAACTGAGGGAGAAGGGATGTGAAGGGGGAGGAGCCGGCTGTGCAGACAATGCTAATTTTTAGATTGTGCCACACCTCCGGTTGCAAGCTTCACACCCCTACTGTATAGGACTCCAGTGTCCCCTAGAGGATTCAGTGAAATGGATTTATCGGTAAGTACCAAAATCCTCTTTTTGTAAATTGTGCTACAAAAAGGACAGAATCTGCCTGCAATTGATTTAATCACCTTTTGTTTAGGTTTTACATATGCTCTAAATGTGTAAGGATCAAAGTTAATAGCAAAAGGTTTAGTTATCATTTGTGAAACTTTTTGTAATGTGTTAGGCCTTTAGTGGTGTTACCAATGTCTATTTATCATTCTAAAGGTCCATACACACTGATCGCTTTTCCCCCCTGCCCAGCGATGTCAGCGGGGGTGAGCGGCTTTCCATAGCAGGACGCTATGGAAAGCCGCCCACCTCGCCGTTCATCTGCTGGTAATACCAGTAGATGAACGACGGCCTCCGGCGATGAAGCTGGAGCGCACATCAGCACTCATTGCCGGGGCATACACACTGGGCGGCTTTGTGCTGAAAGCAGCTCAACACACCAAAAGTGACCTGCTTTCAGCTCAAAATCACCCAGTGTGTATTGGCCTTGAAGGTGCATGCACATTAGATGATTTTGAAACAATAAAGCTAGATTTCCCTTGAAAATTCTACAGGAGCAGAATGAATGATATAGAGCATACACACTGAATAATAAATGATATTGTTCAGTGACGTCACCCTTCCCATCCCTGAACATGCAGTCATGAAAGATATAGCCTAAATTTGTCTGCATGTTCAGCTGATAAAGATAAACAGTAACGACCCACAGGAGCTCGCACTGTTATAGTGCACCTTAAGTTTGTGAACTACAGGAGACACACTGCTCTCTCATATTAATTGTATACAACCTGTATTACGGTGTTTATTTAAAGCTATTAATCACATGATTTAAAAAAAATAATTTGAAGTTCCTTGGCTGTATTGTAGCATGGTGGCATGTACCCCCATACATATGATGGTCCAAGCAGGTGGTCCTTTCTCCTCCTTGGATGGGCCTGTTTACATGAACACTAGGGTTGGCAATGGGAAGTCCCCCCAGAAAGGGCTTTGCCAACACAGAACAAACTTTGGCCAATCAGTTAAGATTTACTGCACAGACTGTCCCTATTAGTTGCATTGATTCTATTATATCATTTCAGTTTTAATGTGCAATACATACAAATTAAACTGCAAAAAACATAGTAATGTTATATGAAATTAGAGCACACCAATAACAATAGTCCATCATTAAGGTGTGTAATAGTCATAATTTCATTACTTTGTGTAGCATTTCCCATTATGACTAAGTTGTTATTGATATGAAAACCTTGAAGTATTACATTTTTGTATATAGAGTATGAAGTAAATAGTACTAAAAATCTGTGTGCATGTATGTGTGTGTGTGTGTGTGTGTGTGTATATATGTATATATATGTGTGTATGTATATATATATATATGTGTGTGTGTATATATGTATGTGTATATATATATATATATATATATATATATATATATATATATATAGTGTGTGTATATATAGATAGATAGATATATATAGATATATATATATATTGTGTGTGTGTGTGTGTATATATATATATATATATATATATGTATATATATATATATATATGTGTGTGTATATATATATATATATATATATATATATATATATATATATATATATATATATATATATATATATATATATATAATCATTTTTTTGTTTAATTAATGCACCCTTGTATTTATATTTTGTATAGGTTTTGGAGGAAGAGATCACCCCGACAATACATAAACTTAAAGAGGTAAGTGAGTGCAACTTTAAGTTCCCTAAAAAATTGATTGATTTACAAGCTAAAATTGACCTTAAATCAATTGAGTACCTTCTAGCAAATGTGAGCAGCTACATCCTTGCTGTCACGCTTAGCGTGGCCTCCAGCTCCGTATTGAGTCCTGTGGTATCGAGAGTACCTCCGGCAGCAACAACAGAATAAAGCTAAGGGTAATGGGATCATAACTTCCCACTACCCTTACTAAAGGACCGCCGCCGCATAGTCCAATTAGTTAAGGGAGCATCATCTATGCAATCTCCCTACTCCCATACTATACGCCGCGACTTTTAGCTTGTGGGCTAAGATGTAACTGGGCACATCTGGATGCACTGCAGACATGCGTGTTACATTGCATGGGCATAAACTTTGGTTTAGTGGGCTTCATATGAAAAAGTTTAACCATGGCATATTTAATGTAAAGTTATTTTAACTATTACTTTTTTTTTTTTAATCTGTGTTCAGTAGCTGTAACGCCTGTTATCACCTGAAAGAATAAAATCTACTTAGTGTCCACATTGGTTTTATAGGAAAGATCCTCCTATTTGGAATACCAGAAAATCACACGTGAAATTGAGCATCTGAGCCGTCTCTATGTGGCTTACCAGTTTGTATGTGCAGAGGAGACAAAGGTGCGTTCTGCTGAGGAGCTGAAGGAAATGCAGGATTCAATCCTTAAGCTTCAGGAGACCATGGCAGACAATGAGGGAAAGGTTAAAGACTTGAGCAAAGAGATTGCAGAGCTGGAGAAGAAGAGAGATCAGGTACGACTAACGGCTGCTTGTTTGAACGCAACATAAATTAAATTCAAGGTGCTTTATAAAATAGTTAATAACCTGATCAAGAATTTATTTAAAAGTATTGGCTGCAAGAGTGATTTTGTTTTTCCATAGGCATATCTTATTAGGATCTGTGTGCTCACCTTGATTGACAAATAGAAAGAGCAGTGGTTGACTTGCCAAATATATGATCACTTAATATGTGCAAATATGATTGTTCAACATTCAGGCCAAACAGCTGCGAATACATATGTGCCAACAGGTGCAGCTTACGTATCGTGACAGTAAAGAGCTTTGATAGTTGCATGTTCTGTTATTGTGTATACAACAAAATACTGAGTTGAGTTTTTTTCATTTTGGTGGATTTGAAATGCAAAAGTTCCAGTAAGTTAATGGTCCTTGTGCACAGTAGTAATTGTAGGCTTTGTTCTGTTGATTTATTTTGCAGGAGATTGGAGGGGCATTACGGAGTTTGGAAGAAAGTCTTGCCGAAGCTCAAAGAACGGACACTAAAGCACAGAGCTCCTTGGATCTCAAAAAACAAAACTTGAAAGGGGAAGAAAAGAAACGTAAGGAGTTGGTGAAGAGCATGGAAGAGGTAAGTTGCAAAGTCTTTGGGGATGGTGAGAACAGCATTTTAATGTAACAATCTGAAATATTTCTACTGCTTTAATGAAGGATGCCAAGGCTTTGACTAACAAAGAGAAAGAAATTAAGAAGATAACCGATGGCCTGAGCTCCCTGCAGGAGACCAGTCAGAAGGATGCAGAGGGTCTTACTGCTGCTCAGCAACATTTCAATGCTGTGTCTGCTGGTCTGTCCAGTAATGAGGACGGAGAGGAGGCTACACTTGCAGGACAGATGATGACTTGCAAGAATGAGATCAGTAAAGCAGAAACAGAGTCCAAACAGGTACTTACAAGAAACTTAATGCAATAACGTAATATTTGTATAGACGTGAGCTTTGGGAATGTTTATTAATTCATAGTAATTGAGGTTTAAGTGTGGTCTGAATAAGTAAGGGTTGCCATAGAGACTACAAATTGTGGTTTGAACACCAGTGGTATTCACCATTCAGTCCTTGTAGTTGAGGATGGCGGCATCATCTCCAGTGCATCACAGCTGTATCTGTTTGTTAAACACTTGTGTACCAATATTGTATGATTGTAGTCATAGTTCTGACATTTCAGTGTTTACTGATACATGGCTTGGTGAACTGTATTAAAGTCATAACTTCTCTTTGGAGACTCTGCATGGATCGAATGGTGCTCCAATTGTGGTAGTAGCAGTTCACAGCACTATCATACAGTCCTACGTGACTCCTGATACCAAATGCTCTGCTATGCTATGGGGTATACGCACAAAGACTGTTGCTTGATTGCTAAGTAATCTGAAATTAAGAACGGATCACTCAGTGTGCATGCCCCATTGCAATGTCGATCCTTGGCCCTGCATGTCGCTGTCGCTGGCTCAGATCTTGACTGCATGCAGTCAAGATATGGCTAGATCGCTAGTCTCTCATCGAGCCTTGCTGTCTAGTTAGGATCGGACCAGCACACATCGCAGCGTGTGTACAGACACCTGCTGCGATGTGTGCTAAACTGACATCGGGCTCAGCACACACCGCGCTGAGCCCGAATCCGGCCGTGTGTACCCCCCTTCAAGGTTTAAACATGTTAGAATTTCTGCAGCAGGATACATTGGTTTCCACAGAAAAACATTGGGGTGTAGAGTGGATCTTAATCCAGAAGCACCAACAGGCTGAAGCTTTAGGCTGTCCTAGGATGCATTGGGGCCTTCTTTTATGAACCCCGCCTCAAGGCACTGGAGCTCAGTTTCGAATTGGTGCCTGCATAAGCAGGTCACCTGATAGGAGGGCTGCACTGGGCAGCCCTGAAAAAGCTTCTAAGAAGATTTCTTCTGTGGACTGTCAGGGTGACACTACAGCGCTGCAGCTCCATCACCTCCCAAGCGGCGTCGCATACTCCTGCGGCTCAGTTCCCGGGTACTTGCGACAGAGACGCTCCGTCTTGGAAACACAGACGCAGACGCTCTCTTGGTTCGCGTGGCTGCTACGCGGAGGACGTAAGAGGGTTCCCCAGGCGATAGCCGCCATTAAATCGCGTTCCGTCTGCGACCTAGGGAGACGGGTCGCGGCGCTGGCGTTGACATTGTCTCCAGGGATCCCACTAGACCACAGGGGCTGAGTACAGGTCGGGTGTACTAACACCCCATTTGATAAGACTCGCAGTACCCGGGGTGGAATTTCAGCATAGGGGAGGTGGCGCTTGACCTGTAGCCCCCGGTCCAGGGCATCATCTCTGAGCAGATTTTCCCGCCCTGGTGCTGCCTCACACTATCCCTCACTGCCTGACTGAGATGCTGGGCACCATCTTCTGAGCATAGCTGCGGCTGATCTCCGGGACTGCAGGGCAAGGTCTCCTTTGTAAAGCCACCTGTATACAGCGCTTTAACTTTACAAACATCTGAGTATTCTACATGTCTTTATACAGACAGCGTTCGTTACGAAAAAGTGTACCTGTTATAGAATATATTGTACTAGTATTCTAATATATACCTCAGGTCTAGGGCAGCGCTTAGATATATATATATATATATATATATATATATATATATATATATATATATATATATATATATATATATATATATATATATATATATATATATATATATATATAATATACACACAGGTTGAGTATCCCTTATCCAAAATGCTTGGGACCAGAGGTATTTTGGATATGGGATTTTTCCGTATTTTGGAATAATTGCATCTGATAATGAGATATCATGGTGATGGGACCCAAGACTAAGCACAGAATACACTAATGTTTCATATACACCTTATACACACAGCCTGAAGGTAATTTTAGCCAATATTTTTTATAACTTTGTGCATTAAACAAAGTGTGTGTACAGTCACACAATTCATTTATGTTTCATATACACCTTATACACACAGGCTGAAGGTCATTTAATACAATATTTTTAACAACTTTGTGTATTAAACAAAGTTTGTGTACATTGAGCCATCAAAAAACAAAGGTTTCACTATCTCACTCTTACTCAAAAAAGTCCGTATTTCGGAATATTCCGTATTTCGGAATATTTGGATATGGGATACTCAACCTGTGTATATATATATATATATATATATATATATATATATATATATATATATATATATATAATGTATGTATAATCCCTTGGTGCGCTCTTAATAAATACTACTGATGTTTTGTTTTTTTTATTCTTTATATATATATGTCAGTTAGTTTTCTCTAACGTCTTAGTGGATGCTGGGAACTCCGAAAGGACCATGGGGAATAGCGGCTCCGCAGGAGTCTGGGCACAACTAAAAGAAAGCTTTTAGACTACCTGGTGTGCACTGGCTCCTCCCACTATGACCCTCCTCCAAGCCTCAGTTAGATTTTTGTGCCCGGCCGAGCTGGATCCACACTAGGGGCTCTCCTGAGCTCTTAGAAGAAAGTATATTTTAGGTTTTTTATTTTACAGTGAGACCTGCTGGCAACAGGCTCACTGCAACGAGGGACTAAGGGGAGAAGAAGCGAACCTACCTGCTTGCAGCTAGCTTGGGCTTCTTAAGCTACTGGACACCATTAGCTCCAGAGGGACCGACCGCATGGAACTGGCCTTGGTGTTCGGTCCCGGAGCCGCGCCGCCGTCCCCCTTACAGAGCCAGAAGCAAGAAGAAGTCCGGAAAATCGGCGGCATGAAGACTTCTGTCTTCTCCAAGGTAGCGCACAGCACTGCAGCTGTGCGCCATTGCTTCTCATACACACTTCACACTCCGGTCACTGAGGGTGCAGGGCGCTGGGGGGGGGCGCCCTGAGCAGCAATAAAAACACCTTGGCTGGCAAAACAATAACAATATATAGCCCCAGAGGCTATATATGTGATAATTACCCCGCCAGAATCCTTAAAAAAGCGGGAGAATAGTCCGCAAAAAAGGGGCGGAGCTATCCCCCTCAGCACACTGGCGCCATTTTTCCCTCACAGTTCCGCTGGAAGGAAGCTCCCTGACTCTCTCCTGCAGTCTACACTACAGAAAAAGGGTAAAAAAGAGAGGGGGGGGCACTAAATTTAGGCGCAGTAAATATTATAGCAGCTATAGGGGACATAATTCAGTTAGTCCCTGCAGTATATAGCGCTCTGGTGTGTGCTGGCATACTCTCTCTCTGTCTCCCCAAAGGGCTTCTGTGGGGTCCTGTCCTCTGTTTAGAGCATTCCCGGTGTGTGTGCGGTGTGTCGGTACGGCTGTGTCGACATGTTTGAGGAGGAAAATTATGTGGAGGCGGAGCAGATGCCTGTAGAAGTGATGTCACCCCCTGCGGGGCAGACACCTGAGTGGATGGTTTTATGGAAGGAATTACGTGCAAGTGTCGACTCCTTACACAAAACATTTGACGACATGCCAAATGCGGGACAGCCGGCTTCTCAGCTTGTGCCTGCCCAGGTGTCTCAAAGGCCATCAGGGGCTCTAAAACGGCCGCTACCTCAGATGGCAGACCCAGATGTCGACACGGATACTGATACCAGTGTCGACGACGATGAGTCTAATCTAATGTCCACTAAGGCCATTCGCTGCATGATTGAGGCAATGAAAGAGGTGTTACACATTTCAGATTTAAACCCAGGTACCACAAAAAAGGGTATTATGTTTGGGGAGAAAAAACTACCCCTAGTTTTTCCCCCATCTGAAGAATTAAATGAAGTGTGTGAAGAAGCGTGGGCTTTCCCTGATAAAAGATTGATAATCTCAAAAAAATTACTAATGGCGTTCCCTTTCCCGCCAGAGGATAGGGCACGTTGGGAAACACCTCCTAGGGTGGATAAAGCGCTCACACGTTTGTCTAAAAAGGTGGCACTTCCGTCTCCGGATACGGCCGCCCTGAAGGAGCCTGCGGATAGAAAACAGGAGGCGATCCTGAAGTCTATATATACACACACAGGCATTATACTTAGGCCAGCTATTGCGTCAGCATGGATGTGCAGTGCTGCCGCTGCGTGGTCAGATTCCCTGTCAGAAAATATTGACACCCTTGACAGGGACACTATTCTGCTAACCATAGAGCATATAAAAGACTCAGTCTTATACATGAGAGATGCACAGAGGGAGATCTGCCGGCTGGCATCTAAAATAAGTGCTTTGTCCATTTCTGCTAGGAGAGGCTTATGGACCCGGCAGTGGACGGGGGATGCAGATTCCAAAAGGCACATGGAAGTTTTGCCTTATAAGGGTGAGGAGTTATTCGGGGATGGTCTCTCGGACCTCGTTTCCACAGCGACAGCTGGGAAGTCAGCATTTTTACCCCATGTTCCCTCACAGCCTAAAAAAGCGCCGTTTTATCAGGTACAGTCCTTTCGGACCCAGAAAAACAGGCGAGGAAAAGGCGGGTCCTTTCTGTCCAGAGGCAGAGGTAGGGGAAAGGCTG
Source organism: Pseudophryne corroboree (assembly GCF_028390025.1). Lineage (NCBI taxonomy): Eukaryota > Metazoa > Chordata > Amphibia > Anura > Myobatrachidae > Pseudophryne > Pseudophryne corroboree. Next base: position 661,807,187 of record NC_086444.1, read on the forward strand.
CAACAAACAGCTAGTTCCCAGGAGCAAAAGTCCTCCCCCGCTTCTTCCAAGTCCGCCGCATGACGGTGGGGCTCCACAGGCGGAGCCAGGTACGGTGGGGGGCCGCCTCCAAAATTTCAGCGATCAGTGGGCTTGCTCACAGGTGGATCCCTGGATCTTTCAAGTAGTATCTCAGGGGTACAAGCTGGAATTCGAGGCGTCTCCCCCCCGCCGTTTCCTCAAATCAGCCTTGCCAGCAACTCCTTCGGACAGGGAGGCTGTGCTAGAGGCAATTCACAAACTGTATTCCCAGCGCGTGATAGTCAAGGTGCCCCTACTTCAACAAGGACGGGGTTACTATTCCACACTGTTTGTGGTACCGAAACCGGACGGTTCGGTGAGACCCATTTTAAATTTGAAATCCTTGAACACATACATAAAAAAATTCAAGTTCAAGATGGAATCGCTCAGGGCGGTTATTGCAAGTCTAGACGAGGGGGATTACATGGTATCCCTGGACATCAAGGATGCTTACCTGCATGTCCCCATTTACCATCCTCACCAGGAGTACCTCAGATTTGCGGTACAGAATTGCCATTACCAATTCCAGACGCTGCCGTTTGGTCTGTCCACGGCACCGAGGTTGTTTACCAAGGTAATGGCGGAAATGATGATACTCCTTCGAAAAAAGGGAGTTTTAATTATCCCATACTTGGACGATCTCCTAATAAAGGCGAGATCCAAGGAGCAGTTGTTGGTAGGAGTAGCACTATCTCAGGAGGTGCTACACCAGCACGGTTGGATTCTAAATATTCCAAAGTCACAGCTGGTTCCGACGACACGTCTACTGTTCCTGGGAATGATTCTGGACACAGTCCAGAAAAAAGTGTTTCTCCCAGAGGAAAAAGCCATGGAGCTGTCGTCTCTAGTCAGAAACCTCCTGAAACCAAAACAGGTGTCGGTGCATCACTGCACGCGAGTCCTGGAAAAGATGGTGGCTTCTTACGAAGCAATTCCTTTCGGCAGGTTCCATGCCAGAATCTTTCAGTGGGACCTGTTGGACCAATGGTCCGGATCGCATCTTCAGATGCATCGGCTAATAACCCTGTCTCCAAGAACCAGGGTGTCTCTGCTGTGGTGGCTGCAGAGTGCTCATCTTCTAGAGGGCCGCAGATTCGGCATACAGGACTGGGTCCTGGTGACCACGGATGCCAGCCTTCGAGGCTGGGGGGGCAGTCACACAGGGAAGAAACTTCCAAGGACTATGGTCGAGTCAGGAGACTTCCCTACACATAAATATTCTAGAACTGAGGGCCATTTACAATGCCCTAAGTCAGGCAAAACCCCTGCTTCTACACCAGCCAGTACTGATCCAGTCAGACAACATCACGGCGGTCGCCCATGTAAACCGACAGGGCGGCACAAGAAGCAGGACGGCAATGGCAGAAGCCACAAGGATTCTCCGATGGGCGGAAAATCATGTGCTAGCACTGTCAGCAGTGTTCATTCCGGGAGTGGACAACTGGGAAGCAGACTTCCTCAGCAGGCACGACCTCCACCCGGGAGAGTGGGGACTTCATCCAGAAGTCTTTCAAATGATTGTAAACCAGTGGGAAAAACCACAGGTGGACATGATGGCGTCCCGCCTAAACAAAAAACTAGAGAGATATTGCGCCAGGTCAAGGGACCCTCAGGCGATAGCGGTGGACGCTCTAGTGACACCGTGGGTGTACCAGTCGGTTTATGTATTCCCTCCTCTGCCTCTCATACCAAAGGTACTGAGAATAATAAGAAAACGAGGAGTAAGGACAATACTCGTGGTTCCGGATTGGCCAAGAAGAGCGTGGTACCCGGAACTTCAAGAGATGATCTCAGAGGACCCATGGCCTCTGCCGCTCAGACAGGACCTGCTGCAGCAGGGGCCCTGTCTGTTCCAAGACTTACCGCGGCTGCGTTTGACGGCATGGCGGTTGAACACCGGATCCTAAAGGAAAAGGGCATTCCGGAGGATAGGATGTCATTCCTACGCTGATTAAAGCCAGGAAAGATGTAACTGTAAAGCATTATCACCGCATATGGCGGAAATATGTTGCTTGGTGTGAGGCCAATAAGGCCCCAACAGAGGAATTTCATCTGGGTCGATTTCTGCACTTCCTACAGGAAGTCACCCATATATATATATATATATATATATATATATATATATATATATATATATATATATATATATATATATATATATATATATATATATATATATATATATATATATATATATAGTCATATACATATACATACATATATATATATATATATATATATATATATATGTATGTGTATAGTCACCGCTGACTATGGGCCTAAAATTAGGCTCCATTAAGGTGCAGATATCGGCTCTGTCGATTTTCTTCCAAAAAGAACTAGCTTCGCTACCTGAAGTTCAGACATTTGTAAAAGGAGTGCTGCATATTCAGCCCCCTTTTGTGCCTCCAGTGGCACCCTGGGATCTCAACGTGGTGTTGAATTTCCTAAAATCACATTGGTTTGAGCCACTAAAGACCGTGGATCTAAAATATCCCACGTGGAAAGTGGTCATGTTATTGGCCTTGGCTTCGGCCAGGCGTGTATCAGAATTGGCGGCTTTGTCATTTAAAAGCCCTTATCTGATTTTCCATATGGATAGGGCAGAATTGAGGACTCGTCCCCAGTTTCTCCCTAAGGTGGTATCAGCTTTTCACTTGAACCAACCTATTGTAGTGCCTGCGGCTACTAGCGACTTGGAGGATTCCAAGTTGCTGGACGTAGTCAGGGCCTTGAAAATTTATGTTTCCAGGACGGCTGGACTCAGGAAAACTGACTCGCTATTTATCCTGTATGCACCCAACAAACTGGGTGCTCCTGCTTCTAAGCAGACTATTGCTCGCTGGATTTGTAGCACAATTCAGCTGGCGCATTCTGCGGCTGGACTGCCGCATCCTAAATCCGTTAAAGCCCATTCTACAAGGAAGGTGGGCTCATCTTGGACGGCTGCCCGAGGGGTCTCGGCTTTACAACTTTGCCGAGCTGCTACTTGGTCAGGGGCAAACACGTTTGCAAAATTCTACAAATTTGATACCCTGGCTGAGGAGGACCTTGAGTTCTCTCATTCGGTGCTGCAGAGTCATCCGCACTCTCCCGCCCGTTTGGGAGCTTTGGTATAATCCCCATGGTCCTTTCGGAGTTCCCAGCATCCACTAGGACGTCAGAGAAAATAAGAATTTACTCACCGGTAAATCTATTTCTCGTAGTCCGTAGTGGATGCTGGGCGCCCGTCCCAAGTGCTGATTGTCTGCAATAATTGTACATAGTTATTGTTCACTAACGGGTTATTGTTATGAGCCATCTGTTGAGAGGCTCAGTTATGTTTCATACTGTTAACTGGATATGGTATCACGTGTTATACGGTGTGATTGGTGTGGCTGGTATGAGTCTTACCCGGGATTCAAAATCCTTCCTTATTGTGTCAGCTCTTCCGGGCACAGTATCCTAACTGAGGCTTGGAGGAGGGTCATAGTGGGAGGAGCCAGTGCACACCAGGTAGTCTAAAAGCTTTCTTTTAGTTGTGCCCAGACTCCTGCGGAGCCGCTATTCCCCATGGTCCTTTCGGAGTTCCCAGCATCCACTACGGACTACGAGAAATAGATTTACCGGTGAGTAAAATCTTATTTTTATGTCCATTACTACTAATATAAACAAGTAGGGCAAGCTTCTACACAGAGCGGATCCCTTGTCGATAGAGATCAATAAATAAAGATATCTCTGTGGAGCGCACTTATTTTGTAGACTAATATAGTTAGATTGAGTTTAACAGATGATTCATAAAGAGAGGATGACCTTACACATGCAAACACCCATATTTAAAACCCGTATGTCTTTTTATTATAAGAACAATATAATTTAAATTCACATTAAATTAAATCAATGATGAACATTTAATTTACAATGAACATACAATTGAATATTTCAGCATTATTCGTATAAGATATAATAAAATGAAATGAAATAAAAGCTTTCACCCAATGCGTTTCGTCATATAGTGACTTCTTCAGGGGTGTTTTCTAAATAACCGTTCTCTGCTATTTTGCAAGAGCTGTATCATTCATGAAAGATGAGGGCTTTTAATTGAGCAGAGTATTGTGCTTTAAGTTGTTTATAGATATAGAAAACTTGAGGAATGGAATTCCCAAATTATGATGACATTTCGTGGGGTTCCTTATAGGTCACCTAGTAAAATGTACTCTTCTCTCAAATGTAGAAATATTATTTATTTATCTTGCTTCGTTGGATTAAAATTCCAGCAAATAAAGCTGTAAATCACAAAAGGATCCTCTTATGGACTGGATATAAACAGTTCCCTTTTATTTTCCCACAGTAGTCTTATAGGTCTGCACCCATAGGGATCCAATAATGGAATCAATATGAGAGGTCTGTAATTTCCATCATAGGTACACTTCAACTGTGAGACAGAATCTGGGGGAAAAAAACAGGAAATCACATTGTATGATTTTTAAACAATTTATTTGTATTTTATTTGTATTTTCTTGTGGAAAATAAATATTTGGACACCTACCAAGCAGCAAGATTTCTGTCTCACAGACCTGTTACTACTTCTTTAAGAAGCTCTTCTATCCTCCACTCGTTATTAATGGCACCTGTTTGAACTGGTTATCTGTATAAAAGACACCTGTCCACACCCTCAAACAGTCAGACTGCTACCTCTCCACCATGGCCAAAATTGTAGAGCTGCACAAGGCTGGGATGAGCTACTCGACAATGGGCAAGAAGCTTGGTGAGAAGAGATCAACTGTTGGTGCAATTATTTAAAAATGGAAGAAATACAAGATCACTGACAATCTCCCTCGACCTGGGGCTCCATGCAAGATCTCACCTCGTGGGGTATCAATGATCTTGAGAACGGTGAGGAATCAGCCCAGAACTACACGGGAGGACCTGATCAATGACCTCAAGAGAGCTGGGACCACAGTCGCAAAGGTTACCATTAGTAACACACTACGTCGTCATGGATTGAAATCCTGCAGTGCTCGAAAGGTCCCCCTGCTTAAGCCACCACATGTCCAGGCCCGTCTAAAGTTTGCAAGTGACCATCTGGATGATCCAGAGGAGGATTGGGAAAATGTAATGCGGTCAGATGAGAGCAAAATCGAACTTTTTGGTATAAACTCCACTCGCCGGGGTTGGAGGGAGAAGAATGATGAATGGTATCCCAAGAACACCATACCCACTGTGTAGTATGGGGGTGGAAACATCATGCTTTGGGGCTGTTTTTCTGCAAAGGGGACAGGACAACTGATCCGTATTAAGGAGAGGATGAATTGGGGCCATGTATCGTGAGATTTTGGCCAAAAACCTCCTTCCCTCAGTAAGAGCATTGAAGATGGAACGTGGCTGGGTCTTCCAGCATGACAATGACCCCAAACACACCACCCGGGCAACTAAGGAGTGGCTCCGTAAGAAGCATTTCAAGGTCCTGGAGTGGCCTAGCCAGTCTCCAGACCTCAACCCAATAGAAAATCTGTGGAGGGAGTTGAAAGTCTGTGTTGCCCGGTGACAGCCCCAAAACATGACAGATCTAGAGAAGATCTGCATGGAAGAGTGGGCGAAAATACCTGCTACAGTGTGTGCAAACCTGGTCAAGAACTACAGGAAACGTTTGACCTCTGTAATTGTAACATACCCTCGGTTAAATTTTTTGATTGTCCAAATATTTATTTTCTGCAAGAATATACAAATTGTTTAAAAATCATACAATGTGGTTTCCTAGTTTTTTTTTTTTTTTTTTTTTTTATACATACATATACACACTGCTCAAAAAAAATAAAGGTAACACTAAAATAACACATCCTAGATCTGAATGAATAAAATATTCTTATTAAATACTTTGTTCTTTACATAGTTGAATGTGCTGATAACAAAATCACACAAAAATGATCAATATTAATCAAATTTATTAACCCATGGAGGTCTGTGGAAAAACACACTACAGGCTGATTCAACTTTGATGTAATGTCCTTAAAACAAGTCAAAATGAGGCTCAGTAGTGTGTGTGGCCTCCACGTGCTTGTATGACCTCCCTACAACGCCTGGGCATGCTCCTGATGAGTTGGCGGATAGTCTCCTGAGGAATCCCCTCCCAGACCTGGACTAAAGCATCCGCCAACTCCTGGACAGTCTGTGGTGCAACGTTGGTGGATGGAGCGAGACATGATGCCCCAGATGTGCTCAATTGAATTCAGGTCTGGGGAACGGGCGGGCCAGTCCATAACATCAATGCCTTCGTCTTGCAGGAACTGCTGACACACTCCAGCCACATGAGGTCTAGCATTGTCTTGCATTTGGAGGAACCCTGGGCCAACCGCACCAGCATATGGTCTCACAAGGGGTCTGAGGATCTCATCTCTGTACCTAATGGCAGTCAGGCTACCTCTGGCGAGCACATGGAGGGCTGTGCGGCCCCCCAAAGAAATGCCACCCCACACCATTACTGACCCACTGCCAAACCGGTCATGCTGGAGGATGTTGCAGGCAGCAGAACGTTCTCCTTGGCGTCTCCAGACTCTGTCACGTCTGTCACATGTGCTCAGTGAGAACCTGCTTTCATCTGTGAAGAGCACAGGGCACCAGTGGCGAATTTGCCAATCTCGGTGTTCTCTGGCAAATGCCAAACGTCCTGCACGGTATTGGGCTGTAAGCACAACCCCCACCTGTGGACGTCGGGCCCTCATACCACCCTCATGGAGTCTGTTTCTGATCGTTTGAGTAGACACATGCACATTTGTGGCTTGCTGGAGGTCATTTTGCAGGGCTCTGGCGTGCTCCTCCTGTTCCTCCTTGCACAAAGGAGGAGGTAGCGGTCCTGCTGCTGGGTTGTTGCCCTCCTATGGCCTCCTCCACGTCTCCTGATGTACTGGCCTGTCTCCTGGTAGCGCCTCCATGCTCTGGACACTACGCTGACAGACACAGCAAACCTTCTTGCCACTGCTCACATTGATGTGCCATCCTGGATGAGCTGCACTACCTGAGCCACTTGTGTGGCTTGTAGACTCCGTCTCATGCTACCACTAGAGTGAAAGCACCGCCAGCTTTCAAAAGTGACCAAAACATCAGCCAGAAAGCATAGGAGCTGAGAAGTGGTCTGTGGTCACCACCTGCAGAACAACTCCTTTATTGTGAGTGTCTTGCTAATTGCCTATAATTTCCACCTGTTGTCTATTCCATTTGCACAACAGCATGTGAAATGGATTGTCAATCAGTGTTGCTTCCTAAGTGGACAGTTTGATTTCACAGAAGTGTGATTGACTTGGAGTTACATTGTGTTGTTTAAGTGTTCCTTTTATTTTTTTGAGCTATGAATGTATGGGCAGCATGTATAATTCCTCTGTTTTGGCTAGCAGAAGGGGGCATTAGTGCCTAGGCACTGTCCTATCCCCGCCAGAGACATTAATTATTTATTTAAGAGCGGGAAGAAGCGAGCAGTTGCAGGGGCGGGACTTCTTCCTCACTCGGCCAGCACAGCTCAGCGCCATTTTCTCCTCAATGCTGCGGAGACGCTGGTCCTCCCTCACTGCTGACACAAGTATCAGGGTGCTAAAAAAGGGGGGGGGCACAGTGTAATTTGGGCAGTGTATTTCAGAGTAAAAGCGCTGCAAGTCGGTTATCATTATTCTATCCACAGGCTTTGTATGATTGCGCTGGGTTGTGAGCTGGCAAAAATCCTCTGTGTCCATCTGACAGTATTACTGTGGGTCTGTCTCCTATAAGCCCGGTGTGTCTGTTGGTGTTTGGTACACGTGTGTCGACATGTCTGAGGCGGAGTGCTCTTCCCAGGAGGAAGCTATATTAGGGACACAGACGTATGCGGGGGTGACCGTGTCAGCACCGCCATCTCCTGACTGGGTTAATGTCTTGAATGCACATATGGAGCATATCGGTAAGAGATTAGTAAAAATCTGTGGAGGATGTATTGAAACGGGTCCAGGACCTCTGGGGGTCGCAAAAACGTTCTTTTGCCCAGTTGTTACACACTGATACCGACACGGACACTGATTCCAGTGTCGACTATAGTGATTCCAGTTTAGATCCGAAATTGGAAACTGGCATTCTGTACATGATTATGGTTATTAAAGATATGTTACCTATCACTGAGAACCCTGCTTTTCCTGATAAACGGGTCTGTATGTATAAAAGAAGAAACCGTAGGTAACGTTTCCTCCTTCTCATGACCTGAATGCTCTGTTTGAAAAAGTTTGGAAAAGTCCTGATGGAAAGTTGCAAACAAGGCCCTGTCACGTTTGTCTAAAAAGGTGGTTCTGCCAGCACCGGGCACGGCGGCTCCTAAGAACCCATCAGATTGTAAACAAACAACGTTTAAGTCCATTTATGCGACCACAGGTACGCTACTCAGACCTGCCATTGCATCGGCGTGGGTGAGTAGTGCTTTTGAAAAGTGTGCAGATAACTTGTCATCTGATATAGATGCTCTGGATAAGGTAGCATCCTCTTGACGCTGGGTTATATCAAGGACGCTGCGGCGTACCTCAGGGAAACTGCGAGAGATTTTGGCTTTTTGGGATCAAAGGCTAAATGCCATAGCGGTCTCGGCTGGGCGAGCATTGTGGAATGCTGATGCGGACTCCAAGTGAAATATGGAGTCTCTCCCATACAAGGGTGGTGTCTTGTTTGGGGATAACCTCGATGATTTGGTACCTACGGCTACCGCGGGTAAGTCATCCTTTTTACCTTGTGTTCCTCAACAACAAAAGAAAACACACCACTATCAGATGCAGTTCTTTCGGCCCATTAAATACAGAAGAGGGCGAGGCTCTCCCTTCCTTGCTAGTAGAGGAAGGGGATGAGGTAAAAGATCACCAGGAAGAAGTCTTCCCCGTCTTCTGCCAAATCCACCGCATGACGCTGGGGCTCTCTTGCGAGAGTCCGCACAGGTGGGGGCGTGTCTAAAACTTTTCAGTCAGTTCTGGGTTCGTTCGGGCCTGGACCCGTGGGTTTTACAAATAGTGTCCCAAGGGTATAAACTGGAGTTTCAAGACGTCCCCCCCCCCCCCCCCCCCCCGCCGATTTTTCAAATCGGTCTTACCAGTTTCTCCGACGAATAGCGAGGTAGTATGCAAAGCTAAAAAAAAAAAAAAAAAATTTAAAATTAAAAGTTGTCAGAATCAAGTCATTATCCTGATTCCCCCGTCACAACAGGGTGAAGGCTTTTATTCAGGCTTTTTCGTGGTCCCGAAGCCGGACGGCTCGGTCAGGCCAATCCTACACCTGAAATCCCTAAATTTCTACCTGAAGAAGGTCAAATTCAAAAGGGAATCTCTCAGGGCAGTGATCTCCAGTCTGGAGGAAGGTGATTTTATGGTTTCGATGGACATAAAAGATACCTACTTGCATGTTCCCTTTTATCCTACGCATCAGGCTTTCCTGAGATTTGCGATTCAGGATTGTCATTACCAATTTCAGACGTTGCCGTTTGGTCTATCCACGGCTCCGAGGATTTTCACTAAGGTGATGGCGGAAATGATGGTTCTCTTTCGCAAACGAGGAGTCACTATTATCCCGTACTTGGACGATCGCCTGATAAAGGCGAGATCCAGGGACCAGTTGGTGCGAAACATTGCACTCTCCCTGAAAGTTCTTCAACAACATGGTTGGCTCCTAAACTTGCCAAAGTCAAAGTTACTTCCAACAATGCGATTGTCGTTTTTGGGAATGGTACTGGACACAGAACTTCAGAGTTTTTTCTTCCAGTGGAAAAGGCTCTGGAGATCCGGAGTCTGGTCAAACAAGTTCTGAAACCAGCAAGAGTGTCAATCCATCAATGCATTCGGTTGCTGGGGAAGATGGTGGCAGCCTACGAGGCCATTCAGTTTGGCAGGTTCCATGCCAGAGTGTTCCAGTGGGACCTGTTGGACAAGTGGTCCGGATCCAACTTACACATGCACCGGAAGATAATCCTGTCGTCAAAAGCCAGGATTTTGCTCCTGTGGTGGCTACACAGTTCTCACCTACTAGAGGGACGCAGGTTCGGGATTCAGGACTGGGTCCTGGTAACCACGGACGCAAGTCTCCGAGGCTGGGGAGCTGTCACTCAGGGGGAAAGCTTCCAAGGAAAATGGTCAAGTCAGGAAGCCTGCCTTCACATAAACTGGAATTGAAAGCCATTTACAACGGCCTTCTACAAGCGGTACATCTTCTTCAAGATCATCCCGTGCAGATCCAGTCGGACAATATAACATCAGACGCGTACATAAACAGGCAAGGCGGAACGAAAAGCACAGCGGCAATGGCAGAGGTGACGAGGATTATCCTCTGGGCAGAAAGACATGCTAGAGCTCTGTCGGCAATTTTCATTCCATGAGTAGACAACTGGGAAGCAGACTTCCTCAGCAGACACGATCTCCATCCAGGAGAGGGGGGCCTCCACCAAGAAGTCTTCGCAGAGGTGACAAGTCGTTGGGGAGTTCCTCAAGTAGACATGATGGCATCTTGTCTCAACGACAAGCTTCAGACATATTGTTCCAGGTCAAGGGACCCTCAAGCAATAGCAGTGGCTGCACTGGTGACACCATGGGTGTTTCAGTCGGTGTAGGTATTCCCTCCACTTCCTCTCATTCCAAAAGTTCTAAAGATCATTAGAACAACAGAGATTCGGACGATCCTCATTGTTCCAGACTGGCCAAGGAGGGCTTGGTATCCAGATCTTCAGGAATTTCTCACCGGAGATCCCTGGCCTCTTCCTCTGCGCGAGGAACTGTTACAACAGTATCAGGACTTACCGCGGCTACGTTTTACGGCATGACTGTTGGGCGCCAAGTCCTAGCCCGTAAGGGTATTCCCAGTGAAGTCATTCCCACACTTATTCAGGCCAGAAAAGGGGTAATGTCTAAACATTACCACTGTATTTGGAGAAAATGTTTCTTGGTGTGAATCCAAGAAGGCTTCTACGAAAGAGTTTCAGCTTGGACGTTTTCTCCGTTTTCTACAAGCAGGTGTGGATGCGGGCCTAAAATTGGGCTCAATTAAGGTACAGATTTCAGCATTATCGGTTTTCTTTCAGAAACAATTGACCTCCCTTCCAGAAGTTCAGACTTTCGTGAAAGGCGTGTTGCACATCCAACCTCCATTTGTGCCTCCAGTGGCACCATGGGATCTTAATGTGGTGTTGCAGTTCCTTCAATCACATTGGTTTGAACCTTTACAGAAGGTGGAGTTGAAGTTCCTCACTTGGAAAGTGGTCATCCTGTTCATCCATGGCCTTGGCATCTGCAAGGCGGGTGTCTGAGTTAGGGGCCTTGTCTCACAAGAGCCTTTATTTGATCTTCTATGAAGATAGAGCTGAATTGAGGACACGTCAGCAATTTCTACCGAAGGGGGTTTCCTCTTTCCACATGAACCAACCTATTGTTGTCAAAGGAATTGTTCTATCAATAAGATAAAAAGGATCGGGCGCTTATATGTACTGTTGCTCAAAAAGCAGCTGCTATAAAATTAGGTAAGTCACCCCCAATATATATACAACAAAGAGAAAACAGCTAGCAGCGCTGATATGTATATTAATAAAAATGGAAAAGAAGGATTGAGTGCTAGTACACAATAATTTAATCAAACATAATAAGTCACTAACACAAAAACAAGATAAGGATAAAAAATGACAATTTCTAAAAAAAAGTTACTAAAATTAAGGGGTCACAATATAAGCTGCCTGCTTTATGTGTAGTCCGTTCCTAATAAATATAGACCGGATAGTGCACAGATGAATGGTCGTCCCTGGACTGACAGCGCAGTCTAAGGGTTTTTGGTTATTTACCACAATTAGCCGCTGGAGGAAAGAGTCCCTTAGAGATGTTATTGCGGGTCCTCACTGCATCGCGGTGTCTCCTTATTTGGAAATGAGTGGTGGTAATTCTGTTGATGAAAAGTTCATGCAATCTTGAACTTAGCACAATGTCCAGTCCTGGTCCGGATACACTTGGCAGCAGATCTCAAATAGATAGTGACCCCCAAAGGCTTGTTCGCTGACGCGTTTCGCTGCAGGACCTGCTTTTGCTAAGTTTTACAAGTTTGATACCTTGGCCGGTGATGACCTCAAATTTGGTCAATCGGTGCTGCAGAGTCATCCGCACTCTCCCGCCCGTTCTAGAGCTTTGGTATAAACCCATGGCTCTAATGTGACCCCAGCATCCTCTAGGACGTATGAGAAAATAGGATTTTAATACCTACCGGTATATCCTTTTCTCTTAGGGCCTAATTCTGAGCTGATCGCAGCAGCAAGTTTATTAGCAACTGAGCATAACCATGTGCACTGCAGGGGGGACAGATATAACATGTGCAGAGAGAGTTAGATTTGGGTGGGGTGTATTCAAACTGAAATCTAAATTGCAGTGTAAAAATAAAGCAGCCAGTATTTATCCTGCACAGAAACAAAATAACCCACACAAATCTAACTCTCTCTGCAAATGTTATATCTTCCCACCCCTGCAGTGCATATGGTTTTGCCCAACTGCTAACAAACTTGCTGCTGCGATCAACTCAGAATTACCCCCTTAGTCCGTAGAGGATACTGGGCGCCCGTCCCAGTGCGTACTGTATCTGCAATTATTAGTTGTGGTTACACACACATTGTGTTACGTTTATTGTCAGCATGTTGCTGCAATTGTTCATGCCGTTGGCTTGTGTTCTGTTGAATGCCACGTTGTGCGGCATACTTGAGGTGTGAGCTGGTATGAATCTCACCTTAGTTTAACAATAAATCCTTTCCTCGAAATGTCCGTCTCCCTGGGCACAGTTCCTATAACTGGAGTCTAGAGGAAGGGCATAGAGGGAGGAGCCAGTTCACACCCTTTCAAAGTCTTAAAGTGCCCATGTCTCCTGCGGATCCCGTCTATACCCCATGGTTCTAATGTGACCCCAGCATCCTCTACGGACTAAGAGAAAAGGAGATATATATATATATATATATATATATATATATATATATATATATATATATATATATATATATATACATATATATATATATATATATATATATATATATATATATATATAAAAAATCTATCTATAGCTTTACGTCAAAGTTTCGGGGTGCTATCCCCCGTCATCAGGACACGCTTACAATCAAACGGTGACAAAAGTGCATATAAATACATACTCACAGGTCTTCAGACCCTCTAGCAGCCAGTCAGCGCGTGTCCCCGGCAATCGCGGCTCACTTCCGGTATGACGCCACGCCCGGTACCGGAAGTGATGCCTGCCGGGTCAAGGTGCTACTGCTGCTCAGGTCTCCATGGTGATGCAGCAGCATTGCACATCAGGAGAACCTAAGGAAACAAACATATAAAAAGCAATATATATAACACCTATTATGCACATCAAATTATATTTTAATATGTACAAAAAAACTAATAATATAACACAGAATATTCGCATATATAAAAAGTTTTCTCACCCGCCCTAGAGGATGCTGGGGTCCACTTAATGACCATGGGCTATAGACGGTTCCGCAGGAGCCATGGGCACTCTTAAGACTTTTTAATGGGTGTGAACTGGCTCCTCCCTCTATGCCCCTCCTCCAGACCTCAGTTTTAGAAATGTACCCAGGCAGACTGGATGCACTCCAGAGGAGCTATACTGAGTTTCTCTGAAAATACTTTTATGTTAGGTTTTTTATTTTCAGGGAGAACTGCTGGCAACAGTCTCCCTGCTTCGTGGGACTGAGGGGGCAGAAGTAGGAGCCAACTTCCTGAAGCAGAGGCGTAAGTTCAAACCAGAGGCGAATTAGACAGTGGGGTGCCCCCCCCCCCCCCATATGCAGCCACATATGCGCACACACACAGCCGCATACAAACATAGCCACATATACAAAGTCACATATACACAAACAGCCACATATTTACACACACCCACTTATACACAGACACACGAACAGCTACATATACAGACAGCCTCCTTACCTATAGCAGATATAAATGAAAGGCATCATCCAAGAGTACCTTCCTAAGCAGCATGTGCCGGTACGAGGGGGGTGGGGGCAGGAGAAACCTGGTGGGCTGTGGGAGACGGACAGCATTCCCAGCACTGAGATTCTATAATGACGCTGCTGTGCACTGCCACTGCAGCGCTGTTCATACACTTAGTGGCTGGTGCACAGAGACTGGAGGGAGCTCACCAGAGGCAATGGAGAAGGTTGGGGAGCCCCTTCCAGAACTGGTGTCAACTCCATTGTCTCCAGTACTTCTGCCACTGCACACACATCCCCATACACACACACAGCCCCATATACATACTGTACACATACACAGCCATATATATATATATATATATATATATATATATATATATATCTATATCCCTGTACTATTTTATTCATATTTTTTTAGAAAAAAATACCTTTTGTGTGTGTGTGTGTATATGTATATATATATATATATATATATATATATATATATATATATATATATACACACACACATACAATATACATATACACACACACACTTAGATACCCAAACATTGCAATCTCCGCTGCCACTCCTCACCTGAAAGCTGCTGTCAAACAGACTCCAGGACAGCAGGGAGCAGACAGAGTGCGAACTGCAGGGTACTTCCCGCCCGGCATGAGCCACTCTGAATTTGGGGAGGAGAGCAGAGCTAATGGAGACGAGCTGCAGGACTGTCAGGAGGCGGGGGCATTGTCTGACACTCATGGACGGCAAACTCCGCCTCCTGCTCGCTGAGATTCTGGTCCCTGGGTGACGCTGCGGCTGCACGGGATCACTGCTTGCGCACAGAGGGCTGAAACACACACGCCGGCTTTTACCGGCTGGGAAAACCGAAGCGTGTGTTACAGCCTAGACTGAGGCTGTACTTGCCGCTCGGAGGTAACTGGAGGCAATGGAGACGGTCAGGCTGGGTGCCCCCTTCAGCGCTGGAGCCCGGCGGCGACCGACTCCATTGACTCCGGAACTTCCGCCACTGTCCTGAAGAGTTTCATGGCTCTGCTTCTGGCTGACAGGACACCATTAGCTCCTGAAGGGTACTGAACACAAGCCGTGTCTAGATGCTCACTCCCACAGCGCGCCGTCACCCCCCTCACAGAGTCAGAAGACAGACGAGTGTAAGAAGATAGATCTTCAATCAAGTAAAGTGACGGCTGAGGTACCGCGCGGCCGGCGTGAGCGCAGCGCGCCATTGCTGCCCCCACACACAGGCACTGCAGGGTGCGGGGGGTCGAACCTGGGCAGCAAAATACCTAAATAAACTGGCTAAAAGGGGGCATAAGATGCCCAGGCACAGCCCTACCCCCGCCAGTATAAATATTATTTAAAATCTGAGGTAAAAACGTGCCATTGCGGGGGCGGAGCTTCTTCCTCAGGCAGCCAGCACACTGCTCAGCGCCATTTTCTATCCGTCTCTGCAGAGACATCGCCGGTCCTCCTCCACTTCTGACTACAAGTATCAGGGTGCAAAACGTGGGGCACAAGCGAATTTGGTGCTTTACAAGGTTGTTTACTGTGTAAAACAGCGCTGCATGTCAGTGGGCATTTTGTGTTCACAGGCATTAGATACTGGCGCTGGGGTTGGGAACTGACTGCTCCTAAACTGTGTCCCTCTGACAGATTTTACTGTGGGTCTGTCCCCTATAAGTCCCAGTGTGTCTGTGTGTGTGTGTTGTGCACGTGTGTAAGACATGTCTGAGGCAGGGAGTTCTTCCCCGGAGGAAGCTATTTTAGGGACACAGTCTTGTAATGTGGTGGCGCTGCCGACACTCCAAGAGCCTGCATGGGTGAAAGAAATACGTGATAGTATGCATCATATCAATAGGAGTTTAGATAAGTCTGAATCTCATGCAGAATGCTGGAGAAAATCTGTGGAAGATGTGATATTTCAGGGTTCTGTTCTTCCATCCGCAGGCGACCTCACTGGGTCACATAAGAGACCGTTTGCAAATATTGTGAATACTGATACGGACACCGATTCCTGTGTCGACGATAGTGACTCCGGGGAAATAGATCATAAATTGGCAAAAAAATATACAATATATGATTGTGGCTATAAGGGAGGTTATGGAAGTCACGGAAGTCACTCCTGTACCTCAGGAGAAGGCCTATTTCTATAAAGAAAAGAAATCTAAGGTCACTTTCCGTCCTTAACACGAGCTGAATACTCTTTTTGAAGGGGTGTGGGTGAATCCCGAAAATAAATTTCGTATTCCCAAGAGGATTCAGATAGCTTATCCTTTCCCTGCGGAGGACAGAAAAAAATGGGAGTCACCCCCTGTGTTAAACAGTGCACTGCCCAGGTTGACAAAGAAGGTAATTCTCCCTGCACCTGGCATGGCTTCACTAAAGGAGCCGGCAGACCGCAAAATGGAGACTACATTGAAATCCATTTATGTTGCCAATGGTACGCTACTCAGGCCCACAATTGCTTGCGTGTGGGTGAGTCGCTCTATTGAAAAATGGTCAGAAAGCCTGTCATCGGAAATTGACACGATTGATAAAGATGAGATACTCCTTAAGTTAGGGAATATCAAAGATGCTGCCTTATACATGCTAGAGGCGATGAAAGATATTGGACTCTTGGGTTCAACAGCCGCTACCATGGCAGTATCGACTCGGCGGGCGTAGTGGATTCGCCAGTGGAAAGCGGATGCAGATTCCAAACGGAATATGGAGGCTCTCCCATATAAAGGGTGAGGCCTTATTTGGTGATGGACTAGATGCGTTAGTTTCGGCGGCTACCGCAGGTAAGTCGACTTTTTTGCCTTCTGCTCCTGCACCGGCAAAAAAGACATATCACTCTCACATGCAGTCCTTTCGGCCCAATAAATTAAAAAAGGCAAAAGGTTCCCCCTTCTTTGCAGGTAGGGGAAAGGGAAAGAAGTCCACAGCAGCTTCAGGATCCCAGAAGCAGAAGTCAACCCCTACTTCTGCCAAATCTGCAGCATGACGCTGGGGCTCCCTTGTGGGAGACCGCTCGGGTGGGGGCATGTCTCAAACTGTTCAGCCAAGGTTTGATTCAGTCTGGCCTGGACCCCTGGGTTTTGCAGATAGTATCCCAGAGGTACAAGCTGGAGTTTCAAGACGTTCCCCCATGCCGATGTTTCAAATCGACCTTACCAGCTTCTCTTCCAGAACGAGAGGCAGTAACAGCGGCAATTCAAAAATTATGTTGGGATCAGGTTGGAGTCCTGGTACCTTTGTCACAACAAGGGGAGGGGTTTTATTCAAGCCTCTTTGTAGTTATGAAGCCGGATGGCTCGGTCAGACCGATCCTAAACCTAAAAAATCTTAATCTCTACTTGAAACGGTTCAAGTTCAAGATGGAATCACTCAGGGCAGTGATTTCCAGTCTGGAAAAGGGAGATTACATGGTGTCAGTAGACATAAAGAATGCTTACCTGCATGTTCCCATTTCCCTCTTCACCAGGCTTATCTGAGATTCGTGGTTCAGGATTGCCATTACCAGAAGTTGCCTTTCGGTCTATCCACGACGCCGAGGGTATTCACCAAGGTAATAGCGGAGATGATGGTCCTCCTTCGTCAAAAAGGAGTCAATATAATTCCTTATCTGGACGATCTCCTGATAAAGGCAAGATCCAGGGAACAGTTGCTACTGAACATCACACTCTCCCTGTCCATACCCCAACAACACAGTTGGATTATAAATTTTCCAAAGTCACAGTTGAAACTGACAACAAGATTGTCTTTTCTCGGGATGATTCTGGACACAGAAGTTCAGAGAGTATTTCTTCCGGTGGAATAGGCTCTGGAAATCCAGAAAATGGTAAAACCGATATTGAAACCATCAAGTGTGTCAATCCATCAGTGCATTCGGTTGTTGGGGAAAATGGTGGCGGCCTACGAGGCCATACAGTTTGGCAGGTTCCATGCCAGAGTATTCCAGTGGGACCTGTTGGACAAGTGGTCAGGATCCCACCTACACATGCACCGGAAAATAATCCTGTCGTCAAAAGCCAGGATTTCGCTCCTGTGGTGGCTACACAGTTCACACCTACTAGAGGGACGCAGGTTCGGGATTCAGGACTGGGTCCTGGTAACCACGGACGCAAGTCTCCGAGGCTGGGGAGCTGTCACTCAGGGGGAAAGCTTCCAAGGAAACTGGTCAAGTCAGGAAGCCTGCCTTCACATAAACGTGCTGGAATTGAGAGCCATTTACAACGGCCTTCAACAAGCAGGACCATCTTTAAGATCATCCCGTGCAGATCCAGTCGGACAATGTAACAGCAGTCACGTACATAAACAGGCAGGGCGGAACGAAAAGCAGAGCGGCAATGGCAGAGGTGACGAAGATCCTCCTCTGGTCAGAAAGACATGTAAAGGCTCTGTCTGCAATTTTCATTCCAGGAGTAGACAACTGGGAAGCAGACTTCCTCAGCAGACATGATCTCCATCCAGGAGAGTGGGGCCTCCACCAAGAAGTCTTCGCAGAGGTGACAAGTCTTTGGGGAGTTCCTCAAGTAGACATGATGGCATCTCGTCTCAACAAGAAGCTTCAGAAATATTGTTCCAGGTCGAGAGACCCTCAAGCAATAGCAGTGGATGCTCTAGTGACCCAGTGAGTATTCCGGTCAGTGTATGTCTTCCCTCCACTTCCGCTGATCCCAAAAGTTCTCAGGATCATAAGAACAAGGGTTAGAGCAATCTTCATTGCCGCAGACTGGCCAAGGAGGGCTTGGTACCCAGATCTTCAGGAGTTGCTCATAAAAGATCCTCAGACTCTTCCTCTTCGCGAGGACCTGCTGCAGCAGGGGCCGTGCGTGTTTCAAGACTTACCGCGGCTACGTTTGACGGCATGGCTGTTGAGCGCCGGATCCTAGCCCGAAAGGGTATTCCAAAGGAAGTCATTCCCACACTTATTCAGGCCAGGAAAGGAGTAACGTCGAAACATTACCACCGTGTTTGGAGAAAATATGTGTCTTGGTGTGAATCCAAGAAGGTTCCTACGGAAGAGTTTCAGTTGGGACGTTTTCTCCATTTTCTGCAGGCTGGTGTGGAGGAGGGCATTCGATTGGGTCAATCAAGGTCCAGATTTCAGCCTTGTCAATTTTCTTCCAAAAACAATTGGCCGCTCTTCCAGAGGTTCAGACCTTCGTGAAAGGGGTTCTGCACATCCAGCCTCCATTTGTGCCTCCAGTGGCATCATGGGACCTTAATGTGGTGTTGCAGTTCCTTCAATCGGATTGGTTTGAGTCTCTACAAGAGATATAGTTGAAGTTTCTCACTTGGAAAGTGGTGATGCTTTTTGCATTGGCATCCGCAAGGCGGGTGTCTGAATTGGGGGCCTTGTCTCACAAGAGCTCTTACCTGGTCTTCCATGAAGATAGGGCAGAGTTGAGAACTCGCCAACATTTTCTTACAAGGGTGGTTTCATCTTTCCACATAAACCAACCGGGTTCACTACGATATGCCGGCGACCAGCATACCGGCGCCGGGAGCCCGACCGCCGGCTTACCGACAGTGTGGCGAGCGCAAATGAGCCCCTTGCGGGCTCGCTGCGCTCGCCGTGCTACGGGCACGCTGGTGCGCTACACTATTTTATTCTCCCTCCAGGGGGGTCGTGGACCCCCACGAGGGAGAATGTGTCAGTATGCCGGCTGTCGGGCTCCCGGCGCCGGTATGCTGGTCGCCGGGAGCCCGACCGCCGGCATACTGAAGACCACCCAAACCAGCCTATTGTGGTGCCAGTAGTTACTGACACGTTCACTGAGTCAAAGTCTATAGATGTGGTTAGAGCTTTGAAGATTTATGTCAATAGAACAGCTAGGATACGGAAAACAGAGGCTCTGTTTGTCCTGTATGCTCCCAACAGGATTGGGTGTCTTGCTACCAAGCAGACTATTGCGCGCTGGATCAGAGATATGATTCAGCATGCACATTCTATGGCTGGATTGCCGTTACCTACGTCGGTGAAGGCCCATTCTACTAGTAAGGTGGGCGCATCCTGGGCGGCTGCCCGGGGGGTCTCTGCATTACAACTTTGCCGAGCAGCTACTTGGTCAGGGTCAAACACATTTGCGAAGTTCTACAAGTTTGACACCTTGGCCGATGAAGACCTCAAGTTCGGTCAATCGGCGCTGCAGGGTCATCCGCACTCTTCCGCCCGTACTGGAGCTTTGGTATAAACCCCATGGTCATGAAGTGGACCCCAGCATCCTCTAGGACGTATGAGAAAAATAGGATTTTAATACCTACCGGTAAATCCTTTTCTCTTAGTCCGTAGAGGATGCTGGGGACGCGTCAAGAACCATGGGGTGGGGGGGTATAGACGGGATCCGCAGGAGACATGGGCACTTTAAGACTTTGAATGGGTGTGAACTGGCTCCTCCCTCTATGCCACTCCTCCAGACTCCAGTTATCGGAAACTGTGCCCAGGGAGACGGATATTTCGAGGAAAAGGATTTATTGTTAAACTAAGGGTGAGATATCTATACCAGCTCACGCCACAAACACGCCGTACAACATGGCATTATACATAAGTCCAGTCAACGGCATGAACAATGGTAGAAACAGGCTAACCATAACAGAAACACAGCCTGTGTGCAACACATCCAATACTATTAAGCAAGTACTGTAGATAGAGTCCGCACTGGGACGGTCACCCAGCATCCTCTACGGACTAAGAGAAAAGGATTTACCGATAGATATTAAAATCCTATTTTCTCATACGTCCTAGAGGATGCTGGGGACGCTTCAAGAACGGGCGGGAGAGTGTGGATGACTCTGCAGCACCGATTGACCAAACAAGAGGTCTTCCTTAGCCAGGGTATCAAACTTGTAAAACTTTGCAAAAGTGTTGGAACCCGACCAAGTAGCTGCTCGGCAAAGCTGTAATGCCGAGACCCCCCGGGCAGCCGCCCAGGATGAGCCCACCTTTCTAGTAGAATGGGCCTTCACCGATTTCGGTAATAGCAATCCAGCCGTAGAATGAGCCTGCCGAATCGTATTACAGATCCAGCGTGTAATAGTCTGCTTGGAAGCAGGAGCCCCAAACTTGCTGGGATTATACAGGATAAACAGAGCCTCTGTTTTCCTAATCTGAGCCGTTCTGGCTACATAAATTTTCAAAGCTCTGACCACATCGAGAGACTTTGATTCCTCTAAGGCGTCAGTAGCCACTGGCACCACAATAGGTTGGTTCATGTGAAACGATGACACCACTTTTGGCAGAAATTGCTGACGAGTTCTCAACTCCGCTCTATCTTCATGGAAGATCAAATAGGGGCTCTTGTGAGACAAAGCCGCCAATTCAGACACCCGCCTTGCAGATGTCAAGGCCAACAGCATGACCACTTTCCAAGTGACTAATTTCAACTCTACCTTAAATAAAGGTTCAAACCAATGAGATTGCAGGAACTGCAACACCACGTTAAGATCCCATGGTGCCACTGGGGGCACAAAGGAAGGTTGGATGTGCAGCACGCCTTTCACGAAAGTCTGAACTTCCGGAAGGGAAGCCAGTTCTTTTTTAAAGAAAATTGATAAGGCCGAAATTTGTACTTTAATTGAGCCTAATTTTAGGCCCGCATCCACCACTGCTTGCAGAAAATGGAGAAAACGGCCCAGCTGAAATTCTTCCGTAGGGGCCTCCTTGGATTCACACCAAGACACATCATTTTCTCCAAATACGGTGATAATGTTTCGCCGTTACCTCTTTTCTAGCCTGAAGCAGTGTGGGAATTGCTTCACCGGGAATACCCTTTCGGGCTAGGATCCTGCGTTCAACCTGCAAGCCGTCAAACGAAGCCGCGGTAAGTATTGATACACGCACGGCCCCTGCTGTAACAGATCCTCTCGTAGAGGAAGAGGCGAGGGATCTCTTATGAGCAATTCCTGAAGATCTGGATACCAGGCCCTCCTTGGCCGGTCTGGAACAATGAGGATTGCATGATCCCTTGTTCTTCTTATGATCTTTATCACTTTTGTAATGAGTGGAATTGGAGGGAACACATACACCGACAGAAACACCCACGGTGTCACTAGGGCGTCCACCGCTATTGCTTGAGTGTCCCTTGACCTGGAACAAGATCTCTGAAGTTTCTTGTCGAGGCAAGACGCCAGCATGTCTATTTGAGGAATTCCCCAACGACTTGTCACTTCTGCAAAGACCTCTTGATGAAGACCCCACTCTCCTGGATGGAGATCGTGTCTGCTGAGGAAGTCTGCTTCCCAGTTGTCCACACCTGGAATGAAGACCGCTGACAGAGCGCTTACATGCCTTTCCGCCCAGCGGAGAACTTTTGTGGCTGCTGCCATTGCCTCTCTGCTCTTCGTTCCGCCCTGGCGGTTTACGTACGCCACTGCTGTTATGTTGTCTGACTGAATCAAGACAGGCAGATCGCGAAGAAGATGTTCCGCTTGTAGAAGGCAGTTGTAAATGGCCCTTAATTCCAGAATGTTTGTGTAGACAAGCTTCCTGGCTTGACCATTTTCCCTGGAAATTTTCCCCCTGTGTGACCGCACCCCAGCCTCGGAGACTCAATTCTGTCGGCACCAGGATCCAGTCCTGGATCCCGAATCTGCATCCCTCTAGGAGGTGAGAGCTGTGCAGCCACCACAGGAGTGAGATTCTGGTCTTGGAAGACAGGATTATCTGTCGGTGCATGTGCAGATGGGATCCAGACCATTTGTCCAACAGGTCCCACTGAAACACTCTGGCATGGAATCCCAAGTTTAAGAGCCAACCGTGTTGTTGCAGAATTGTCAGGGAGAGCATCATGCTCTGCAGTAATTGTTCTTTGGACCTCGCTTTTATCAGGAGATCGTCCAAGTACGGGATAATTGTGACTCCTTGCTTGCGCAGGAGAACCATCATTTCCGCCATAACTTTGGTGAAAACCCTCGGAGCCGTGGACAAACCAAACGGCAACGTCTGAAATTGGTAATGACAATCCTGAATGGCAACCCTCAGGTAAGCCTGATGTGGAGGATATATGGGGACATGTAAGTAGGCATCCTTTATGTCGACCGACACCATAAAATCCCCTTCCTCCAGACTGGAAATCACCGCTCGGAGAGATTCCATCTTGAATTTGCATTTTCTTAGATAGAAATTGAGGGATTTTAAGTTCAGAATTGGTCTGACAGAGCCGTCTGGCTTCGGGACTACGAACAGGCTCGAATAAAAGCCTTCTCCCTGTTGTGACGGGGGCACCGTGACAATGACTTGATTTTGACATAGCTTTTGTATAGCACCGTATACCACCTCCCTGTCCTGAAGGTAAACTGGTAAGGCTGATTTGAAAAATCGTAGAGGGGGCACGTCTTGAAATTCCAGCTTGTACCCTTCGGACACTATTTCTAATACCCATGGGTCTAGGGCCGAACGAACCCAGAAATGCCTAAAGAGTCTGAGACGTGCCCCCACTGGTGCGGACTCCCGCAAAGGAGTCCCAGCGTCATGCGGTGGATTTGGTAGAAGCCGGAGAGGACTTCTGCTCTCTTCCTCTAGAAGCAAGAAAGGAAGACCCTCGTCCTCCCTTTTTTTTTATTTTATTTATTGGGCCGAAAGGACTGCATCTGATAGTGGTGCGTTTTCTTTTGTTGTGCAGGAACATAAGGTAAAATGGATGACTTACTCGCGGTAGCCGTAGATACCAGGTCAGCGAGGCCATCACCAAACAAGACATCACCTTTATATGGCAAAGACTCCATAGCCTTCTTAGAGTCAGCATCAGCATTCCATTGATGAATCCACAATGCTCTCCTAGCTGAGACTGCCATAGCATTGGCCCTTGATCCCAAAAGGCCAATGTCCCTCGCAGCTTCCTTAAGGTAGGCAGCAGCATCCCTGATTTGACCCAGTGTCAAAAGAATGCTATCCCTATCCAGGGTATCTAACTCGTATGACAAGTTATCTGCCCTCTTTTCAATAGCGCTACTCACCAACGCCGAAGCAAATGCAGGTCTGAGTAGCGTACCCATAGTGACATAAATGGATTTCAATGTATTTTCCTGCTTACGATCCGATACGCAGGTTCCTTTAGGGCTGCCGTGTCAGGAGACAGAAGCGCTACCTTTTTGGACAGCCGTGATAGAGCTTTGTCCACAATGGGGGGTGACACACAATTTTCCCTATCCCCAGAGGGGAACTGATATGCCACTGGAATTCTCTTGGGAATCTTAAACTTCTTGTCAGGATTTTCCCAAACCTTTTCAAAAAGAGCGTTCAGTTCATGAGAGGGAGGAAATGTTACCTCAGGTTTCTTTCCTTTAAACATACAGACCCTTGTATCAGGAACAGCAGGGTCCTCCGTGATAAGTAACACGTCTTTTATCGCCACAATCATGTACTGAATGCTTTTAGCCAGTTTTGGATTTAATCTGGCATCACTATAGTCGACACTGGAATCAGAGTCCGTGTATGTATCTGTATCTGCTAACTGGGAAATGAACGCCTTTGTGACCCCGAGGGGGTATGGACTTGTGACAACACATCCTCTATGGATTTCTCTGACGTCCTAGTGGATGCTGGGAACTCCGTAAGGACCATGGGGAATAGCGGCTCCGCAGGAGACAGGGCACATCTAAAGAAAGCTTTAGGATCACCTGGTGTGCACTGGCTCCTCCCCCTATGACCCTCCTCCAAGCCTCAGTTAGATTTTCTGTGCCCGACGAGAAGGGTGCACACTAGGGGCTCTCCTGAGCTCTTTGTGAAAGTTTTAGTTTAGGTTTATTATTTTCAGTGAGACCTGCTGGCAACAGGCTCACTGCATCGAGGGACTAAGGGGAGAAGAAGCGAACTCACCTGCGTGCAGAGTGGATTGGGCTTCTTAGGCTACTGGACATTAGCTCCAGAGGGACGATCACAGGTTCAGCCTGGATGGGTCACCGGAGCCGCGCCGCCGGCCCCCTTACAGAGCCAGAAGAGCGAAGAGGTCCGGAAAAATCGGCGGCAGAAGACTTTCCTGTCTTCAGATAAAGGTAGGCGCACAGCACCGCAGCTGTGCGCCATTGCTCTCAGCACACTTCACACTCCGGTCACTGAGGGTGCAGGGCGCTGGGGGGGCAGCGCCCTGAGACGCAATAAATCGTTAGAAAACCTTTTATGGCTAAAATAAATGCATCACATATAACTCCTGGGCTATATGGATGCATTTAACCCCTGCCAAAACATACAAGAAAACGGATGATAGGCTCCGCCCCTTTCTCGGCGTCCTTATCTCCTCAGCACACTGGCGCCATTTTCCCTCACAGCTCAGTTGGAGGGAAGCTCCCTGGCTCTCCCCTGCAGTCACTACACTACAGAAAGGGGTTAAAAAAGAGAGGGGGGCACAAATTAGGCGCAGTATAAACAATACAGCAGCTATAAAGGGAAAAACACTTATATAAGGTTATCCCTGTATATATATAGCGCTCTGGTGTGTGCTGGCAAACTCTCCCTCTGTCTCCCCAAAGGGCTAGTGGGGTCCTGTCCTCTATCAGAGCATTCCCTGTGTGTGTGTGCTGTGTGTCGGTACGTTTGTGTCGACATGTATGAGGAGAAAAATGATGAGGAGACGGAGTAGAGTGTCTGTAATAGTGTTGTCACCCCCTGGGGGGTCGACACCTGAGTGGATGTACTGTGGAAATTGCGTGACAGTGTCAGCTTTGTATAAAAGACAGTGGTTGACATGAGACAGCCGGCTACTCAGCTTGTGCATGTCCAGACGTCTCATATAGGGGCTCTAAAGCGCCCGTTACCTCAGATACAGACGCCGACACGGATACTGACTCCTGTGTCGACGGTGAAGAGACAACCGTGATTTCCAAATAGGGCCACACATTGCATGATTGAGGCAATAAAAAAAAAAAAAAAAAAAGTTTACACTTTTCTGATAATATGAATACCACCAAAAAAAAAAAAAAGGGTTATTATGTTGGTGAGGAAAAACTTCCTGTAGTTTTCCTGAATCTGAGAAATAAAATGCGTGGGTTTCCCCCCGATAACAATTGATAATTTCTAAAAAGTTATTGGCAGTATACCTTTTCCCGCCAGAGGTTAGGGTGCGTTGGGAAACACCCCCTAGGGGGGATAAGGCGCTCACACGCTTGTAAGAACATGGGCTCTACCCTCTCTTGAGATGGCCGCCCTTAAGGATCCTGCTGATAGAAAGCAGGAGGGTATCCTAAAATGTATTTACACACATACTGGTGTTATACTGCGACCAGCAATCGCCTCAGCCTGGATGTGCAGTGCTGGGTTGGCGTGGTCGGATTCCCTGACTGGAAATATGATATCCTAGATAAGGACAGTATATTATTGCCTATAGAGCAATTAAAAGATGCATTTCTATATATGCATGATGCACAGCGGAATATTTGCCGACTGGCATCAAGTATAAGTGCGTTGTCCAATTATACCAGTAAAGTGGTCAGGTGATGCGGATTCCAAACGGCATTTGGAAGTATTGCCTTAAAAGAGGGGATGTACCCCAGGTCGCCTCTCAAAATAAGACGCCGTATTATCAGGCGCAGGCCTGGTTGGCAAGCGGACAAAAGGGTTCCTCTTTTCTGCTCGTGACAGAGGGAGAGGAAAATGGCTGCAGAGATCAGCCAGTTCCAAGGAACAGAAACTCTTTTCCGCCTCTGCCAAGCCCTCAGTATGACGCTAGGGCTTTACAAGTTCAGGCACGGTGGGGTCCCGTTCTCAAT
Organism: Pseudophryne corroboree; assembly: GCF_028390025.1. NCBI lineage: Eukaryota > Metazoa > Chordata > Amphibia > Anura > Myobatrachidae > Pseudophryne > Pseudophryne corroboree. The sequence goes on from NC_086444.1 coordinate 661,833,889, forward strand.
GAATTTCAGTGCGCAGTGGGCTCACTCGCAAGTAGACCCCTGGATCCTTCAGGCAATATTTCAGGGGTACAAATTGGAATTCGAGACGTATCCCCCTCGCCGTTTCCAAAGGTCTGTTTTGCCGACGTCTCCCGCTGACAGGGAGGCAGTTTTGGAAACCATTCACAAGCTGTATTCCCAGCAGGTGATAATCAAGGTACCCCTCCTGCAACAGGGAACGGGGTATTATTCCACACTATTGTGGTACCGAAGCCAGACGGCTCGGTGAGACCGATTTTAAAATCTAAAATCTTTGAACACTTGCATACGGAGGTTCAAATTCAAAATTGAGTCACTCAGAGCAGTGATTGCAAACCTGGAAGAAGGGGACTACATGATGTCTCGGGACATCAAGGATGCTTACCTTCATGTCAAAATTTACCCTTCTCACCAAGGGTATTTCAGGTTATGGTACAGAACTGTCACGATCAGTTCGGACGCTGCCGTAGGGATGGTCCACGGCACCCCGGGTCTTTACTGAAGTAATGACCGTAATGATGATATTCCTTCGAAGGAAGGGAATTTTAGTTATCCGTTACTTGGACGATTCCCTGATAAGGGTAAGATCCAGGGAACAGTTGGAGATCGGTGTAGCACTATATCAGGTAGTGTTGCGGCAGCACGATTGGATTCTCAATATTCCAAAATCGCAGCTGGTTCCGACGACTTGTCTTCTGTTCCTAGGGATGATCCTGGACACAGTCCAGAAAGAAGATGTTTCTCCCGGAGGAGAAAGCCAGGGAGTTATCCGACAGGAACCTCCTAAAACCGAACCAAGTCTCAGTGCATCAATGCACAAGGGTTCTGGGTAAAAATGGTGGCTTCCTACGAAGCAATCCCATTCGGCAGATTCCACGCAAGACTTTCCAGTGGAACCTACTGGACAAATGGTCCGGGTCGCATCTTTAGATGCTTCAGCGGATAACCCTGTCACCGGGGACAAGGGTATCCCTCCTGTGGTGGTTGCAGAGTGCTCATCTTCTAGAGGGCCGCAGATTCGGCATTCGGGACTGGGTCCTGGTGGCCAGGGATGCCAGCCTGCGAGGCTGGGGAGCAGTCACACAGGGAAGGAATTTCCAGGGCTTATGGTCAAGCCTGGAGACATCTCTTCATATAAACATTCTGGAACTAAGGGCCATTTACAATGCCCTAAGTCAAGCGAAACCCCTGCTTCAGGGTCAGGCGGTATTGATCCAATCGGACAACATCACGTCAGTCGCCCACGTAAACAGACAGGGCGGCACGGGAAGCAGGGGGGCAATGGCAGAAGCTGCAAGGATTCTTCGCTGGGCGGAAAATCATGTGATAGCACTGTCAGCAGTGTTCATTCCGGGAGTGGACAACTGGGAAGCAGACTTCCTCAGCAGACACGACCTTCACCCGGGAGAGTGGGGACTTCACCCAGAAGTCTTCCACCTGATTGTAAACCGTTGGGAAAAACCAAAGGTGGACATAATGGCGTCCCGTCTAAACAAAAAACTAGACAGATATTGCGCCAAGTCAGGGGACCCTCAGGCAATAGCGGTGGACGCTCTGGTAACACCGTGGGTGTACCAGTCAGTGTATGTGTTCCCTCCTCTGCCTCTCATACCAAAAGTACTGAGAATCATAAGAAGGAGAGGAGTAAGAACTATACTCGTGGTTCCGGATTGGCCAAGAAGGACTTGGTATCCGGAACTTCAAGAGATGCTCACGGACGAACCGTGGCCTCTACCTCTAAGAAAGGACCTGCTCCAGCAGGGGCCTTGTCTGTTCCAAGACTTACCGCGGCTGCGTTTGACGGCTTGGCGGTTGAACGCCGGATCCTGAAGGAAAAGGCATTCCAGATGAAGTCATCCCTACCCTGGTCAAGGCCAGGAAGGACGTAACCGCAAAACATTATCACCGCATTTGGCGAAAATATGTTGCGTGGTGGGAGGCCAAGAAGGCCCCTACAGAGGAATTTCAACTGGGTCGTTTCCTCCATTTCCTGCAAACAGGACTGTCTATGGGCCTAAAATTAGGGTCCATTAAGGTTCAAATTTCGGCCCTGTCGATTTTCTTCCAAAAGGAACTGGCTTCAGTGCCTGAAGTTCAGACATTTGTAAAAGGGGTACTGCATATACAGCCTCCTTTTGTGCCTCCAGTGGCACCTTGGGATCTCAATGTTGTGTTGAGTTTCCTACTGGCGGGGGTTCTGATTCAGTGCCCAGGCACTATATACCACTTTTGCCAGTCACTTAAATGAGGATTTATGCTGCCCAGGGTGCCCCCCCGCGCCCTGCACCCTGTAGTGCCGCTATTTCTGTGGGAGCATGGCGCGCAGCGTGGCCGCTGTGCAGTACCTCAAAGCTGTCACTGAAGTCTTCTGATCTTCCTCTACTCACCCGTCTTCTGGCTCTGCAAGGGGGGTGACGGCGGGCTCCGGGAATGAGCATCTAGGCGTACCTAGCGATCACACCCTCAGGAGCTAATGGTGTCCTGTAGCCTAAGAAGCAGAGCCTTGAAACTCACAGAAGTAGGTCTGCTTCTCTCCCCTCAGTCCCACGAAGCAGGGAGCCTGTTGCCAGCAGGTCTCCCTGAAAATAATAAACCTAACATAAGTCTTTTTCAGAGAAACTCAGGAGAGCTCCTCAGAGTGCATCCAGTCTCACTGGGCACAGAATCTAACTGGAGTCTGGAGGAGGGGCATAGAGGGAGGAGCCAGTTCACACCCATTCAAAGTTTTATAGTGTGCCCATGTCTCCTGCGGATCCCGTCTATATCCCCCCATGGTTCTTGAAGCATCCCCAGCATCCTCTAGGACGTATGAGAAATAGGATTTTGTTACCTACCGGTAAATCCTTTTCTCCTAGTCCATATGCTGGGCGCCTGTCCCAGTGCGTACTTTACCTGCAGTTTTTGGTTCATTAGAATTACACATGTTGTGTTATTAGTTTCAGCATGTTGCTGTAATTGGTTCATGCCTGTTGGCGTGTGTTATGTTGAATGCCATGTTGTGCGGCATGGTTGAGGTATGAGCTGGTATGTATCTCTATCTCACAACTACTGTTAAAGTAAATCCTTTCCTCGAAATGTCCGTCTCCCTGGGCACAGTTCCTAATACTGAGGTCTGGAGGAGGGGCATAGAGGGAGGAGCCAGTTCACACCCATTGAAAAGTCTTAAGAGTGCCCATGGTCATTAAGTGGACCCCAGCATCCTCTACGGACTAGGAGTAAAGGATTTACCTAGGTATTAAAATCCTATTCTTTAACCGATGGTGCTGCCCCACCATCTAGTGGGGAAATCTCAAATTACACCTATGTTTAAAATTAGTGTCAAATTCTCATTAAAATATTGTCATAACAAATAAATATGTGCAAAACCACTATACTGAGCTTCCATAGGACATGTGTTAATATAAATGCAGCTAATTACATAAAACAACTATAAGTCACTACCATAACAAGTGACTAAAAATATATTTTTCTCTGACGTCCTAGTGGATAGTAGGAACTCCGTAAGGACCATGGGGAATAGACGGGCTCCGCAGGAGACTGGGCACTCTAAAAGAAAGATTAGGTACTATCTGGGGTGCACTGGCTCCTCCCTCTATGCCCCTCCTCCAGACCTCAGTTAGAATCTGTGCCCGGCCAGAGCTGGGTGCTCCTAGTGGGCTCTCCTGAGCTTGCTAGAAAAGAAAGTATTTGTTAGGTTTTTTATTTTCAGTGAGATCTGCTGGCAACAGACTCACTGCTACGTGGGACTGAGGGGAGAGAAGCAAACCTACCTGCTTGCAGCTAGCTTGTGCTTCTTAGGCTACTGGACACCATTAGCTCCAGAGGGTTCGAACACAGGGCCTGACCTCGATCGTCCGTTCCCAGAGCCGCGCCGCCGTCCCCCTTGCAGAGACAGAAGAGAAGCGATCAAATCGGCGGCAGAAGACTCCTGTCTTCATTAAGGTAGCGCACAGCACCGCAGCTGTGCACCATTGCTCCCACAGCACACCACACACTCCGGTCACTGTAGGGTGCAGGGCGCTGGGGGGGGGGCGCCCTGGGCAGCAATTATAATACCTTTTGGCACTTAAAATACACATAATACAGTCTGAAAACTGTATATGTGTAAAAACCCCCGCCATTAAGTTACATAAAACGCAGGACAGAAGCCCGCCGCTGAGGGGGCGGGGCCTTCTTCCTCAGCACACCAGTGCCATTTTCCCTTCACAGCTCCGCTGGAAGCAGCTCCCCAGGCTCTCCCCTGCAGTATACAAGAAGGGTAAAAGAGAGGGGGGGCACATAAATTTAGGCGCAAATAAGATATTTAAGCAGCTATTGGGTAAATCACTTTTTACAGTGTAAATCCCTGTGTTATATAGCGCTGTGGTGTGTGCTGGCATACTCTCTCTGTCTCCCCAAAGGACTTTGTGGGGTCCTGTCCTCAGTCTGAGCCCCGACGGGGCCGACACCTGATTGGGTGGATATGTGGAAGGTCTTAACCGACAGTGTCAACTCCTTACATAAAAGGTTCGATGACGCAGCAGCCTTGGGACAGCCGGGGTCTCAGCCCGCGCCTGCCCAGGCGACTCAGAAGCCGTCAGGGGCTCATAAACGCCCGCTAGCTCAGATGGTAGACACAGATGTCGACACGGAGTCTGACTCCAGTGTAGATGAGGATGAGACAAATGTACAGTCTACAAAAGCCATCCGATGCATGATTACTGCAATGAAAGATGTATTGCACATTTCTGACATTAACCCGGTTACCACCAAGAGGGGTATTATGTTTGGGGAGAAAAAGCAGCCAGTGACTTTTCCCCCATCTGATGAATTAAATGAATTGCGTGAAGAAGCGTGGAGTTCTCCTGATAAGAAACTAGTGATTTCTAAGAGGATACTGATGGCGTACCCTTTCCCGCCAACGGATAGGTTACGTTGGGAAACATCCCCTAGGGTGGACAAGGCGCTAACACGCTTATCTAAAAGGGTGGCACTGCCGTCTCAGGATACGGCCGCCCTAAAGGAGCCTGCGGATAGAAAGCAGGAAGCTATCCTGAAGTCTGTGTATACACACTCTGGTACTCTACTGAGACCTGCTATTGCTTAAGCCTGGATGTGTAGTGCTGCAGCAGCATGGACTGATTCCCTGTCAGACAACATTGGTTCCCTCGACAGGGATACTGTTTTGCTAACCCTCGAACATATAAAAGACGTCGTCTTATATATGCGGGATGCCCAGAGGGACATTTGCCTGCTGGCATCTAGAATTAATGCAATGTCCATTTCTGCCAGGAGAGTATTATGGACTCGGCAGTGGACAGGTGATGCTGATTCTAAAAAACACATGGAGGTTTTGCCTTATAAGGGTGAGGAATTGTTTGGGGACGGTCTCTCGGACCTCGTATCCACAGCAACTGCTGGGAAGTCGACTTTTTTACCTCAGGTTCCCTCACAGCCTAAGAAAGCACCGTATTATCAAGTGCAGTCCTTTCGGCCTCAGAAAGGCAAGCGGGTCAGAGGAGCATCCTTTCTGGCCAGAGGCAAGGGTAGAGGAAAGAAGCTGCACCAGGCAGCCAGTTCCCAGGAACAAAAATCCTCCCCTGCTTCCACTAAGTCCACCGCATGACGTTGGGGCTCCACAGGCGGAGCCAGGTGCGGTGGGGGCGCGTCTCCGAAACTTCAGCAACCAGTGGGTTCGCTCACAGGTGGATCTCTGGGCTGTACAAATTGTATCTCAGGGATACAAACTGGAGTTCGAGGCGACTCCCCCTCGCCGTTACCTCAAATCAGCCTTGCCAGTTGCTCCCAGGGAAAGGGAGGTAGTACTGGCGGCAATTCACAAGCTGTACCTCCAGCAGGTGATAATCAAGGTCCCCCTCCTTCAACAGGGACGGGGTTACTATTCCACAATGTTTGTGGTACCGAAACCGGACGGTTCGGTGAGACCCATTCTGAATTTAAAATCCTTGAACACTTATATAAAGAAGTTCAAGCTCAAAATGGAATCGCTCAGGGCGGTTATTGCAAGCCTGGAAGAGGGGGACTTTATGGTGTCGCTGGACATCAAGGATGCTTACTTGCATGTCCCCATTTACCCACCCCACCAGGAATACCTCAGGTTTGTGGTACAGGACTGTCATTACCAATTCCAGACGTTACCGTTTGGTCTCTCCACGGCACCGAGAATATTTACCAAGGTAATGGCCGAAATGATGATACTCCTTCGGAAGAAGGGAGTAATAATTATCCCGTACTTGGACGATCTCCTCATAAAGGCGAGGTCCAGAGAGCAGTTGTTGGTCAGCGTAGCACTCTCTCAGGAAGTGTTGCAACAGCACGGCTGGATTCTGAATATCCCAAAGTCGCAGCTGATTCCTGCGACGCGTCTGCTTTTCCTGGGCATGATTCTGGACACAGAACAGAAGAAGGTGTTTCTCCCGGTGGAGAAGGCCCAGGAATTGTCATCTCTGGTCAGGGACCTCCTGAAACCAAAACAGGTGTCGGTGCATCACTGCACGTGAGTCCTGGGAAAGATGGTGGCTTCTTACGAAGCAATTCCCTTTGGCAGGTTCCATGCAAGGATCTTTCAGTGGGATCTGTTGGACAAATGGTCCGGATCGCATTTTCAGATGCATCGGTTGATCACCCTGTCCCCAAGGGCCAGGGTGTCTCTGCTGTGGTGGCTGCAGAGTGCTCATCTTCTCGAGGGCCGCAGGTTCGGCATACAGGACTGGGTCCTGGTGACCACGGATGCAAGCCTCCGAGGATGGGGGGCAGTCACTCAAGGAAGAAACTTCCAAGGACAGTGGTCAAGTCTGGAGACTTCACTACACATAAATATACTGGAACTAAGAGCCATTTACAACGCCCTGAGTCAAGCAGAGCCCCTGCTTCAAAACTACCCAGTACTGATTCAGTCAGACAACATCACGGCGGTCGCCCATGTAAACCGCCAGGGCGGCACGAGAAGCAGGATGGCAATGGCAGAAGCCACAAGGATTCTTCGATGGGCGGAGAATCACGTGCTAGCACTGTCAGCAGTGTTCATTCCGGGAGTGGACAACTGGGAAGCAGACTTCCTCAGCAGGCACGACCTCCACCCGGGAGAGTGGGGACTTCATCAAGAAGTCTTCACACAGATTGTAAATCGCTGGGAACTGCCACGGGTGGACATGATGGCGTCCCGCCTCAACAAAAAGCTAAAAAAAATATTGCTCCAGGTCAAGGGACCCTCAGGCGATAGCTGTGGACGCACTAGTGACACCGTGGGTGTACCAATCGGTTTATGTGTTCCCTCCTCTTCCTCTCATACCCAAGGTACTGAGGATAGTAAGAAAGAGAGGAGTAAGAACTATACTCATCGTTCCGGATTGGCCAAGAAGAACTTGGTACCCAGAACTACAAGAAATGATCTCAGAGGACCCATTGCCTCTGCCTCTCAGACAGGACCTGTTACAGCAGGGGCCCTGTCTGTTCCAAGACTTACCGCGGCTGCGTTTTCGGCATGGCGGTTGAACGCCGGATCCTAACGGAAAAGGGCATTCCAGATGAAGTGATTCCAACGCTGATAAAAGCTAGGAAGGATGTGACAGCAAAGCATTATCACCGCATATGGCGGAAATATGTTGCTTGGTGTGAGGCCAGGAAGGCCCCAACAGAGGAATTCCAGCTGGGTCGATTTCTGCACTTCCTACATTCTGGTGTGACTATGGGCCTAAAATTGGGGTCCATAAAGGTCCAGATTTCGGCCCTATCTATTTTCTTTCAAAAAGAATTGGCTTCACTGCCTGAAGTTCAGACGTTTGTAAAGGGAGTGCTGCATATTCAGCCCCCTTTTGTGCCTCCAGTGGCACCTTGGGATCTTAACGTTGTGTTGGATTTCCTGAAATCACACTGGTTTGAGCCACTTAGGACCGTGGAGCTAAAGTATCTCACGTGGAAGGTGGTCATGCTGTTGGCCTTAGCTTCAGCTAGGCGTGTGTCAGAATTGGTGGCTTTGTCGTGTAAAAGCCCGTATCTGATCTTCCATATGGACAGGGCAGAATTGACTCGTCCCCAATTTCTCCCAAAGGTGGTATCCCATATCCAAATATTCCGAAATACAGAATTTTTTGAGTGAGACTGAGATAGTGACACCTTTGTTTTCTGATGGCTCAGTGTACACAAACTTTGTTTAATACACAAAATGATTAAACATATTGTATTAAATGACCTTCAGGCTGTGTGTATAAGGTGTATATGAAACATAAATGAATTGTGTGAATGTACACACACTTTGTTTAATGCACAAAGTTATTAAAAATATTGGCTACAATTACCTTCAGGCTGTGTGTATAAGGTGTATATGAAACATAAATGAATTGTGTGAATGTACACACACTTTGTTTAATGCACAAAGTTATAAAAAATATTGTCTAAAATTACTTTCAGGCTGTGTTTATAAGGTGTATATGAAACATAAATGCATTCTGTGCTTATATTTAGGTCCCATCACCATGATATCTCATTATGGTATGCAATTATTCCAAAATATGGAAAAATCAGATATCCAAAATACCTCTGGTCCCAAGCATTTTGGATAAGGGATACTCAACCTGTATTTACTTTTTATTTATTACCAGTTATTTATATAGCGCGCACATATTCCTCAGCGCTTTACATAGAATATTTGGCCATTCACATCGGTCCCTGCCCCAGTGGAGCTTACAATCTATATTCCCTACCACATGTACACGAGCACATATTCATACTTCGGTTAATTTGTGTTGGGATCCAATTGACCTACCAGTATATTTTTGGATTGTGGGAGGAAACCGGAGTACCCGGAGGAAACCCACGCAAGTACGGGGAGAATATACAAATTTGAAATCTGAGGAATCTCGTGCTAGGCAAACTTAAATATTATCATCTGCATATTTACAAGAAGCAACTGAAATTCAAAGCTTCATTTAGACCAAATGGGCTTACAGCGTTAAGTAAATGAATCCATTTGCATTCCAACTGTAACAATTGCTTATCCCCATCTCCTCCTGAGGCTCCAGGGGACTTGATCTATTATACGATATCTTAATGTAGCCATTGAATGTTTAGCCATAACAAAGTGCTGTGCCACTGCTTGGTCACTTTTACCCTCATTATGGGCTGTTCTATGCTGGGACATTCTCTCCTTGAATTGGCGTTTAGTTTTGCCTACATAGTTTAGACCACAGGGACAGGTTAATAAATAAACAACATATTTGGACGTACATGTAACTGTATATCTGATATGCATGGTTTTTCCTGTGTGGGGGTGTGAGAATCTGTCACCAGGTATCATGTAACTGCAGGTGACGCAACCTGTACATCTAGAACAACCCCCATTGCGGCTCAGGAAATGCGTCTTAGATGGCCCCATACCCGTAATGTCTGTCTTCACCAATAGGTCCCTCAAATTCAGGCCCCTGGAGTAACTGGGATGCAATCTGGTATTTTTTAACATAGTTAATTGTTGGTCACTAGTAATAACAGGCCACAGTGCTTTAGCTTTTCTCATACGTCCTAGAGGATGCTGGGGATGCTTCAAGAACCATGGGGTATAGACGGGATCCGCAGGAAACATGGGCACTTTAAGACTTTAAAAGGGGTGTGAACTGGCTCCTCCCTCTATGCCCCTCCTCCAGACTCCAGTGAGACTGGATGCACACTGAGGAGCTCTCCAGAGTTTCTCAGAAAAATACTTTTTGTTAGGTTTTATTATTTTCAGGGAGACCTGCTGGCAACAGGCTCCCTGCATCGTGGGACTGAGGGGAGAGAAGCAGACCTACTTCTGTGAGTTTCAAGGCCCTGCTTCTTAGGCTACTGGACACCATTAGCTCCAGAGGGTCTGATCGCTAGGTACGTCTAGATGCTCGTTCCCGGAGCCGCGCCGTCACCCCCATTGCAGAGTCAGAAGACTGGTGAGTAGAAGAAGATCAGAAGACTTCAGTGACTGCTTTATGAGGTACTGCGCAGCGGCCGCGCTGTGCGCCATGCTCCCACACACACACAGCGGCACTACAGGGTGCAGTGCGCAGGGGGGGCGCCCTGGCCGCATGAAACCTCAATAAATAGACTGGCAGAAGAGGCTTGCAGTGCCTGGGCACTAAAACCGGACCCCCGCCAGTATAAAGAATTGAAAAATAGCGGGGCTTAATCAGCGCCATTTTCTCTTCACAGAGCTGCAGAGACGCTGGTCCTGACCTTCTACACTGCTGTACAAGTAACAGGGTGCAAAGGGGGGGGGGGGGGTTTCACAGTATTTTGGTGCTGTTTTATTAGTATAAAAGCGCTAACAGGTCTGAGGCATTACTTTTATCGTTTCAGTACCGGGATAGGTGCTGGGTTGTGAGCTGGCAATACTCTGTTTCTCTAACAGGCGCTGCTGTGGGTCTGTCCCCTATAGCCCCAGGATGGTTGTGGGTGTCGGTATGTGTGTGTCGACTTGTCTGAGGCTGAGTGCTCTTCCCAGGTGGAGGTTGGAGTGGGGACAGAAAAGACTGTGGGAGTGACTGTGTCGGCACCACTGACGACTGATTGGGTAAATATGAGTGTTTTGAATGCAAATGTGGCTCGGTTGAATAAGAGATGAAATAAATCTGAGTCTCAGAACCAGACATGGAGAAAATCCATGGAGGATGCATTGTCGCAGGTTCAGACCCCCTTGGGGTCACAGAAGCGTTAATTTACCCAGATAGCGGATACAGATACATACACGGACTCTGATTCCAGTGTCGACTATAGTGATGCCAGATTGAATCCTAAACTGGCTAAGAGCATTCAATACACGATTGTGGCGATAAAAGACGTATTACATATCACGGAAGACCCTGCTGTTCCTGATACTAGGGTCTGCATGTTTAAGGGAAAGAAACCTGAGGTGACGTTTCCTCCCTCTCATGAACTGAGACTTCCTCTCATGAGCAGACTTCCTCAGCAGACACGATCTCCATCCAGGAGAGTGGGGTTTTCATCAAGAGGTCTTTGCAGAAGTGACAAGTCGTTGGGGAATTCCTCAAATAGACATGATGGCGTCGCGCCTCAACAAGAAACTTCAGAGATATTGTTCCAGGTCGAGGGACCCTCAAGTAATAACGGTGGACGCCCTAGTGACACCGTGGGTGTTTCAGTCGGTCTGTGTTCCCTCCACTTCCACTCATTCCAAAGGTGATAAAGATCATAAGAAGAACAAGGGTTCAGGCGATACTCATTGTTCCAGACTGGCCAAGGAGGACCTGGTATCCCGATTTTCAAGAATTACTCATAGAAGATCCCTGGCCTCTTCCTCTACGAGAGGACCTGTTACAGCAAGGACCGTGCGTGTATCAAGACTTACCGCGGCTGCGTTTGACGGCATGGCGGTTGAACGCCAAATCCTAGGCTGAAAGGGTATTCCCAGTGAAGTCATTCCCACACTACTTCAGGCTAGAAAAGCAGTAACGGCGAAGCATTACCACCGTATTTGGAGAAAATATGTGTCTTGGTGTGAATCCAAGAAGGCTCCTAAGGAAGAATTTCAGCTGGGGCGTTTGCTCCATTTTTTGCAAGCAGGTGTGAATGCGGGCCTAAAGTTGGGCTCAATTAAAGTACAAATTTCGGCCTTATCAATTTTCTTTCAGAAAGAATTGGCCTTCGTGAAAGGCGTGCTGCACATCCAACCTCCTTGTGCCCCCAGTGTCACCATGGGATCTTAATGTGGTGTTGCAGTAACTGCAATCTCATTGGTTTGAACCTTTGCGTAAGGTTGAGTTGAAATTCCTTACTTGGAAAGTAGTTATGTTGTCGGCCTTGGCATCCGCAAGGCGGGTATCTGAATTGGCGGTTTTGTCTCACAAAAGCCCCTATTTAATCTTCCATGCTGATAGAGCGGAGTTGAGAGCTCGTCAGCAATTTCTGCCAAAAGTGGTTTCATCGTTTCGCGTAAACCAGCCTATTGTGGTACCAGTGGCTACTGACGCCTTGGCGGAATCGAAGTCTCTCGATGTGGTCAGAGCTTTGAAAGTCTGTCGCCAGAACGGCTCAAATTACATCAACAGAGGCTCTGTTTGTCCTGTGGGCTCCCAACAAGATTGGGGCTCCTGCTTCCAAGCAGACTATTGCACGCTGGATCTGTAATACGATTCAGCAAGCTCATTCTACGGCGGGATTGCTGTTACCGAAATCAGTGAAGGCCCATTCTACCAGAAAGGTGGGCTCATCCTGGGCGGCTGCCCGGGGGGGGTCTCGGCATTACAGCTTTGCCGAGCTGCTACTTGGTTGGGATCAAACACCTTTGCGAAGTTTTACAAGTTTGATACCCTGGCTGAGGAGGACGTCTTGTTTGGTCAGTCGGTGCTGCAGAGTCATCCGCACTCTCCCTCCCGTTCTAGAGCTTTGATATAAACCCCATGGTTCTTGAAGCATCCCCAGCATCCTCTAGGACGTATGAGAAAATAGGATTTTAATACCTACCGGTAAATCCTTTTCTCTTAGTCCGAGAGGATGCTGGGCGCCCGTCCCAGTGCGGGTTGTATCTGCAGTTATTGGTTATGGTTACACACATGTTGTGCTGAGTTCAGTTAGTCTGTGGCTGATGTTAGTCATGCCGTTGCATGCGTTGTTGAATGCCATGTTGTACGGCGTATTTGAGGTGTGAGCTGGTATTTATCTCATCTTAGTTTTAAAATTTAAATAAATCCTTTCTCTGACGTCCTAGTGGATGCTGGGAACTCCGTAAGGACCATGGGGAATAGCGGCTCCGCAGGAGACTGGGCACAACTAAAAGAAAGCTTTTAGACTACCTGGTGTGCACTGGCTCCTCCCACTATGACCCTCCTCCAAGCCTCAGTTAGATTTCTGTGCCCGGCCGAGCTGGATGCACACTGGGGGCTCTCCTGAGCTCCTAGAAAGAAAGTTTATTTTAGGTTTTTTATTTTACAGTGAGACCTGCTGGCAACAGGCTCACTGCATCGAGGGACTAAGGGGAGAAGAAGCGAACCTATCTGCTTGCAGCTAGCTTGGGCTTCTTAGGCTACTGGACACCATTAGCTCCAGAGGGATCGACCGCATGGAACTGGCCTTGGTGTTCGTTCCCGGAGCCGCGCCGCCGTCCCCCTTACAGAGCCAGAAGCAAGAAGAGGTCCGGAAAATCGGCGGCAGAAGACATCAGTCTTCACCAAGGTAGCGCACAGCACTGCAGCTGTGCGCCATTGCTCCTCATACACACTTCACACTCCGGTCACTGAGGGTGCAGGGCGCTGGGGGGGGGGCGCCCTGAGCCGCAATAAAAACACCTTGGCTGGCAAATATATCACAATATATAGCCCCAGAGGCTATATATGTGATAAATACCCCTGCCAGAATCCATAAAAAAGCGGGAGAAAAGTCCGCGAAAAAGGGGCGGAGCTATCTCCCTCAGCACACTGGCGCCATTTTCTCTTCACAGTGCAGCTGGAAGACAGCTCCCCAGGCTCTCCCCTGTAGTTTGCAGGCTCAAAGGGTTAAAAAGAGAGGGGGGGGCACTAAATTTAGGCGCAATATTGTATATACAAGCAGCTATTGGGAAAAATTCACTCAATATAGTGTTAATCCCTAAATTATATAGCGCTCTGGTGTGTGCTGGCATACTCTCTCTCTGTCTCCCTAAAGGGCTGTGTGGGGTCCTGTCCTCAGTCAGAGCATTCCCTGTGTGTGTGTCGGTACGGCTGTGTCGACACGTTTGATGAGGAGGCTTATGTGGTGGCCGATGCCCCTGTGGGGCCGACACCAGAGTGGATGGATAGGTGGAAGGTATAAACCGACAGTGTCAACTCCTTACATAAATGGCTGGATGACGTAACAGCTGTGGGACAGCCGGCTTCTCAGCCGCGCCTGCCCAGGCGTCTCAAAGGCCATCAGGGGCTCAAAAACGCCCGCTCCCTCAGATGGCAGACACAGATGTCGTCACGGAGTCTGACTACAGCGTCGACGAGGTTGAGACATATACACAATCCACTAGGAACATCCGTTACATGATCCCGGCAATAAAAAATGTGTTACACATTTCTGACATTAACCCAAGTACCACTAAAAAAGGGTTTTATGTGTGGGGAGAAAAAGCAGGCAGTGTTTTGTTCCCCCATCAAATGAGTGAATGAAGTGTGAAAAAGCGTGGGTTCCCCCGATAAGAAACTGGTAATTTCTAAAAAGTTACTGATGGCGTATCCTTTCCCGCCAGAGGATAAGTTATGCTGGGAGATATCCCCTAGGGTGGATAAGGCGCTCACACGTTTGTCAAAAAAGGTGGCACTGCCGTCTTAGGATACGGCCACTTTGAAGGTACCTGCTGATAAAAAGCAGAAGGCTATCCTGAAGTCTGTATTTACACACTCAGGTACTAGACTGAGACCTGCAGATAGTGCTGCTGCAGCGTGGTCTGTGACCCTGTCAAACAGGGATACTATTTTGCGAACATAAGAGCATATTAAAGACGTCGTCTTATATATGAGGGATGCACAGAGGGATATTTTGCCGGCTGGCATCCAGAATTAATGCAATGTCCATTCTGTCAGGAGGGTATTAGAGACCCGACACTGGACAGGTGATGCTGACTTTAAAAGGCACATAGAGCCGTATAAGGGTGAGGAATTGTTTGGGGATGGTCTCTGGGACCTCGTATCCACAGCAACAGCTGGGAAGAAAAATTTTTACCTCAGGTTTCCTCACAGCCTAAGAAAGCACTGTATTATCAGGTACAGTCCTTTCGGCTTCATAAAAGCAAGCGGGTCAATGGCGCTTCCTTTCTGCACAGAGACGAGGGAAGAGGGAAAAAGCTGCACCAGTCAGCCAGTTCCCAGAATCAAAATTCTTCCCCCGCTTCCTCTGAGTCCACCGCATGACGCGGGGGCTCCACAGGCGTAGCCAGTTACGGTGGGGGGCCGCCTCAAAAATTTCAGCGATCAGTGGGCTCGCTCACAGGTGGATCCCTGGATCCTTCAAGTAGTATCTCAGGGGTACAAGCTGGAATTCGAGGCGTCTCCCCCCCCCGCCGTTTCCTCAAATCTGCCTTGCCGACAACTCCCTCAGGCAGGGAGGCTGTGCTAGAGGCAATTCACAAGCTGTATTCCCAGCAGGTGATAGTCAAGGTGCCCCTACTTCAACAAGGACGGGGAAACTATTCCACACTGTTTGTGGTACCGAAACCGGACGGTTCGGTGAGACCCATGTTAAATTTGAAATCCTTGAACACATACATAAAAAAATTCAAGTTCAAGATGGAATCGCTCAGGGCGGTTATTGCAAGCCTGGAGGAGGGGGATTACATGGTATCCCTGGACATCAAGGATGCTTACCTACATGTCCCCATTTACCATCCTCACCAGGAGTACCTCAGATTTGTGGTACAGGATTGCCATTACCAATTCCAAACACTGCCGTTTGGACTGTCCACGGCACCGAGGGTCTTTACCAAGGTAATGGCAGAAATGATGATACTCCTTCGAAAAAAGGGAGTTTTAATTATCCCGTACTTGGACGATCTCCTTATAAAGGCGAGGTCCAAGGAGCAGTTGTTGGTCGGAGTAGCACTATCTCGGGAAGTGCTACAACAGCACGGATGGATTCTATACATTCCAAAGTCACAGCTGGTTCCTACCACACGCCTACTGTTCCTGGGGATGGTTCTGGACACAGAACAGAAAAAGTATTTCTCCCGCAGGAGAAAGCCAAGGAGCTGTCATCTCTAGTCAGAGACCTCCTGAAACCAAAACAGGTATCGGTGCATCACTGCACACGAGTCCTGGGAAAAATGATAGCTTCTTACGAAGCAGAATTCCATTCGGCAGGTTCCATGCAAGAACCTTTCAGTGGGACCTCTTGGACAAGTGGTCGGGATCGCATCTTCAGATGCATCGGCTGATACCCTGGTCCTTGGAGACAGGGTTATCTCTACTGTGGTGGCTGCAGAGTGCTCATCTTCAAGAGGGCCGCAGATTCGGCATACAGGACTGGGTCCTGGTAACCACGGATGCCAGCCTTCGAGGCTGGGGGGCAGTCACACAGGGAAGAAATTTCCAAGGACTTTGGTCAAGTCAGGAGTCGTCCCTACACATAAATATTCTGGAACTGAGGGCCATTTACAATGCCCTAAGTCTGGCAAGGCCTCTGCTTCAAAACCAGCCGGTACTGATCCAATCAGACAACATCACGGCAGTCGCCCATGTAAACCGACAGGGCGGCACAAGAAGCAGGATGGCGATGGCAGAAGCCACAAGGATTCTCCGATGGGCGGAAAATCACGTCTTAGCACTGTCAGCAGTGTTCATTCCGGGAGTGGACAACTGGGAAGCAGACTTCCTCAGCAGACACGACCTACACCTGGGAGAGTGGGGACTTCATCCAGAAGTCTTCCAACTGTTGGTAAACTGTTGGGAAAGGCCACAGGTGGACATGATGGCGTCCCGCCTAAACAAAAAACTAGATATTGCGCCAGGTCAAGGGACCCTCAGGCGATAGCGGTGGACGCTCTAGTGACACCGTGGGTGTACCAGTCGGTTTATGTATTCCCTCCTCTGTCTCTCATACCAAAGGTACTGAGAATAATAAGAAGACGAGGAGTAAGAACGATACTCGTGGTTCCGGATGGGCCAAGAAGAGCTTGGTACCCAGAACTTCAAGAAATGATATCAGAGGACCCATGGCCTCTACCGCTCAGACAGGATCTGCTACAGCAGGGGCCCTGTCTGTTCCAAGACTTACCGCGGCTGCGTTTGACGGCATGGCGGTTGAATTCCGGATCCTAAAGGAAAAGGGCATTCCGGAGGAAGTCATTCCTACGCTGATAAAAGCCAGGAAAGAAGTAACCGCAAACCATTATCACCGTATTTGGCGAGAATATGTTGCGTGGTGTGAGGCCAGGAAGGCCCCAACAGAGGAATTTCAGCTGGGTCGTTTTCTGCACTTCCTACAGTCAGGAGTGACTATGGGCCTAAACTTGGGTTCCATTAAGGTCCAGATTTCGGCTCTGTCGATTTTCTTCCAGAAAGAACTGACTTCACTGCCTGGAGTTCAGACATTTGTAAAGGGAGTGCTACATATTCAGCCCCCTTTTGTGCCTCCTGTGGCACCTTGGGATCTCAACGTGGTGGTGTTTCCTAAAATCACATTGGTTTGAGCCACTTAAAACTGTGGATTTGAAATATCTCACGTGGAAAGTGGTCTTGTTATTGGCCTTGGCTTCGGCCAGGCGTGTGTCAGAATTGGCGGCTTTGTCATGTAAAAGCCCTTATCTGATTTTCCATATGGATAGGGCAGAATTGAGGACTCGTCCCCAGTTTCTCCCTAAGGTGGTATCAGCTTTTCACTTGAACCAACCTATTGTAGTGCCTGCGGCTACTAGGGATTTGGAAGATTCCAAGTTACTTGACGTAGTCAGGGCCTTAAAAATGTATATTTCCAGGACGGCTGGAGTCAGGAAAATTGACTCGCTTTTTATCCTGTAGGCACCCAACAAAATAGGTGCTCCTGCTTCTAAGCAGACTATTGCTCGCTGAATTTGTAGCACAATTCAGCTGGAGCATTCTGCGGCTGGATTGCCGCATCCTAAATCAGTAAAAGCCCATTCCACGAGGAAAGTGGGCTCATCTTGGGCGGCTGCCCGAGGGGTGTCGCTTTACAACTTTGCCGAGCTGCAACTTGGTCAGGGGCAAACACGTTTGCAAAATTCTACAAATTTGATACCCTGGCTGAGGAGGACCTTGAGTTCTCTCATTCGGTGCTGCAGAGTCATCCGCACTCTCCCGCCCTTTTGGGAGCTTTGGTATAATCCCCATGGTCCTTACGGAGTTCCAGGCATCCACTAGGACGTCAGAGAAAATAAGATTTTACTCACCGGTAAATCTATTTCTCGTAGTCCGTAGTGGATGCTGGGCGCCCATCCCAAGTGCGGATTGTCTGCAATACTTGTATGTAGTTATTGCCTAACTAAGGGTTATTGTTGAGCCATCTGAGAGGCTAAGTTATATTTCATACTGTTAACTGGGTATAGTATCACAAGTTATACGGTGTGATTGGTGTGGCTGGTATGAGTCTTACCCGGGATTCAAAATCCTTCCTTATTGTGTCAGCTCTTCCGGGCACAGTATCCTAACTGAGGCTTGGAGGAGGGTCATAGTGGGAGGAACCAGTGCACACCAGGTAGTCTAAAAGCTTTCTTTTAGTTGTGCCCAGTCTCCTGCGGAGCCGCTATTCCCCATGGTCCTTACGGAGTTCCCAGCATCCACTACGGACTACGAGAAATAGATTTACCGGTGAGTAAAATCTTATTTTTCCTCAAAATGTCAGTCTCCCTGAGCACAGTTCCTATAACTGGAGTCTGGAGGAGGGGAATAGAGGGAGGAGCCAGTTCACACCCCTTTTATAGTCTTAAAGTGCCCATGTCTCCTGCGGATCCCGTCTATACCCCATGGTTCTTGAAGCATCCCCAGCATCCTCTACAGAGAAAAGGATTTACCGGTAGGTATTAAAATCCTATTTTTTGCGTGTCTGTTTACTTTTAATATCATATTGATTTACCCAAGGTATGATACTGTATCATTCTGGTTGGGAGATGTATCTAGGCCCTTCTCTTGTAATAATACAGTTCTCTGCACCCCACTTGCTTTCCGTCTAGACACTGTTCGGTCCTGTAAGGGGTACCCCCTTTCCACAAATTTTTGGACCATAACCTCTAGTTGTCACTTTCTAATTCATTACTTTTAATTCTACATACCCGGATGAATTGAGTATGGTAACCCCATAATAGTAGACCTGGGGTGAAAGCTGTTGTGTTTCAAAATAGTGTTGCGGTCAGTGGGCTTGGAGAACAATTTAGTCTGCAACTTCTGGTTCCCTACATGAGATGTTCTCATCGAGAAAATTGATTTCTTCCTTGCTGGTTGTCAATGAGAGTTTAGCTGGACACGAGGATTCATTGTGTGCATGCATGTATTAGGTCCCTTAATTCATTCTCTGGCCCTGTCCAAAATACCAGGACATCATCAATGTACCGATTATAATGGAAGATGTGTCGACTGATATTGGGATTTGTAAAAAAATATTTTTGACTCAACCATGTACATAAACGCATTTGCGTACACAGGCGCTGCACAAGAACCCATTGCACATTAAAATAATTGTGTCAAAATATATTTTAAAAGAGCAAGTATAAAGTCTACATGGGGACCTGTGTATAAACTGTTACCTGTAAGTAAGGTGCACACTACTTCTATGCCAGCATCGTGTGGAATACAGGTATACAACCCTACCACATCGATACTGGCTAGTGTAAGATCTTGAGGTACCATGGAAGAAGTGGCTAAAGTGCGTAACAGTGAGGAGATGTCTCTGAGGTGAGTAGACGTCCCCATCATGCAAGGTTGCAAGAAAGCATCTATATACACAGCAGCTGGCTCACACAGAGACCCCCTGGCAGATAAAATCGGTCTACCAGGGGGCCTCTGTGTGTCCTTGTGTACTTTGGGAATTGTCTAAAACACGGGGACTTTCGGGGTTGTTCCCATGAGTAGTTTCTTAAAGCCCATACACACTGGGTGAATTTTGAGCTGAAAGCAGCACACATTTGGTGTTTTGAGCTGCTTTCAGCTCAAAATCACCCAGTGTGTATGCCCAAATGATGAGCGTTGATGCGCGCTCCCGCTTCATCGCCAGTGGCCACCGTTCATCTACTGGTATTACCAGTAGATTAACGGCGGGGTGAGCGGCTTACCATAGCGTCCTGCTATGGAAAGCCGCTCACCCCCGCTGACATCACTGGGCAGGGGGGATAAGCGCTCAGTGTGTATGCACTGAGCGCTTTTCAGCCCAGCGATGTCAGCGATCATCGCTGGGCAAAAACGCCTAGTGTGTATGCACCTTAAGTCTCCATATCAATCAAACCCATAATGAGGGTAAAAGTGACCAAGCAGTGGCACAGCACTTTGTTATGGCTAAACATTGGATGGCTACATTAAGATATCGTATAATAGATCAAGTTCCCTGGAGCCTCAGAGGGGAAGATGGGGATAAGCAATTGTTACAGTTGGAATGCAAATGGATTCATTTACTTAACACTAAGCCCATTTGGTCTAAATGAAGCTTTGAATTTCAGTTGCTTCTTGTAAATATGCAGATGATAATATTTAAGTTTGCCTAGCACGAGATTCCTCAGATTTCGAATTATATATCCTATAGTTTTAGTCACTTGTTATGGTAGTGACTTATAGTTGTTTTATGTAATTAGCTGCATTTATATTAACACAGGTCCTATGGAAGCTCAGTATAGTGGTTTTGCGCACATTTATTTGTTATGGCACTATTTTAATAAGAATTTGACACTAATTTTAAACATAGGTGTAATTTGACATTTCCCCACTAGATGGCAGGGCAGCACCATCGGTTAAAAATCCTTTTATATATGCGAATATTCTGTGTTATATTAATAGTTTTTTTTGTATATATTCAAGTATAATTTGATGTGCATAATAGGTGTTGTTATTTATATTGCTTTTTATATGTTTGTTTCCTTAGGTTCTCCTGGTGTGCAATGCTGCTGCATCACCATGGAGACCTGAGCAGCAGTGGCACCTTGACCCGGCAGGCGTCACTTCCGGTTTGACGTCAAACCGGCACTCCCTTGTAAGCCACAGTAACTTGCCAGGGTGCCCTCCTACAGGCCAGCAAACCCCAATCACTAAACGAAAACAGAGGCGGCACTCCTGGACTGTGCAGCTTTATTGTTCAATAATTTCGGCATTGCCTGTGACTGTGTGTGCCTGTATCTGCTGTGTGGTTTCACTTTCAGTGTTTCCCAGATATAACTGTCACTATATTCTGTACCCTAAGAGGCTAGGTGTGTCTGGGTTCGCTAATATATTGCGTCACAGTATTTATCCAATACGCATATTCTACTGTGTACTCGGTCACATAATACTGGATTTATTCGCAGGTATTGTACTTTGTCTGGTTTTATCGTACTAAGTCGCTCTGTGTTGCATTCTCACATAATGTCTAACGGAAAGTGCAGTAAATCAGTGGAAGCTCCTGCATCACGCAGAGCATGCTTCAGGGATTTACCAGAAGGGAAAGTTTTGTATGGTGGTTTATGTACTATGTGTCATACACCTCCTAGTCAGTCCGCAGCTCCTGGTTCTACTTCGGAGCCACCCTGGGCTGCGTTCACTAACCTACTGGATACTCTGGTAGAACGCCTTACTCCCCCTATGGGACCACCTGTGCCACTATAGCCACAAATTGTCCCTATGGTTAATCTGTCTTGGGTGGAAAATTTATCTAACCAGCTGCAGGCAATTAAATCAGTCCTTGTTCAGACAGATATCCACCCAGGTCACTCCCATGCATCTTGGTCATCTAAACGGGCTACTTCCTCCTCTCAGTCCACATACCTCTCTGATGTTTCATCTGAAGAGGAGGGGGAGCATACGGTCCTGTCAGACACTGAATCTGGTGTTACTGATGAGGATTCTCCCTGCCTTAGTGGTTGCTGTTAAACAAATCCTATAGATCACTGATGATGAGGATTCCACTACTGTGGCAAAGAAAACTATGTTTAAATGGCAGAAGGTGGTTAAAACTCTGGTACCCCATTCTGACCATTTAGTGGACATCAGATGGGAACCCTGGTCTACTCCAGGGAAGAAATTACCTCAGCCTAAATGGGCCTTGGCTCGCTATCCTCTCCCTGCAAAGTTATGTATCAAGTGGGAAAATCCACCGCCGGTGGATTCTCACGTCACCCGCCTTGTGGTGTCATCCACTCTGCCAGTCACCACTGTCACCGCACTGAAGAAACCGACAGATAAGAGTGTGGCGGGATGCCTGAAATCTATTTACTTCCATACAGGAGCTGTGCACTATTGCTGCCTCCTGGGATTTTAAAAGGCATTGAAGCGTGGTTTCAGGCATTAGAGGAAGAGCTGCCTGAGGATATTTCCGACAAGGCCAGACAATACCTGTCTCGCATTACTACCGCTGCCTATTATATTCAGGAGGCGTCCACTGAGGTGGGCGTCCAAGGCGTTGACTACTGTACGTCTTTCCTGGCTCGCTGCATACTGTGGTTGAGGTCATGGAAAGTGGACCTAGATTCCAAAAAGGTACTCCCCTACAGGGGGCATTTTGTTTGGGGAAGACCTGAATAAAATAGTGTATGAGTTAGCAGCTGCTAAGACTGCTTTTCTCCCAAATACTAATCCTTCTGCACAGAAGGCAAAAGGTACCACTTTTTGTTCCTTTCAGCCTCAAGGGAAAGCAAAAGGTCACGCATACCCGATGCAGTCTCGTGCTCCCAAAACAACAAAGCCCAAGGCCAAACAATCCTGGCCAACCCGTCAGCCTGCTTCCAAACAAAACAAGCCTGCTGCATGACGGGTTGGGCCTCCCCCTGGGGGCCCCCATGGTGGAAGGCCAGCTTCTACAGTTCACCCAAGTCTGGTTAAAGACCACTTCAGATGCATGGGTGCTAGAAGTAGTCTCTCACGGGGACGCTGTCTCTTTCAAAAGACGTCCCCCTCGCCAGTTTTGCACTACAGTTCTACCTTCGGATCTGTTAAAGGCACAAGCTTTGCAAACAAGTGTCAGTTCGTTCCTGGGTGGTTGTGCCGGTACCTCAGTCCCAGAGGTCATTCTGGCCTATACTCAACCTCAAATCCTTGAACAAGTTTGTGAGAGGGCCCAGGTTTCGTATGGAAACACTGCGCTCAATTGTACTGGCTATGTAACCCGGAGACTATATGGTATCCCTGGATATACAGGATGCATATCTGCATATACCTATTGCCATATATCACCAGCAGTTTCTGCGGTTTGCTATTGGCAACCTACATTTTCAATTCCAGGCTCTACCATTTAGACTGGCCACGGTTCCTCGGATCTTCATCAAGGGTCATGGCCGTTATGACGGCCTATCTCTATCGCCAGGTGATCAGATTCCTGCCGTATCTGGATGACCAGCTGATTCTGGCAAATTTCCAATATGTCCTCCTCGGTCAACTGCAAATGACAGTAAACTTCTCTCAAGCCCACGGGTGGCTTATCAATTGGAAAAAGTCCTCGCTGGTCCCAGCTCAGAGCATGGTGCACCTGGAGGCACTTCTGGACGCACACAGTCCATGGCTGTTTCTGTCTCCAGAAAAGGTCCTGAGGCTTCAGGACAGGATAAGATGCTACCTTTGTTGCCCCAGAGTGTCGATACACTCGGTGATGCAAGTACTTGGCTTAATGGTGTTGGCATTCAACATGGTAGAGTACGCTCAATTTCATTCCCGCCCACTAGAGAGGTTAATTCTTTCCAAATGGGATGGCCAACCTCATCAGATCAGTTCTCAGATTATCACTTTAACTCCGGAGGTTCGTCTGTTGCTGACCTGGGGGCTACAGGACCAGCGAAACGATTAAACAGGGGCCGTCCCTTCTGCATCCCCGACTGGATGGGTCCTGCTGACGACAGACGCCAGTCTTGAGGGGTTGGGGTGCGGTGTTGGGGTATCACTCGTTCAGGGTTGCTGGAACAAGGGGGAATCACTTCTCCCAATAAGCATTCTGGAATTGAGGGCGGTGTTCAATGCATTATCATTTGCTCTGCCTCTGGTACAGAACAGGCCTGTTCAAGTACGGTCAGACAACGCCACCGCGGTGGCATACACAAATCATCAAGGCGGCACTCGAAGCCGCATGACAATGATGGAAGTATCAAAAATCCTTAGTTGGGCGTAATGTCATCTGCCAGCCATATTGGCAGTGTTCATTGCGGTTGTCCTAAACTGGGAAGTGGACTTCCTCAGTCGCCAGGACGTGCACGCCGGAGAGTGGAGACTTCATCCGGAAGTCTTTCAACTCCTTAGACGGATGGGGCCTACCACATGTAGACCTCATGACATCTCGACACAATCACAAGGTACTGATCTTCGGATCAAGGACCAGGGCTCCTCAAGCAGCGTTCTGGAATGCACTGCTGGTTCCATGGAACTTTGGGCTGCCCTACATGTTCCCTCCAGTGTCACTCCTGCCCAGGGTACTACGGAAGTTCAAACAAGAAGAAGCAATACTACTTCTAGTAGCTCCAGCGTGGCCTTGAAGGAATTGGTAATCAGACCTTCAGGGTCTATTGACAGAGACCCCTTCTACTTCCTCAGCGCCCGGACCTTCTCGTACAGGGCCCTTGTCTTTACCCAGACCTGGCCAGACTGGCTTTTACGGCGTGGGTCTTGAAGCATCACTCCTGAGGGCCAAAGGCTTTTCCGAGGCGGTTATTCAGACTATGTTGAAAGCCCGCAAACCGGCATTTGCCCAGATTTATTACAGGGTCTGGAATTCTTACTTCACCTGGTGTGCTGATAAGAATTATGATGCATATTGATTCAGAACTTACAGAATCCTGGCTTTTCTGCAACGAAGCCTTGACCTAGGTCTTCATCTGGCCACCCTCAAGGTTCATATCTGCCTTGTCGGTATGGTTTTATTGAAAAATTTGCGTCTATACCTGACGTTCATACTTTCACTCAGGGCATACTTAGGATTCAGCCTCCCTATGTCCCTCCTGTGGCTCCATGGGATTTGACAGTTGTACTAAAGGCCCTGCAAGAGGCTTTATTTGAACCTCTTGAGTTGGCAGACCTTAAATGGCTCACGGCTAAGGTCTTGTTTTTGCTGGCTATTGCCTCTGCAAGACGGGTATCGGACTTAGGCGCTTTGTCCTGTCATCCACCCTATTTGATTTTTCACAGTGACAGGGCAGTTCTACGACCTCGACCGGGTTATTTGCCTAAGGTGTTGTCATCTTTTCACCTTTAACCAAGAGATTGTGGTTCCGGCATTTATCTCTTCAAACTTGTCTTCCAAAGAGCGTTCTTTGGATGTGGTAAGGGCTCTCCGTATTTCTGTAGAGGACTGCTTCTATCAGGAGATCAGATTCCCTTTCTGTACTGTTTAGTTTCCACAAACGTGGCTAGCCTGCGAATAAGCAAACCTTGGCCAGATGGATTAGAATGGTGACTGCACATGCTTATGCGCAGGCTGGACTTCCAGCTCCTGCTGCTATCAAAGCCCATTCTACTCGGTCTGTTGGATCTTCTTGGGCGGACCGCCGTGTTGCGTCCACTGAACAATTGTGCAAGGCGCCTACGTGGTCCTCAGTGAACACGTTGATTAGGTTCTTTGCCTTTGATACTTCGCCTCCCAGGATTCTTCCTTTGGATGCTGGGTTCTTATGCCTGCTAAGATGCGTCCCCTCCCTTGAGGAACTGCTTTAGGCCATCCCCGATGTTATCCTGTGGAAACCAATGTATCCTGCTGCAGAAAAGGAGAGTTATGGTAGACTTAGCATTGTTAACGCTTTATGCGAGGTACATTGGTTCCACAGGGCACCCACCCTGACGCACCCAGCTTCTATGGGTTTGTATGGCATTAGCCGCTGGTACCTTCTCCTGTCGTGAGAATGTGGGTCTGTGACTAACATCTGACTTCCCTCTTGTCTGCTCCTGCATTTGACTGGTTAAGGAAACTGAGCTCCAGTGCCTGGAGGCGGGATTTATAGAAGAGGCCCCAATGCATCCTGGGACAGCATAAAGCTTTAGCCTGTTGGTGCCTCTGGATCAAGATCTACTCTATACCGCAATGTTTTCCTGTGTAACCAATGTACCTTGCAGAAAGTGAGTTAACAATGGTAAGTCTACCAAAACTCTCCTTTTTGTTTTCCAAGGTAAATATATGTTTATAAATAGGAGGATCGCATTATATTTAAACCAAAAATGTACAGCAAAACTGAGCCATGTCATTTCTATACAACCCTACTAACCAATTTAGCGAATTTAGTATTTTAGAGTTACTAATGTTATTGTGCCTTCAGTGTATTAGACTGACTGAAAGGTCGTTGGTAATAGATGCAAGTAACATGGCTGCTCTTGTCCAGGCTCATATGAAGCTGGCACATGCACAACAGGAACTGAAGACTAAGCAGGCCGAGGTGAAGAAGATGGACAGTGGCTACAAGAAAGACAATGAGGCATTTGAAGCTGTTAAGAAAAATAAGGAAAAACTTGAAGCAGAAATGAAAAAACTGAACTATGAAGGTATGTATCGCTTTCCTCTTTATAATTAGATTTGTTTGACATACTTTGATCTGTGTAATGTTCATGTTTGTAATCAATATTTTGTATTTTTTATTTTTTTGTAATTAGATGGAAAAGAGGAGCAGCTTTTGGAAAATCGCAGGGAGCTGTCTCGCAATGTAGGGCGCCTTAGGGAAACCTATGAGTCTCTCATGGCACGCTACTCCAACCTTCATTTTGAATATAAGTATGTCAGAATGTGTCACCAGTAAGCTGACTGGGTGGTGGGTTTTCTTTGTTGCCCATCTTGTATTCAATACATAAAGACTGTCAGCACTATCACTGCAAATCTGCGCATGTTAAGCAATTAATAACATGGGGGTTTTATTCATGTTTTGATCAAAACCTTAAGGCCCATACACACTTGACGATGCACACATCGTTAACGACCGTCGTTAACGACTTCCCTTGAACTTCCCTTGAACAGCTGAGCAAACGACATGAGCATACACACTACCAACGACCCAAAGACCATAGACCATTCATCGTTGAAGCATCAAAGCTGAACAGTTTATTAAAATAATGAGCTGGGAACAGGGCTGGTGAACAGTGGCTTGGTCGTTGGTCTTTCACACCATACACATTCAACGACGTCTCTGGTCGGTAACGACCATAGTGGAAATTGAGCATACATGCTCCACAGATAAGCGAGGGTCGTTAACGTCCCGCGGGGCCGCGCATCGGTGGTCGTCGGATGCATACACACTTGACGATATAATGAGCGACGTCGTTGATGAGGGCTGAAATGAACGACGTCGTTCATTTTATCGTCAAGTGTGTATGGGCCTTAAAACTTGCAGTCTAGTGTCAAGGGGCTCCAATTCTCTACAAGTCCCTACATTAGCATGCATCCCCAACACACCATTACTTTGTAGTAATGTACTCTCTCTCTTATAGTGGGTAGCATCCAGACCATGGCTGGCTTATGAGGTACATAGAACTACAGCTATGATTGGAAGCGGCCATGACAACACAAGGCAGAATTTTTAAACTAAAAATAAATATGCATGTGCTTGGTTTTATTGTATCAACTTTGGGCAGTATTAATTCTATATATGTGTACAAAATAGAACTTTGAATACAAGTTTGTAAGTATGTCAATGTGTCGCCAGTATACCGGATGGTGGGTCTTCAAGTTGGTGATCATGTGTTCAATGTATCATACAGCTGTGCATACAGGATTTTTTCACTTGTTCCTTTATTTTTTACATTTTCTGCTAGGTTTTTTTTTTTTACTATATATTTGTATTTTTAATATATACATTTAATAGGGATGGTTACCAATATCTTCTCTGATTTATAATTTGTTCTCACAATTTAAAGTTTTGGATTTGTTCTGCTGGCTGGTCCTTGGGAACATTATAACAGCCATGGCTGCATTGCTGTTATCCAGGCAGCCGATTATCCCTTGCCTGGTTGATATTTTTAAATTATGCCTAGTTCCCAACTTTGCAACACATCTACCAACAGGGATGCTATAGTCATAGAGTTGGATTTCTTTGTGTGATGATATGCTTCACAGCAGAGGATGCAGACCAGATAAACTATATACACAGACTAGTAAAGTATCTAGAAATGTAAAAAAGATATAAGATATATCAGAAAGCGCTGTAGTTGAGTAAAAATTTATTACATAATAGTCTAAAAACAATACAATAAGGTAGACATATAATTCATACAACTATAAAAATTGCTTCTCTCATAAGTGTCTCCAATATTATCCAGCCGCACCAAGACCCTTACTTGCAATGTTCTTTATATTTAGGGATATTAGGTGCTTGTATAAACCAAAAGATTTTAAATGGACAGTGAGTGACCCGTTCGGCACATAACTCCTTAGATCTTTATACTTATTGTCAGTCAAACAGCAGCGTGAGGATTTTAGTGGCAGGCAAACCAACATGCAATCATTCCGCCGTTAATTGACGTTATGTGATCACTGTGTGAACGGGCTGAGGGAGGGCGCCGTAGCAGTGATGTCAGGCGCTATGCTACACCTCAGTCCGACCAGAGCTGACAATGTCCAATTGTATACATATATTATTATATATGTAAAGTGATAAAACGAGCAGGATAGTTGACCATACAAGCGCCAGGGAATTTTTCTTTGTTTTTTTTGTTTAGTAAAGTATCTAATTGCGCAGAGACAGGCTTCCATTCTGTTCTGTATGAGAAGCCGTGTTCACTCAGTATGCACTCTGCCATTATAGAAATCAAATTAATATGGGATGTTGCTTGCTATTCTGGGGTTTCAAGGACGACAGCCTGAACATTGGTTATTCTTTTGCCATATGGATTTGGAGAAATGTAATGACTGGAGCTGAGGCATGCTGTGCGTTTTTAGTTGCAGTTTCAATGCCTGAGGTCCCTGGTGGAAGCCAAACCTTCCACTCAATGTCCTAGAATTAGGAGCAGAGCTAAATACTGTACTAATTTAGAGGCCTTTTCGGTCATGGTGAAAACCCATA
Source organism: Pseudophryne corroboree (assembly GCF_028390025.1). Taxonomy (NCBI): domain Eukaryota; kingdom Metazoa; phylum Chordata; class Amphibia; order Anura; family Myobatrachidae; genus Pseudophryne; species Pseudophryne corroboree. The sequence continues at coordinate 661,862,486 of NC_086444.1, forward strand.
AGGATTCAGTCAAACACCACCTAAGGTTCTGGCGTACATCAACCATAAGGGAAGTACAATGAGCTCCCTTCCAATGACAGAAAATGGGATATTAATACCTAATTCCTTTTCTCGTAGTCCATAAGATATACTGGGCGCCCACCTGAGTGCGTTGACGTGTCTGCAGGTTTTTTCTTTTCGAAAAGTTTACCTGTTCAGCTGTTGCTGTTTGTTACCAGCCGTTGCTGGTCAGTTTGTTATTGGTGTGCTGGTGTATGAATCTCACCACTCAATGTTATGTTTCTTCTCTCAAGTATGTCCATTCTACTTCAGGCACAGTTTTACTTATACTGGCTGTAGGAGGGGGCATAGAGGGGAGGAGCCAGCACACCCAGTTGAAGAAATTTAAAGTGCACTGGATCCTTTGAACCCAATCTATACCCATCGTATTAAGTGAACCCCAGTATCCCTTATGGATGTTAGAGAAAGTGGCATATCCATGCACCGGGCAGAATGAAATGTTCCATATATATTGGCTTTCTTCATATAAGGGGTGGAAAACTGGTGTGGCCTGCGTTCAGAAGAATGATCCCTAAATCCAGACATCTTCCAGTAATTGTGGAAAGATGAGGTCTTCCAAGTGTCGACATAATGGCATCCTTTTTGAACCACAAGGTGGAAAGATTTTGCTCTATGGTGATGCTTCCATGCATTCTCAAGATTGAAAGAGAATGGGTTTGTATGTGGTCTGTGGCACCAGACCAGACTGTCCGACCTGGTCGTGGTTCGCAGACATCATCGGAAAGTTTGTTGGGTCAGTTTACTGAAAGGCAGGGTATGTTGATACAGGGAGCATTTCACCATCCGTAATTAGCATTTTGATGTAGTAGTTCCTTAAGAAGCTTAAAAAAAAAAAGTGGTTCTCCGTCAGAGACCATGCTTAGAGCCGATTTAAGTAAAGAATTATCATAGAGACTGGATCACATATTTCTATTTTTTTCCAGTTCAGTCTGCCTGCCTGAACCTCTTCTTACAGGCTAGGTTGAATTATCGATTAAAACTGAGTTCTGTTAAATATTTTGATCTCTGCACCTCCAGAAGAGGTTGGCACTTTTCTAGAGAGTGCGGACATTTCTGCAGAGTGTAAAGTGTTTGTAACCGCCATGGAGTTATTCATTAGTTCCTTTAGTCTTGAATTTGGTTTTGATTCGACTACAACAACCTCCATTTCAACCACTGGATACAGCAGATGTCAAGTTTCTCACCTGGTTTCCTCCAGGCTTTGGAGGGTTTTTTAGTTAGTTGCTTTGTCTTGTAAATCTTCCCATTTAATTTTACGTGAGGGGACAGTCTGTTCTCTACTGTTTTCAACCTTCAGATCTTGTCTTATGAGTCTTGGGTTAGAAAAACCAGCAAAAAGTTAATTTTACTTTTAGGGGACATAATGGTTTATTCTAATTCACAGGTTCTCAAACTCTGTCCTCAGTACCCCACACAGTTCACATTTTCCAGTTCTCCACAGAATCACAAGTGAAATAATTTGCTACACCGGGGGATCTTTTAAATGTGAAACTGAGTAATGAGTACACCTGTGCACTTGCTAGGTGATCTGGAAAACGTGAACTTTGTGTGGCCCTGAGGAACGAGTTTGAGAACTACTGTTCTAATTTTTTTTAGGTTTATACCAAAATTAACTTTGAAGTCTTATTTCAACTGAATCTCAATGTTCTCTATTTCTCTAACATCCATAAGAGATACTGAGGTTCACTTAATACGTTAGGGGTATAGGTGGGGTCAAAAGGAGCCGCTGCAATTTCAATTTCTTCAACTGGGTGTGCTGGCTCCTCCCCTCTATGACCCCTCCTACAGCCAGCTTAGAAAAATGTGCCCTCAAGAGAGGATGCACACTTTGGAGCTCCAGAGGATTTTTTTTCTTCAGTTTATTTTAAACTTTATTTTCAGTATACTGTTTGGGTAACCGTATACCTGCACCGTGCGAGTTAGTGGGGTGAAACGGTAACCGGTCTCTTTAAGCCGTCAGAGCCGCTTCCCCGCTGCAGGACCACCATCCTGAGAGGTTGTTGGTACTGCAGGGCATTGTGCCTTGGCAAACGCAATCGCAGCACGCCGCACAACCCTTACATAGCCTGAAGGTGAGAAGAGTGGGGAGTACAAACTGGGGGCCCCGCTAGGGGAGTCCCCCAGTTCTTGGTGCGGCGCAATTGTAGGGGTGGATACGGAACGCTCCTTGGGGGGTGCCTCTATAGCCCCCCCTGTGTACACTGGCAGCGGTGGGGAAAACTAGCATTTTTGTGATGTTTTACACTAAACATTGCCAGTATAAATAACGACATAGCTCCGGTGCCATTACAGGGGGGCATATCTTCCTCAAAGTGGGACCAGCTGCGTTTTTGTGCCTTCCTCTGCTTACAGCTGCAGCAGCAAGGACACACAGCTCCTCCAGACACTCAGGGATAATCAGGAAACTGGTACAGGGGTGTAAATAAGGGGGAGAGCCTCTATTGTACACGATTAGTGTCCTGAAAAGGACAAGACATCCGTTGTTTCACTGTGAAATATATACAGCTTGCAGTCTCACTGAGCCTGACAAGCTTGGGTGTGCTGTTCCTCTCTCATTCTATGTCTCCTCCCCACATACAGTAATGCAGGCTTGCTATTGTAATACTTGTCTGTGTGTGTGTGTTGTCTAATGTAAACATGGTCAAACACCAATTATGCAGTGTATGTCACACCAGATTCTCTCCCTCTATGGCTGGTTCTCTATCATGTGAACAATGCCATCATTCCTCGCAGGTTAGTGAGGAGGCTGGGGGGGAGGGTCAGGAGCCATCCTGGCTCGGTGCCGTGAAAACTATGATGGCAGATATGTCATCCCAGCTCACTGCTAATAATCAGACACAACAGCTGCAGCGGGCTGTTGTAGACCTAGCTGCAAAGGCAGATGATAAACAACCCCCCCTCAGTTCAGGGTCACATAAGCGTGGGTGGCCTGATTTACTCTCAGATTCTGAGGAAGAGGTACAGGAGCAGGGGAGGAATTAGATCCTACTATGGAAGATTCAACTTCTGCACAGGGTATTGAGTCCCTCATACTGGTTGTCAGGTAAGTGTTAAAAATCCCATTAGAAAACGCTGCAGCACCGCAGTCGTTTTTCTTAGCACAGAAAAAACTCACTTTCCTTGATTCTCCTGAACTAGATGACATGTTTAAGCAAGCCTGGAAACATCCTGATAAAAAATAGCAGGCGACAAAAATGTTCTTGCACACTTTCCCATTTGCCCCAGAAGGTAGGAAAACTGGGGAAGAACCCCCAGCCGTGGACGTATCAGTCTCCCGCCTATCTAAAAAGGTGGTACTGCTAGCTACGGGCTCCTTTACATTAAAGGACCCTGGGGTTAGAAAAATAGAGACTACACTGAAGTCTATTTACACAGCGGCTGGCGTATCACAAAGACCTGTGCTTGTAGGTTGCTAAATGACACATGCCATTCATACATGGGCGACTCAAATTCAAGAGGTTCTTAGAAAGGGATATGCCCCTGGTTACTACGGTGACCCTCATAAAAGACATCCAAGACACTGCATGTGTCCTGTGTGATTCTCTCAAGGAAATAGGCGCTCTTAGTGATAGGACTACTGCCATGGCAGTGTCTGTGCACAGAGCCCTGTGGCTATGTCAGTGGATAGTGGACGCAGATTCCAAGCGCAGTGTGGAGTCTCTTCCCTTCTCAGGGGAATGGCTATTCAGGGTTGAGTTGGAAACGTGGATTTCTAAGGTTTCTGCGGGGATATCCACGTTTCTTCCCTCTGGGGCCCTGCCGGCTAGACATTTCTACCCGACCGTCTGCCCTGTCATTTCGGACTACAAGATTTAGATCTAGGGCCAGAGGTGCCCTAGAATGCAGCGAGAGGAACCTGAGGTAAAACGAGAAGTCCAGCAGCCACAGGTTCACAGGGACAGGGCACCAGTTCAGCTTCCACTAAGGCTTCAGCAAGACTGTGCCCATCTCGAGGGTATCTCAAGGTGGGAGCTCGTCTGCTTCACTTCAGCCGAATATGGGAAAGCTCCTGCCAGGATGCCTAGGTAAAGGACCTCATTTCGCAGGGCTACAAGCTGGAGTTTGACAGCGCTCCTCCCCAACGATTTTTCAAATTGAGCTTAACCGTTTTGGAGGATACACGAGTTACGCTGTAACAGGCCACCCTAAAGTTGGTCCAGTCCCAAGTCATTGTTCCAGTGCCACTTCAACAACATGGAAAGGGTTACTACTCTAACCTGTTTGTGGTACCGAAACCGGACAGTTTGGTATGGCCCATTCTGAATCTAAAATCCTTGAACCCTTACCTAAAGGTTTTCAAGTTCAAGATGGTATCCTTGCGAGCAGTGATTGTGGGTCTGGATATAAAGGACGCCTATCTCCATATCCCGATTTGGCCACCTCTCCAGGCTTACCTGCGGTTTGCCCTGCTGAACGATCACTACCAGTTCCAGGCCTGTCCACAGCTCCGAGGGTTTTCACGAAGGTGATGGCGGAGATTATGTTCCTGGTCAGGGGGTCAATATTGTCCCTTACCTGGACGATCTCTTGATAAAAGCGAGATCCAGGGTGCTTTTATTGCTCCATATAGAACACACTGTTCAGCTTCTGTCACATCATGGGTGGATCCTCAATTTACAAAAGTCCAACCTGGAAGCCTACTCAGCGGTTCCTGGGGGTTATTCCAAGTTGATCGCAGCAGAAAATGTGTTAGCAGTTGGGGGAAACCATGTGCACTGCGGGGGAGGCAGATATAACATTTGCAGAGAGAGTAAGATTGGGTGGGTTATTTTGTTTCTGTGCAAGGTAAATACTGGCTGCTTTATTTTTACACTGCAATTTAGATTTTAATTTGAACACACCCCACCTAAATATAACTCTCTCTGCACATGTTATATCTGCCCCTCTGCAGTGCACATGGTTTTGCCCAACTGCTAACAAATTTGCTTCTGTGATCAACTCTGAATTAGGCCCCCTGTTCCTGGGAATGTTTCTGGATACGATAAATGTCTCAATAAACAAAAAGGGAATAAAGAAAATTAGAACCTAATTACTCTTACGTAGTGCATTAAGTTCTGTGTGAGGAAGCTTCACAAGAAAATAGACATCCATCCAGGCATTGGCAGTCACTTCCTTCAGAATGAACAAGGATCTATCAGTGATTCATGTAGTTATAGGCCCCTCAGCACATCAGCCCCCACCTTTTGGAAAAGTTAACCCTTACTCTGCTGGGCCCATTTATATCCAGCAGTGGAAGTTCACTCTCCTTGTAATATCTATAGATAGTAATAATATATACACCTAAGCATTAGAACAGTGTTACACAAGTGATAATACATTATCTCTAATTGTCTCATTTACATTCCCCAATGTCCTCTTGAGATATCGTTCACTGACTAGACAAATATAGTAATAATGATATAATCAATTATCAATATAATACGTAGACGTTAGAGTAAACACGCGGACACATTTTTTAATCTTTTGATCACCTTTATTCTATTCCATTGCACCTTTATGTTTTGTCTGTCATATTTTAACCTCTATGTTTCGCCTATACTCCTAGTTTGTGTGTAACCATTTTGCACAATTCTTAAATATATAATAATAAAAGTTACATTTTAAAACAATATAAGTGGATGCGATAACCAGATCGGATCCTCTTTATGTGCACCGATAATACAGCCCTTTTCCTCTTCTTCCTCTATGTATCTAGTATAGCTGTAGTTGGTTGCACCCCCGAAGCAAATGGTAATTACCAGTAACATAATAGGGGTCTGATATTGAACTTATGTTTCATACCCTAATTTGACAAAAAAAGAGTGCGTGTGCAGATACAACATTAATATCTATAGAAGGCCTGTGATCTGTGTGTCACATCTTCCAAAGGATGGAGTTGAAGCTCCAGAGGTTTGACGCTAGTCAGGAAATATAATTTCTGAACATTCCTTTCAGGCAGGGGCATTTGTCACACTTCCCTGGTTGGTTTACAGAACCCCCCTGTTGACATAAACTAATTGGCTTATCAGACCTGTGTTCAGAGCTTGCCAATATCTGCTTTGAACATATACTTTTGATGTAGAAATGCAACCCTTTTACAACGTCATATCAGGGTCCACAGCCACATATAATTTATACTTTTGACAATACACAACTCTGAGGTCAGCTCACAGGAGAAATTCTGAGATTTCCCTGACACTCCAGGAGATGATCTGAATGGTTCTATGGCCTACTCTGATATCCATCCAACCATCCTTCTTTGCATAAGATTGTTGGGGATAATGGTAGCCTCATACAAGGCGATCCAGTACGGAAGGTTCCACGCCAGAACATTTCAATTGGATCTCCTGAGTAAGTGGTCCGGCTCATATCTTCAGATGCACCGGATAATACAGCTGTCACCTGAGACCAGGATTTCCCTCCTGTGGTGGCTACAGTCCTCAAACCTACTGGAGGGTCGAAGTTTCGGGATCCAGGATTGGATCCTCCTCACGACAGATGCGAGTTTGACAGGATGGGATGCTGTCACCCAAGGGGCTCAGTTCCAGGGCAGGTGGTCAGCCCAAGAAGCCCTACTTTCGTTCAGCATTCTGGAACATAGGGCGATCTACAATGCTCTGCTTCAGGCCTCTCCTCTGCTCAGGGATCATGCAATCCATGTTTAGTCTGACAACGCCATGGTGGTGGCTTACATAAATGAGTGCCAAAAAGCAGAGCCTGCATGCGAGAAGTGTCAAAGATACTGCTCTGGGCAGAAAGAAATGCAAGAGCAATCTTCATTCTGGGAGTGGACAACTGGGAAGCGGACTTCCTGATTCTTCACAATCTCCACCATCAGGTGTTTGAGCAGATCATTGACCTGTGGGGCTGCCCACAAACAGACACGATGGCTTCTCAGCTCAACAAGAAGCTTCGCTGGTATTGCTCATGAACCAGGGACCCTTAGGCGAGGGCAATAGATGCACTAATGTCACCTTGGCCTTACCGACTGGTCTACCTGTTTCCCGCGATTCCATTGCTCCCAAGGGTGCTAAAGCGAATCAGGAATTAAAGAGTCAAGGCAATTCTGATTGCCCAGATTGGCCTCGGAGGGCGTGTTACGTGGATCTTCTGGACATGTCCGTCGAAGACCCTTGGCCTCTGCCGATGAGAAGAGATCGTTCGTCTTCCCGGACTTACGGCGACTTCGTTTGACGGCATGGAGGTTGAGCGGCTCATCCTAGCTTACAAGGGCCTTTCCAATAAGGTTATTGCTACCATGGTTCAGGTCAGGAAGCCTGTGACGTCAAAACACTATCATCCTATCTGGAGACAACGCACATATCCACCTGCAACGTTCCACTTGAAACGTTTCTTACGTTTCCTGCAGGCCGGTGTGGATAAGGGCTTACGTCTGGGTTCTATGAAAGTCCAGATTTCAGCTCTCTGTTCTTCCAGAAGAAATTAGCAGTGTTGCTTGAAGTTCAGATCTTCTTTCAAGGGGTACTTAACATACAACCTCCTTTTTTGCCGCCCACGGCACCCTGGGATTTGAATATGGTGTTGGATTTTCTACAGTCCTGGTTTGAACCTCTGATGACGGTAGAACACAAGTACCTCACGTGGAACACGGTGATGTTACTGGCCCCGGCTTCTACTAGACGTGTTTCAGAATTGGGGGCCCTATCATGTATAAGTCCCTACTTGGTCTTTTACGAGGACAGAGCGGAGCTCAGGACTAGGCAGCAGTTTCTGCCGAAGGTTGTCTCTGCTGTCCACTTGAATCAACCAATTGTTGTCCCGTCAAGTTCTGGCACTTCTGCTCCTTCGGAATCGTTGGATGCTGTGCGAGCCTTGATGATTTATATGAAAAGGACGGCTCGGATAAGAAAGACTGATTCCTTGTTTGTGCTCTATGATGCGCAGAAAAAGAGTTGCCCTGCTTCTAAGCAGGCCATTGCTAGTTTGCTTAGGTTGACTATACAACAAGCCTATGTGTTGGCAGCCTTACTTGTTCCACAGTCTCAGAAGGCCCACTGTACCATATCAGGTCTTCTGGGTGGCTGCTCGTGGAGTCTCGGTCTTGCAACTATGCTGAGCTGCTACCTGGTCTGGGAAGAAAACCTTTGTGAAGGTCTACAGATTTGATACCCTGGCCAAAGAGGATACCCAGTTTGGGCAGGTGGTGCTGCAGACGTCTCCACACTTTCCCACCCGTTCTGGAAGCTTTGGGACGTCCCCGTCATATTAAGTGAACCCCAGTGTCCCTTATGGATGTTATAGAAAATGGGATTTTAATACCTACTGGTAAATCCTTTTTTCGTAGTACATAAGGGATACCAGGCGCCCGCCTCAGTACGTTGACGTGTCTGCAGGTTTTTTTATTTTCGAAAAGTTAACCTGTTCAGCTGTTGCTGTTTGTTACCAGCCGTTACTGGTCAGTTTATGTTATTGGTGTGCTGGTGTATGAATCTCACCACTCAATGTTATGTTTCTTCTCTCAAGTATGTCCATTCTACTTCAGGCACAGTTTTACCTATACTGGCTGTAGGAGGGGGCATAGAGGGGAGGAGCCAGCACACCCAGTTGAAGAAATTTAAAGTGCTCCGGCTCCTTTGGACCACATCTATACCCCAATCATATTAAGTGAGCCCCAGTATCCCTTATGGACTACGAGAAAAGGATTTACCGGTAGGTATTAAAATCCCATTTTTTTTATTAACCAGTTTTTTTTGCTCATTACTACCCTGTTACAGAAGTTTAGCTGATTTTCAGTTTATATTGTCCTGTGCTTCCTTTTGCAAGGGACCCAGAAAAGAACTGGGATAGAAAACATGTGAAGGGTCTTGTTGCTTCATTGATCTCTGTGAAAGACATTTCTACTGCAACTGCCTTAGAAGTGGTGGCAGGGGGGCGGCTCTACAATGTTGTCGTTGATACAGAGGTAAATATTTCTAAAATATTATACTTTAGGTAGATGTGAAAAGGTTTGTGGATGAATGTGTTACATTGTTTTAGCCATAATATTGACCTCCAATTAATATTTTTACAATTCAGGTTACAGGTAAAAAGTTGCTGGAGAAAGGGGAGTTAAAGCGCAGACTCACGATCATTCCTCTTAATAAAATATCAGCTCGCCGTTTGGGACAGGATACAGTTAATGTAGCCAAAAATCTGGTAAGTACAATCTATTTCACTTATAAGGTGTGTACACACGGTGAGATAAATCTGTAAGATTTTGACTATATAGTCAAAATCTTATGAAAAGTTAGTGCCTAACTCAAGGTGTTAGGCAGCTTGCTATACAGGTTCGATCCCGATGCGCACTCCCGTGGTGTCTGTATTGTAAGGCTAGAGAGAGTGTGCAGGCAAGTCAATCTTGACTATCTAGTGTACAAAGTATAGTCAAAATTGGCACTTAGTCTAAATCGTACATAGACAAAATCTCAAGCACAGTTAGTCAAAGTCTGTGCTATCTGGGCTCTGGGGGAGTTAAGGGAAATCGCATAGTCAAAATCAGACATAGCAAGGATCTCGCTGTGTTTACACACATATGATCCATCAATATCTGTATTTATACTGCACATTTACATTTTAAGGTCAACAAAGTTGTACCCAACCCGGGGTAAACTGTTTAGATATACAGTTTATCCCAGGTTGGGTATATTTTGTTGACCTGGAAATGTATACATGCAGTATAGACAAATTCTGTCCTGGTCCTTTGTCTATTCCAACCCAACTTATTAAACAGTGATGTGTCTTAAGAAAGAGGCTACAGTTTGGTTGAATAGATTATATGGTGTTTGTAAGGAATCTTGGGAGAATAAATGAACTTTGCTGGCCTGTTTTTTTTTTTTTTTTTAAAAAGCACTTATGTAGCCTTCTCTGTGTCATTGTGTAGGTGGGACCTGACAATGTGCACCTTGCTCTAACATTGGTGGGCTATGAGTCAGAGCTGCAAAAAGCTATGGAATATGTCTTTGGAACCACATTGGTTTGTGATACAATGGACAATGCTAAAAAGGTGACCTTCGACAAACGGATACTAACCAAAACAGTGACTCTTGGAGGAGATACTTTTGATCCACAGGGAACACTTAGTGGAGGTAAATGCATGTTCACATATATGTATATTTTCTTATCCATGATTCTGGGCCAGTGTGCGTGTGCGAGAAATGGGGAGGTGGATGCGGCCCCACCAGCGTCACTTTGGGGGTGATGGGGGCGTGCCCAGGACCTATAAAAATGCTGGACCTCCCCCAGTCTATCCCTTTCCTTTGAATAGATGAGCACAGCATCTGTGCAAGTGGTGGCATGGCAGGCTGTTTTAGCAGGACGCAGCAGAAGTGGCTCTGCGTATTTTGCCCTTTAAGAATCAGGCAGGGCATGGCGCCCTGCTAAAACAGCCTAGCGTGAATAAACAAACAAACTGCTGTACACATGACCAATCATAATAATTGGCGAGTAGATTGGCAGTGGAATGTTTTGTTGGTGTGATTTCTGTGTCTCAGAAACTGCTGACCTTTACAGATTTTTACACACATCAGTGTCTTTAATTCAGAGAACTTTGTAAGATCTGTGCTCTTCATTCCATCAGACAAGCTAATGTCAATTACTTATTTCTCTAGCATCCATAAGGAATATTGGGGAATTAGTACGATGGGGTATAGACGGGGGCCCAAAGAAGCTGGTGCACTTTAAATTTCTTCAACTGGGTGTGCTAGCTCCTCTCATTTATGCACCTTCCAACAGGCAGTTTAGAAAAAAAGTGCCCTCAGGAGAGGATGTACATCTCTGAGCTCCAGAGAGTTTTCTTCAGTTTCTTTTAAAGCTTTTATTATTTTCGGTATGCTGTTTGGGCAACAGCATACCTGCAATGTGGGAATTAGAGGTGTGGACGGTCACCGCCCTGAGAGGTGGTTGTACAGCGGCGCACTGCGCCTTTGCGGTCACAATCGCAGCAAGCCACACACCCGTAACAGTATCCTGAAGGTGACGACAGTGGTGAGTACAAACCGGGGGCCCCGCTGTGCAGATGGTTTCCGCCATCGATGTTAGTTTTATAAAAATATATATATATATATATATATATATATATATATATATATATATATATATATATATATATATATATATATATATATATATAATCCTTTTGTGGCTGGCACTCGAAAAACCTCCAAGGGTTAACTGGCTCTGGTGCCCTCCAATGAGGTTTGCACCTCCATGTAAATAGCAGATATAAAAGGCGGCACTCAGAGACTTGACTTGTGCAAAACAAACTTTTAGTGCAAAAACTGCATGTTACAGCATCAATGTTTCGGGGCGCTTAGCCCCCCGAAACGTTGATGCTGTAACCTGCAGTTTTTGCACTAAAAGTTTGTTTTGCACAAGTCAAGTCTCTGAGTGCCGCCTTTTATATCTGATAGATAGATAGATATATGTGAAATTGGAATGCATGTGAAAATATTTTAATTATAAGAAAATAATTTAATATTTTACTACAGATTATATTTGATCCACATGAGCGCACACTTATACATTTTGACGATAGATATATATATATATATCTAATTATTTTTTTTTTTAAATCCTTCAGGGTGCCAGGGATATGGAGCATAGCTCCACCCACGAAGCCACACCCCCGGGTCCTGATTGGTTCGCAACTAGCTCAATATTACATTAAGGGTGACCATCGATGGTTTCCCACCATCTGTTATCGATCAATGGTATCAATCAATGATAATCCACTGATGGCCATACCTAGTTTCAATTTTAAAAAATCATGAAAAACTCATGTCGACTTTTTGACCTGTCGACATTTTAAATGTCTGTATTTTGACATTGTTGAATTTTAAATGTCGGTATTTTCACCGTCGGTCAATGGTTGTCTGTATTTTGACCGTCGGGATTTTGATTGTAGGTAAATTGATCGTATCCCTTTTCCACTATGTATGGATACTTCAGACAGAACAAACTTGGTAGTATGATGCAATGATTGGCTTTGCTGCCTCACAGCACTGGGGTTTTGGGTTCAATTCCAACAAGGGCCATATCTATGTCACATTGTCACATTTGTATTCTTCACCCACAATACAAAAACCTAATAGGTTAATTGGCTTCTGACAAATGTAACCCTAGTGTGCATGTGTGTGGAAAAAAGAATTTAACATTAAGTAAGCAACTAAGATGTTTCAAACTGTGCATCCACCTCCAACTCCCAACAGGTGCTCGTTCCCAAGCCCCATCTGTGTTATCCAAAGTACAGGAGATTAAAGATGTTCAGGATGAGTTGAAAGTAAAGGAGGCAGAGCTGCAGATGGTGGAGAAGGAGCTGGCTGCTCTGAAGAATACAGTTGAAAGGTACATTAGGCTGATAAGCCAGATTTACATGCACTGGGGGTTTTCAGTTTCATGTAACCTAACTCTGTCATTCTGTATTAACGGTTCACGGCCCCCATTTATCAAGCCTTGGCGAGAGATAAAGTGAATGGAGATAAAGTACCAGCCAATCAGCTTCTAACTGCCACGTTATAGGCTGTGTTTGAAAGTTTCAGTAAGGAGCTGATTGATTGGTACTTTATCACTGTACTATTTATCATTCTCCAAGGCTTGCTAAATCTGGGCATCATTTTTACCATTGGTTTCCCTAATTTTGCTGTACTCTGTACCCTATATGGGACCTACAAATCTGGCTATAAATCTTGAGGTTTACACTGATATCTCATGTAGTTTTTTTCTCTTACGTCCTAGAGGATGCTGGGGACTCCGTAAGGACCATGGGGTATAGACGGGCTCCGCAGGAGACATGGGCACCTAAAAGAACTTTCTAGTATGGTGTGCACTGGCTCCTCCCCCTATGCCCCTCCTCCAGACCTCAGTTAGATCTTGTGCCCAGAGGAGATAGGGTGCATTACAGGGAGCTCTCCTGAGTTTTCTGTAAAAAGAATTTTGTTAGGTTTTTTATTTTCAGGGAGCACTGCTGGCAACAGAGTCCCTGCATCGTGGGACTGAGGGGAGAGAAGCAGACCCACTTCTTAAGAGTTAAGGGCTCTGCTTCTTAGGCTACTGGACACCATTAGCTCCATAGGGAGTCGTAACACAGGTCTCACCCTGGGGTTCATCCCGGAGCCGCGCCGCCATCCTCCTCACAGAAGCCGGGTGAGTATGTCAGACATAAGAAGACATCAGGCGGCAGAAGACTTCAGATCTTCATGAGGTAAGCGCGCAGCAGGAAGCTGCGCGCCATTGCTCCCACACTTACACACACACATAGCACTGATGGGTGCAGGGCGCAGGGGGGGCGCCCTGGCCAGCAATAAACCTCGTTTTAGGCAAAAAAGTATGTAGTTAGGCTGCGGAGGCAGTACACTACGGATCCCCGCCATTTCTTTATCATCCACTAGGGGTCACTGGAGTACTCTTGGGATATGGACGGGCGTAGCCGAACAAAGGCACTGAATATTTAAATTTAGGACTCTCCCCCCCCTCCATATCCCCGAGTACCTCAGTGTACTCTCTCAGTGTTTTTTTGGTGCTCACAGCACGAACATCGGCTTGTGGTATACCCACACTTGGATTTTTATTTTTAATTTTTATTTTTACACATAGCACATCCCTTCCCAGTTTCTGGAAAAACATGGGTCCGGGATAGTGCCGCTGCAGGGGCAGCGCATGGCGTGTCAGTCCTCACAAAGAGCACCCTCACAGCCACAGACAGCATGGCGTGTCGGTCCTCACAAAGAGCACCCTCACAGCCACAGACAGCTCACTGCTTCTAAAAGAGCAGCCAGGACTAGAGAGCTGGACGGGCTTGCACAAAAGAAGCCCGTCGCAGCCATAGATCACTGGGACGCTGACTGGAGCTGGACTGAGCTTACACATAGAAGCCCCGTCACAGCCAGGACTACAAAGCTGAACGGAGCTTACACAAAGAAGCTCCGTTGCAGCCAGGACTACAGAATGACTCACACTGAAACAACCATGAGTCACATCAATGAAGACTGGACGGAGCTTACACAGAAGAAGCCCCGTCACAGCCATGACTCACTTCACTGAAACTGGACGGAGCTTACACACAAGAAGCCCCGTCACAGCCAGGAGTTACAGCGTCGCAAGGAAGGTAGGCTGGGGAACGGGGCGGTCAGCGCAGGCTGCCGCCCCGCTATGTAGGGGTTAACATGCCTCGCGCTCATACTGAGCTCCGTCCGGCAGCACAGCAGGGGGAGCTCAGACGCGCTATGCCCAGCCGCTACGCACAAGGTAAGCGCTCCGTTCGGCCGCTGCTTCGCCCGGCCGCACAGCACGCGGCTGCTCTCCCCACTCAGACACAGCAGAGCAGGGGGAAAACCATATTTATCAGCCGCTCCGCACAAGGTCTGACAAAGACGGTGAGCGCTCCGTTCGGCCGCAGCTTCGTCCGGCCGCACAGCACGTGGCTGCTCTCCCCACTCAGACACAGCAGAGCAGGGGGAAAACCATATTTATCAGCCGCTCCGTCCGGCGTCCGTGTTTCCCAGCGGTGGAAAGCGCTCCAGGCACGCCGCTGCTCTCCCCACTCAGGCGCCCTCACAACGGCCACAGCAGACCTCAGTGCAGGTGATGACAAAGGCTGTCGGCCGCCGCAGCTCTCTCAGTCTCAGTACAGAGACGGTGGGGGGAAGAGACCCGGTGGAAGTTGCCAGGTTAAATATATGTATAAGATATTTATAAGGATGGCCTGATAGTAATGGGCTATTAAATCTATATTACTGTCTGTGATGTAGCAGTATAATAGGCTTTTGAGCCTATATATTAATGGCTGTTATTAACATTGTAAACAGGCTATTGAGCCTATATTGATGCTGTATAAATATATTAATGTCTGGAATATATATATATATATATATTTATTCATAGAGCATGTGTTGTACCCGGCCTGTGATTATACTGTATAATAGGCTAGATTAACACGGGAACATTTGTAATTTGTTCTGTGATTATCAGGGTCAGCATGGCAAAGGGGCCATTTTAACCATGTTTCCTGTTGTTTTCCAGTTTGTAATTCTGGAACATTCCTGCCCTACATCTCTAAGCCACCAGAGGCGCAGGGGTGTTAGGGGGAATTTTTGGTCAGCATAAGTTAGCCATGTAAACTGTATTTTTACATAATTCTAGAACATTCCTGCCCTACATCTCTAAGCCACCAGAGGCGCAGGGGTGTTAGTAGGAATTTGGTTCGGGTTTCATATGCCATGTGAACTGCTTTTCACATAAAGATTACTCTGGTTTCTCTTCACAGCCAATAAATCTTTCGGTTTTTACTAAAGATTTCCGTAGAGAGAAACAACCATGAGTTTAATATTAATATGCTGTTCAGCAATAAAATATATATATGACATGATAACGTCATAAGGCGTGCAATGGCTGTCCGTTGCCTATTGTGGTGTCTGTCTGCATAGCGAGTAAGGCTAGCGCAGACTAAAAATAATTTTCCAGTCCTATTTTAATGGCAATTCAACTAAACATCGGAGTCTCGGAAGTTATTCCGCCAGCTCTAACAAAAGACAGTCTTTCCAAAGGGCCAATTTCCCTTTGGGTACCATAGTGTTTATTTAACTGGTCTTATAATTTAATGCACACCGATAACTACGAGTGAGAAGGGTACATTAGACCAGCACTCAGATAGTGCAGGGTTGTTGCCAACATACATTGATAAATTACAGTGAGTCAATGTCTCCATTGTTACACTTAGTAGACTTTGACCACTATTTAATCGTTTCCAAGATGACGCCATCCGCCATTGGTAAATGCGTCTGTGTCAAACATTATAAAGACCCAAGAAACATTTGGGTCACTAGACTATGTATGGAAACAATGACATTACTGTTAAAAGAAGCTGCAGAGTATATCTGTAAAGCCTCTTCTAACGACGGTACTTCGATTCTCACTTTTCATCGTCGCTAGTTCAGCACGACAAGGCCACAGCTTGTTGGTCCTAAATTTGATATTCAGCCATTACCGCATCCAGTATCAAAACGGAATACTTGTGCCGGCGTTTAATCCCTTTAGACTTCAGTTTTTCAAGGCGGTGGTACAAAACACTCACGCCTTGTAACGACAGGACGCTACGGTCAGCAAGCCAGTAGTTTGATGATCTCTTTTCCAATTGTGGAAGCGCGTCTTTACATGTTACTTTTGCGGGGTTTCCAGACTTCAACTCATGGAGGTCTCAGCTAGTTACAAATTAAAGGACATGACTGCCTCAGTCGAACGGTTTGGCAGGTAGTCATTTGGTCTCTGCTGGGTTTTCAGCTGTCTTTATAATACAGGCAGTAGTACAACAACAGAGTCAGGGTTGCTTATTCCCCTCTGTTTGGGGTAACAAAACCATACAGCTACGTCGCAGTTTCAATCAGCAAGTCACTTACTGCAGTTTGAAAATAGATTTGCTGCGGTTAGTATTGGCAGATTGGAGCCACAAAATTGCATACTTGCACTTGATCTGCACAATGCAGATATACCCATTCCGGTTTGTTCATCACAGGTTTTAGCGTTTGCAAATCGCCACAACCATTAACCATTTCAGGTCTACCGTTTCTTATACTCTGGTATTTACCAAAGTGATGTTGGAAGATGATAGTTCATCTCACATAAGAACTCTGTCGCAACAGAGTTTCTCTATCTTAGATGATCTGCTCATAAGAACTCTGTATCAACAAAGTTCCTCTAACTTGCGCTACTAATGTATACTGCGGTGGCAGATCACGTTCACAATTCCTAGGTAAGATTATAAATACGGTAATTCAAAGCATTTACCTACTACACCAGCAAGAACAAATGTACATCTAGTAATTAGTGCAATTCACGCACACTAACGGTACATTGGTGTATTCACCTAGTTAAGATAATAATGCGTTTTAAAGCGATTTAGTTCGCCGCCCTTCACTCGCGGTTCCCACAGAGGGGCGAGGGTGTCTGGACGAGAGTCGCAGAGGTTCAGGAGTTGTAGTTTACAAAAAATCAGCGACAGAGGTTCTAAAACACGATAGATTGCTGTCGATAAATGTCCTGGAACTACGTGAATTTTACAATGCACTACATGCTTCGCTTTCAGTCTGACCACGGGCGGTCAGACAACGCAACGGCAGTTGCATACAGAGAACAAAAAAGCCGCATGGCAATGCGGCAGGTAACTCCAATCCTCAATGGCTCAGAACACCATTATGTGAAAATGTCAAGAGATTATTCCGTGAGTGGACATCTGTTAGACAGATGATCTCACCCGTCAGAATTTGGATCCTGAAAACTGGACATTAAATCCAGAGGTGTTTCATATGTGAGTCCACAGAAGGGGGTTACCCTCAGGTATACATGATGGTATCTCGCCACAATTACAAAAGCTCAGTATGTGTACAAAACAACAGATCACAAGGGCAGTGGCGGTGAAGTCTCTCACATTCATGTGGTCATTCAGCATCGTGTATCTGGCTCCACCATTTTCCGCTGCGCTCTCTCTCTCTCTCTCTCTCTCTCTCTCTCTCTCCGTTGTCAAAACGGATCATAAGACAGTTCGTCACAGTCATACTGATGGTATCTCATGTGTGTCGGAGAAGTTGCTTCTCGAATTTCCAAGGAATACTTGCACACGATCTTGGGCCGCTCATAATACGTCCAACCTGGTACATCAGGGAACGTTTTTTTTTACCCATAGTTACCTATGTACCTATTACCTATGTACCGCAGCTGCGGTTGATGGGGTGAGGGTTCAAACCGCCCTCTTAAGAAATAGAGCATTACAGTGTCGGTTATACCAACCAGGTTACGAGCTAGTAGACCGCTTAAGGCAGCTCATTATTACAAAATTTCGTGTGCTTACATAAGTCGTAAACCTCTGAAGTTTCCGACATCATCCTTCAAGTTATCCGTATTCTGTTAAACGGGGTGGTATGGAAAACTGCGTTTACTTGCACGGAGGGTGCAGGTATCTGTGTAGTAAACTTATCTTCAAAGACGTTTGTCTTTATTGCGTCTGTACACACCGTTATACAAGGTGTCACCAAAGTTCAGATTCTATTTATCTCACCTACAGCGCCAGGTGGCTTGAGGTTGGGTTCAGATTTCTTACAGTTTTCATATTTTGAACCCTTACAACAAATGGGGATTAAGTTTCTCACTTTGGAAAACATTTTTCTTCTAGCCTTGGCTTCGGCAAGGGTTTTGTTTTCATATTTGGGTGCCTTGTATTCCAAGCCACCGTATTTGAGTTTTCTCATGACAAAGCAGATCTTCGGACGAATTCCGCTTTCGTATTCTTCACATCAATATACCAATAGTGGTTCCTGTGTGGACAGCACATTCTAGAATTCTGAATGTGGTACACGCATTACGCGTTTATATATGTCCCGAATGTCTACAGTACGTGATATCAATACGTTGTTTGTTCTCTGATTCTGCCAACTGGGGTTAGCCAGTTTCTCAGCAGACATTATCCAGTGGGATAATAATAATGACTACAAGTCAGGCTTACTTTAAGGCTAAGTTACAATCGCCTACGTCAGTAATAGCTCATCCCACAGGTTCTGTGGGAATGTCAGACCCAGCGGGTCGTGGAGCGTCTACGACGCGGCTACATAGCCGTGCACGTTTACACGTTATGAATGGTGGCGCCATCAGCATCTAGCTTTGGCCTGCCCACTGTTACAAGTATCAAACAGCTCTCCCGCCCACGAGGGAAGCTTTGGTACGTCCCAAGAGTACTCCAGTGACCCCTAGTGGATGATAAAGAAAATAGGATTTTGGTACTTACCAGGTAAATCCTTTTCTTTGAATCCATAGGGGGCACTGGACGCCCACCCAGAGCAGTTTTACCTGGGTTGTTTTAAGCTCAAGGGAGCTTAGGGTAACAAGTTTTACTTGATTGATATTAAGCTCAGAGGAGCTTATGGTAACACATTTTCACCGATTGGTTCAAATTATAAAGTTCTATCGGTTATGGTGTCAACTGTTTAGTTGACAGTAAGGTTATGGGTCAACATTGTGGTTGTCCGTTATGTTATAGGTATTCTCCATTGTCAACCTCTCTATATAGTTCCTGTTCGCTCAGTAAAAAACACTGAGAGAGTACACTGAGGTACTCGGGGATATGGAGGGGGGGGAGAGTCCTAAATTTAAATATTCAGTGCCTTTGTTCGGCTACGCCCGTCCATATCCCAAGAGTACTCCAGTGCCCCCTATGGATTCAAAGAAAAGGATTTACCTGGTAAGTACCAAAATCCTATTTTTTTTTCAAATTCACGAGCGGGACAGAAGCCCGCCGCGTGAGGGGGCGGAGCTTGATCCCTCAGCACTAACAGCGCCATTTTCTCCACAGAGCCTGCAGAGAACGCTGGCTCCCCGTACTCTCCCCTGCTGAGCATCAGAGGGCTGAAAAAAAGCGAGGGGGGCACATAGTTAAGACGCAGTGAGTGGGGAAATCTATATACATTTATATATATATATATATATATATATATATATATATATATATATATATACACACATGCATGCATGCGCTATCTGGGTTTTTTTTTTCCTGGGTCAGTTGGCGCTGGTGTGTGCTGACATACTCTCTCTCTGTTTCTCCAAAGGGCCTTTTTTGGGGAATTGTCCCCTTATAGTTATATCCCAGTGTGTGGGGGGTGTCGGTACGTGTGTCGGCATGTCTGAAACGGAAGGCTTATCCAAAGAGGAGGTGGAACAGATGAGTGGTGCGTCTCAGTCGGCGGTGCCGACTCAGGATTGGATGGATATGTGGCATATGTTAATTGCTAGTGTAGCTTCACTGCATAAAAGACTGGACAAAGCAGAGTCCAGTGCGTCGGCAGGTAATCAATCTACGGATTATATCGACTCACAGGACCCGTCGGGGTCTCAGAAACGTCCCTTCTCACAAATAAGGGACACAGATACCGACACGGACTGATTCCAGTGTCGACTATGATGAAGCAAGATTGCACCCCAGGGTGACAAAAAGTATTCAGTGCATGATTATTGCAATAAAAGATGTGTTACATATCACTGATGAGCCCTCGGTGCCCGACACGAGGATATACATGTTTAAGGGAAAGAAACAAGTTATAAACTTTCCTCCTTCCCATGAAATTAATGAGTTATGTGAAAAAGCATGGGGAAACTCCAGATAAGAAACTGCAGATTCCCAAAAGGGTTCTAATGGCGTACCCTTTCCCTACACAGGACAGGGTACATTGGGAATCCTCTCCCACAGTGGACAAAGCCATAACATGCCTTTCCAAGAAGGTGGCGCTACCGTCCCCTGACACAGCGGCCCTCAAGGATCCTGCGGACCGCAGGCAAGAGACTACACTAAAGTCTATCTACACTCATACTGGTACTTTGCTGAGACCGGCAATTCCGTCGGCATGGGTATGTAGTGCAGTAGCAGCTTGGACGGATACACTGTCGGCTGACCTTGATACCCTAGATAGGGATACAATTTTGTTAACATTAGCTCATATTAAGGACGCAGTCTTATGAGGGACGCTCAAAGAGACATTGGTTTACTGGGTTCAAGAGCCAATGCTATGGCTATTTCGGCAAGAAGAGCTTTATGTATCCGCCAATGGACGGGGGATGCAGACTCAAAAAGGCATATGGAGGTTTTACCTTACAAAGGTGATGTATTGTTTGGAGACGGCCTCGCGGACCTGATCTCTACAGCTACCGCGGGTAAGTCGACCTTTTTACCTTTTGTTCCCCAACAGCAAAAGAAACCCCCACAATATCAGATGCAGTCCTTTCGGTCGCATAGATCCAGAAGAGGTCGGGGCTCCTCTTTCTTCGCCAGAGGTAAGGGTAGAGGCAAGAGGACACCTGCTGCGGCTGGTTCCCAAGAGCAGAAGTCCTCCCCGGCTTCCGCTAAGTCTACCGCATGACGCTGGGGCTCCCCTGCGGGAGTCCGCACAGGTGGGGGCACGCCTTCGACTATTCAGCCAAGTCTGGGTTCAGTCAGACTTGGACCCTTGGGTGATAGAAATGGTCTCCCAGGGCTACAAGCTGGAATTCGAAGAGGTGCCCCCACGCCGATTTTTTCAAGTCGGCCTTACCAGCTTCTACCCCAGAGCGGGAAGTAGTGCTAGCTGCAATTCAAATGCTGTGTCAACAGCGAGTGATTATCAGGGTTCCCCTGAGCCAACAGGGAAAAGGGTATTATTCAACCCTATTTGTGGTTCCGAAGCCGGATGGTTCGGTAAGGCCCATTTTAAACCTAAAATCCCTGAACCTGTACCTGAAAAGATTCAAATTCAAGATGGAATCGCTCCGAGCGGTGATAGCCTGCCTGGAAGGGGGGGATTTTATGGTGCCACTGGACATAAAGGATGCTTACCTTCATGTCCCCATATATCCCTCTCATCAGGAGTACCTGAGATTCGCAGTACAGGATTGTCATTATCAGTTTCAGACGTTGCCGTTTGGGCTGTCCACGGCCCCGAGGATTTTCACCAAGATAATGGCGGAAATTATGGTGATCCTGCGCAAGCGAGGAGTCACAATTATCCCATACTTGGACGATCTCCTGATAAAAGCGAGATCAAGAGAGCAATTACTGGAGAACGTGTCATTCTCTCAGAGTGCTTCAACAACATGGGTGGATTCTCAATCTACCAAAGTCACAGTTGGTTCCGACAACTCGAATACCGTTCCTAGGCATGATACTGGACACGGAACAAAAGAAAGTTTTCCTCCCGTTGGAAAAAGTCCAGGACCTCCAGAACATGGTCCGAGAACTACTAAAGCCGAAAAGAGTGTCAGCTCATCAATGCACTCGGGTTCTGGGGGAAATGGTGGCAACTTACGAGGCCATTCCCTTCGGCAGGTTCCATGCAAGGACGTTTCAATGGGATCTTCTGGACAAATGGTCCGAGTCCCATCTACAATTACATCAAAAAATAACACTGTCCCCCAGGGCCAGGGAGTCTCTTCTATGGTGGCTACAAAGTGCTCACCTTCTAGAGGGTCGCAGGTTCGGCATTCAGGACTGAATCCTGGTAACCATGGACGCGAGACTCCGAGGATGGGGAGCAGTCACCCAAGGAAGAAATTTTCAGGGACTATGGTCAGACCAGGAGTCCTGTCTACACATCAACGTGTTGGAGCTAAGGGCCATATACAACGGCCTTCGACAAGCGGAGAATCTTCTTCGCAACCTACTGATTCTGATTCAATCAGACAATGTTACAGCAGTAGCTCATGTGAACCGCCAAGGCGGGACAAGAAGCAGAGTCGCGATGGCGGAAGCCACCAGGATTCTTCGCTGGGCGGAAAATCACGTAAGCGCTCTGTCAGCTGTCTTCATTCCGGGAGGGGACAACTGGGAAGCAGACTTCCTCAGCAGACACGATCTCATTCCAGGAGAGTGGGGACTTCATCAAGAAGTCTTTGCAGAGATAACGGGTCTCTGGGGAGTTCCTCAAATAGACATGATAGCGTCACGCCTCAACAAGAAGCTTTGGAGGTATTGTGCCAGGTCCCGGGACCCTCAGGCAATAGCAGTAGACGCTTTGGTAACGCCATGGGTGTTCCAGTCGGTCTATGTGTTTCCTCCGCTTCCTCTCATCACAAAAGTGTTGAGGATCATAAGACGAAAAAGAGTACAGACAATACTCATTGTTCCAGACTGGCCTCGAAGGGCCTGGTACTCAGATCTTCAGGAGATGCTCACAGAAGATCCTTGGTGTCTTCCTCTAAGAGAGGACCTGTTACAGCAGGGGCCCTGTCTGTTCCAAGACTTACCGCGGTTACGTTTGACGGCATGGTGGTTGAACGCCGGATCCTAGCAGAGAAGGGTATTCCGGAGGAGGTCATATCTACTCTAATAAAGGCTAGGAAGGAGGTGACGTCAAAACATTATCACCGTATCTGGCGGAAATATGTCTCTTGGTGTGAAACCAAGAATGCTCCTACGGAAGATTTCCATCTGGGTCGTTGTCTCCACTTCCTACAGACAGGAGTGGATATGGGCCTAAAGTTAGGCTCTGTTAAAGTACAGATTTCGGCTTTGTCAATATTCTTTCAGAAGGAATTGGCTTTTCTTCCAGAAGTCCAGACTTTTGTAAAAGGAGTACTGCACATCCAGCCTCCTTTTGTGCCCCCGTTGGCACCATGGGACCTGAACGTGGTGTTGCAGTTCCTTAAATCACACTGGTTTGAACCCCTTAAAACGGTGGAGTTAAAATTTCTCACCTGGAAGGTGGTCATGTTGTTAGCCTTGGCATCTGCGAGGCGTGTGTCAGAATTGGCGGCCTTGTCTTACAAGAGCTCTTACTTGATTTCTCTGACGTCCTAGTGGATGCTGGGGACTCCGAAAGGACCATGGGGAATAGCGGCTCCGCAGGAGACTGGGCACAAAGTAAAAGCTTTAGACTAGCTGGTGTGCACTGGCTCCTCCTCCTATGACCCTCCTCCAAGCCTCAGTTAAGATTTTGTGCCCGAACGAGAAGGGTGCAATCTAGGTGGCTCTCCTGAGCTGCTTAGAGTAAAAGTTTAAATAGGTTTTTTTATTTTCAGTGAGTACTGCTGGCAACAGGCTCACTGCATCGTGGGACTAAGGGGAGAAGAAGCAAACTCACCTGCCTGCAGAGTGGATTGGGCTTCTTGGCTACTGGACATTAGCTCCAGAGGGACGATCACAGGTTCAGCCTGGATGGGTCCCGGAGCCGCGCCGCCGGCCCCCTTACAGAGCCAGAAGAGCGAAGAGGTCCGGAGAAAGCGGCGGCAGAAGACGTTCCTGTCTTCAAATAAGGTAGCGCACAGCACTGCAGCTGTGCGCCATTGCTCTCAGCACACTTCACACTCCGGTCACTGAGGGTGCAGGGCGCTGGGGGGGAGCGCCCTGAGACGCAATAAAAACGATATAAAAACCTTATATGGCTAAAAAAAAAATGCATCACATATAGCTCCTGGGCTATATGGATGCATTTATCCCCTGCCAGTTTCCTGAAAAAAGCGGGAGAAAAGGCCGCCGTGAAGGGGGCGGAGCCTTTCTCCTCAGCACACAAGCGCCATTTTCTTTCACAGCTCCGCTGGAAGGACGGCTCCCTGACTCTCCCCTGCAGACTACACTACAGAAACAGGGTAAAACAAGAGAGGGGGGGCACTATTGGCAGCTAATATATAATACAGCAGCTATAAAGGGAGTAACACTTATATAAGGTTATCCCTGTATATATATAGCGCTCTGGTGTGTGCTGGCAAACTCTCCCTCTGTCTCCCCAAAGGGCTAGTGTGGTCCTGTCCTCTATCAGAGCATTCCCTGTGTCTGTGCTGGGTGTCGGTACGATTGTGTCGACATGTATGAGGAGGAAAATGATGTGGAAGCAGAGCAATTGCCTGTGTTAGTGATGTCACCCCCTAGGGAGTCGACACCTGACTGGATGGTAGTAATTAAAGAATTACGTGACAATGTCAGCACTTTGCAAGGAGCGCTAAAATGCCCGTTACCTCAGATGGTCGACACAGACCCTGACACGGATACTGAATCCAGTGTCGACGGTGACGAGACAAACGTAATGTCCAGTAGGGCCACACGTTACATGATCACGGCAATGAAGGAGGCATTGAACATTTCTGACACTACAAGTACCACAAAAAAGGGTATTATGTGGGGTGTGAAAAAACTACCAGTAGTTTTTCCTGAGTCAGATGAATTAAATGAGGTGTGTGATAAAGCGTGGGTTTCCCCCGATAAAAAATCTGCTGATTTTTAATAAATTATTGGCACTATACCCTTTCCCGCCAGAGGTTAGGGCACGTTGGGAAACACCCCCTAGGGTAGATAAGGCGCTCACACGCTTATCAAAACAAGTGGCGTTACCGTCTCCTGATACGGCCGCTCTCAAGGAACCAGCTGATAGAAGGCTGGAAAATATCTTAAAAGGTATATACACACATACCGGTGTTATACTGCGACCAGCGATCGCCTCAGCCTGGATGTGCAGCGCTGGAGTGGCTTGGTCGGATTCCCTGACTGAAAATATTGATACCCTGGATAGGGGCAGTATATTATTAACTATAGAGCATTTAAAGGATGCATTACTATATATGCGAGATGCACAGAGGGATATTTGCACCCTGGCATCTAGAGTAAGTGCGATGTCCATTTCTGCCAGAAGAACGTTATGGACGCGACAGTGGTCAGGTGATGCGGATTCCAAACGACATATGGAAGTATTGCCGTATAAAGGGGAGGAGTTATTTGGGGTCGGTCTATCGGACCTGGTGGCCACGGCAACGGCTGGAAAATCCACCTTTTTACCCCAGGTCACCTCTCAGCAGAAAAAGACACCGTCTTTTCAAACCCAGTCCTTTCGTCCCTATAAGGGCAAGAGGGAAAAAGGCCGCTCATTCCTGCCCCGGGGCAGAGGAAGGGGAAAAAGACTGCACCATGCAGCCTCTTCCCAGGAACAGAAGCCCTCCCCCGCTTCTGCCAAGTCCTCAGCATGACGCTGGGGCTCTGCAAGCAGACTCGGGCACGGTGGGGGGGCCGTCTCAAGAATTTCAGCGCGCAGTGGGCTCACTCGCAAGTGGACCCCTGGATCCTGCAGGGGTACAAATTGGAATTTGAGACGTCTCCCCCTCGCCGGTTCCTGAAGTCTGCTCTACCAACGTCTCCCTCCGACAGGGAGGCAGTATTGGAAGCTATTCACAAGCTGTATTCCCAGCAGGTGATAATCAAGGTACCCCTCCTACAACAGGAAAAGGGGTATTATTCCACGCTGTTTGTGGTACCGAAGCCGGACGGCTCGGTGAGACCAATTTTAAATCTAAAATCTTTGAACACTTACATAAAAAGGTTCAAATTCAAGATGGAGTCACTCAGAGCAGTGATAGCGAACCTGGAAGAAGGGGACCATATGGTATCTCTAGACATCAAGGATGCTTATCTCCATGTCCCAATCTACCCTTCTCACCAAGGGTACCTCAGGTTTGTGATACAAAACTGTCATCATCAGTTTCAGACGCTGCCGTTTGGATTGTCCACGGCACCACGGGTCTTTACCAAGGTAATGGCCGAAATGATGATTCTTCTTCGAAGAAAAGGCGTATTAATTATCCCTTACTTGGACGATCTCCTGATGAGGGCAAGGTCCAGGGAACAGTTAGAGGTCGGAGTAGCACTATCTCAGGTAGTGCTACGTCAGCACGGGTGGATTCTAAATATCCCAAAATCACAGCTGATTCCAACAACACGTCTACTGTTCCTAGGGATGATTCTGGACACAGTCCAGAAAAAGGTGTTTCTCCCGGAGGAGAAGGCCAGGGAGTTATCCGAGCTAGTCAGGAACCTCCTAAAACCAGGACAAGTGTCAGTGCATCAGTGCACGAGAGTCCTGGGAAAAATGGTGGCTTCTTACGAAGCGATTCCATTCGGAAGATTCCATGCAAGAACTTTTCAGTGGGATCTGCTGGACAAATGGTCCGGATCGCATCTTCAGATGCATCAGCGGATAACCCTATCTCCAAGGACAAGGGTATCTCTCCTGTGGTGGTTACAGAAGGCTCATCTTCTAGAGGGCCGCAGATTCGGCATTCAGGATTGGATGCTGGTAACCACGGATGCCAGCCTGAGAGGCTGGGGAGCAGTCACACAGGGAAGAAATTTCCAGGGCTTGTGGTCAAGCATGGAAACGTCTCTTCACATAAATATCCTAGAGCTAAGGGCCATTTACAATGCCCTAAGTCGAGCAAGGCCTCTGCTTCAAGGTCAACCGGTATTGATCCAGTCGGACAACATCACGGCTGTCGCCCACGTAAACAGACAGGGCGGCACAAGAAGCAGGAGGGCAATGGCAGAAGCTGCAAGGATTCTCCGCTGGGCGGAAAATCATGTGATAGCACTGTCAGCAGTGTTCATTCCGGGAGTGGACAACTGGGAAGCAGACTTCCTCAGCAGACACGACCTCCACCCGGGGGAGTGGGGACTTCATCCAGAAGTCTTCCAAGTGATTGTAAACCGTTGGGAAAAACCAAAGGTGGACATGATGGCGTCCCGTCTCAACAAGAAACTGGACAGATATTGCGCCAGGTCAAGGGACCCTCAGGCAATAGCGGTGGACGCTCTGGTAACTCCGTGGGTTTTCCAGTCGGTATATGTGTTCCCTCCTCTTCCTCTCATACCAAAAGTACTGAGAATCATAAGAAGGAGAGGAGTAAGAACGATACTCGTGGCTCCGGATTGGCCAAGAAGGACTTGGTACCCGGAGCTGCAAGAGATGCTCACGGAGGACCCGTGGCCTCTACCTCTAAGGAAGGACCTGCTCCAGCAGGGACCTTGTCTGTTCCAAGACTTACCGCGGCTGCGTTTGACGGCATGGCGGTTGAACGCCGGATCCTGAAGGAAAAAGGCATTCCAGATGAAGTCATCCCTACCCTGATCAAGGCCAGGAAGGATGTAACTGCAAAACATTATCATCGCATTTGGCGAAAATATGTTGCGTGGTGTGAGGCCAAGAAGGCCCCTACGGAGGAATTTCAACTGGGTCGTTTCCTACATTTCCTGCAAGCAGGATTGTCTATGGGCCTAAAATTAGGATCCATTAAGGTTCAAATTTCGGCCCTGTCGATCTTCTTCCAGAAAGAACTGGCTTCAGTGCCTGAAGTTCAGACGTTTGTCAAAGGGGTACTGCATATACAGCCTCCTTTTGTGCCTCCAGTGGCACCTTGGGATCTCAATGTAGTTTTTAGGGTTCCTGGTTTGAACCACTTGCCACAGTGGATTTGAAATATCTCACATGGAAAGTGGTAATGCTGTTAGCCCTGGCTTCAGCCAGGCGCGTATCAGAATTGGCGGCTTTATCCTATAAAAGCCCTTACCTGATATTTAATTCGGATAGGGCGGAATTGAGGACTCGTCCTCAATTTCTCCCTAAGGTGGTTTCAGCGTTTCACATGAATCAACCTATTGTGGTACCTGTGGCTACTAGGGACTTGGAGGGCTCCAAGTTGCTGGACGTAGTCAGGGCCCTGAAAATATATGTTTCCAGGACGGCTGGAGTCAGAAAATCTGACTCGCTGATTATACTGTATGCACCCAACAAGCTGGGTGCTCCTGCTTCTAAGCAGACGATTGCTCGTTGGATTTGTAGTATAATTCAACTTGCACATTCTGTGGCAGGCCTGCCACAGCCAAAATCTGTTAAAGCCCATTCCACAAGGAAGGTGGGCTCATCTTGGGCGGCTGCCCGAGGGGTCTCGGCTTTACAACTTTGCCGAGCAGCTACTTGGTCAGGGGCAAACACGTTTGCTAAATTCTACAAATTTGATACCCTGGCTGAGGAGGACCTGGAGTTCTCTCATTCGGTGCTGCAGAGTCATCCGCACTCTCCCACCCGTTTGGGAGCTTTGGTATAATCCCCATGGTCCTTACGGAGTTCCCAGCATCCACTAGGACGTCAGAGAAAATAAGAATTTACTTACCGATAATTCTATTTCTCGTAGTCCGTAGTGGATGCTGGGCGCCCATCCCAAGTGCGGATTGTCTGCAATACTTGTATATAGTTCTTGTTACAAACAAATCGGGTTGTTTATTGTTGGAAGCCATCTTTTCAGAGGCTCCTACGGTTATCATACTGTTAACTGGGTTCAGATCACGAGTTGTACGGTGTGATTGGTGTGGCTGGTATGAGTCTTACCCGGGATTCAAGATCCTTCCTTATTATGTACGCTCGTCCGGGCACAGTATCTTAACTGAGGCTTGGAGGAGGGTCATAGGGGGAGGAGCCAGTGCACACCAGCTAGTCTAAAGCTTTTACTTTTTGTGCCCAGTCTCCTGCGGAGCCGCTATTCCCCATGGTCCTTACGGAGTTCCGAGCATCCACTACGGACTACGAGAAATAGAATTATCGGTAAGTAAATTCTTATTTTTTCATGTGGATAGAGCGGAATTGAGGACTCGTCCTCAATTTTTACCCAAGGTGGTGTCTTCATTTCATATGAACCAACCTATAGTGGTGCCTGTGGCTACGAGTGACTTGTAGGATTCCATGTCCCTGGATGTAGTCAGGGCCTTAAAAATGTATGTAGCCAGTACGGCTAGAATTAGGAAAACAGATGCATTGTTTGTCCTATATGCTGCCAACAAGACTGGCGCACCTGCTTCGAAGCAGACTATTGCTCACTGGATCTGTAACACGATTCGGCAGGCTTATGTTACGACTGGCTTGCTGTTACCGCATTCAGTAAAGGCCCATTCCACTAGGAAGGTGGGCTCTTCTTGGGCGGCTGCCCGGGGCGTCTCGGCATTACAGCTTTGCCGAGCAGCAACTTGGTCGGGGTCAAACACTTTTGCTAAATTCTACAAGTTTGATACCCTGGCTGATGAGGACCTAGCATTTGCTGAGTCGGTACTGCAGAGTCATACGCACTCTCCCGCCCGATTGGGAGCTTTGGTATAAACCCCATGGTCCTTACGGAGTCCCCAGCATCCTCTAGGACGTAAGAGAAAATAAGATTTTAAACCTACCGGTAAATCTTTTTCTCCTAGTCCGTAGAGGATGCTGGGCGCCCGTCCCAGTGCGGAAAATCTGCAAGACTTGTATATAGTTATTGCTTACATAAGGGTTATGTTACAGTTAGAATCGGTCTTGGACCGATACTGTTGTTTGTTCATACTGTTAACTGGTTATGTATGTTCCAGGTTACATGGTATGATTGGTGTGGGCTGGTATGAATCTTGCCCTTAGATTAACAAAATCCTTTCCTCGTATTGTCCATCTCCTCTGGGCACAGTTCTCTAACTGAGGTCTGGAGGAGGGGCATAGAGGGAGGAGCCAGTGCACACCATACTAGAAAGTTCTTTTAGGTGCCCATGTCTCCTGCGGAGCCCGTCTATACCCCATGGTCCTTACGGAGTCCCCAGCATCCTCTACGGACTAGGAGAAAAAGATTTACCGGTAGGTTTAAAATCTATTTTTTTTTATTTTTTTTTCCCCCAACAAATTTTCATTGAGTATATGCAATGCAAAAAACATTATTATTGGGTACAGAAAAAAGAAAGGCATAACAAGGGGAAGAAAAAGGTAGGGTAGGGAAGACGAACCAATGTTTAAGTTGCAGATAATAAAGCCACACTGGTGGACCTAAGTTAGTTAGTACGTAGGGTACTGAAGTGTAAAATAGAGGATGGGGAAAATAAAACTGCTGAAGACATAATGCCCAAACACATCCAGTATGAAAATCTCATGTCGTTTTTGAGTTATGTGGTTTAAAAAATGTCTGTCCTTATGTTTTACATTTGTCAATACTGACCTGAGAATATTAGGTTTTTGTATGCTCCCCTGTAACTAAAATGATATGAAATAAAAAAAACACTGTATTTGAGACATTCTTTTTTAGGGGGTTATTTATTATATCATGGAGAGACATAAAATTGTGAAAGATAAAGAAATATCTTGATATATGGTGTTTGCCACCATTAATTCTAAATGCTAGTAATTAAGCAGGATGCAATCTATTTTTATATAGCAGGACACTGGGTGCATGAGAATTGTGCATATTAGAAGAGGTTGTACTGGTAAATTAATTGCAGTTCATAGCTATTTGTAATGCCAGTGTTCATATGTACAATCTATGACCTGCTTTAAGGTGTTAGCTCTTTTGTTACTATAGGTATCGGCAGCTGAAGCAGCAGTGGGAAATGAAGTCTGAAGAAGCTGATCTCCTTCAAACTAAACTACAGCAAAGTTCATATCACAAACAACAGGAAGAACTTGATGCACTGAAACAAACTATTGGTGAGTATAAACTGCAAGTCTACAGTAGTTTTGTTCAAGAATGTAAACACCATGAATTTATAAACCCTTTTTACGTATATACTCATTTATATATACACCTTTTATTTTAAAAATAACTGGGCATTTGGTAACTGAATGGATTTTCCATATAATGGTTTATAAAGGTTTGCTGTATTTGTCTTCACAACATGTGTTGCAGTACAGCTGGAAGGAATATAGCATGCACTTAG
This sequence comes from Pseudophryne corroboree, assembly GCF_028390025.1. NCBI lineage: Eukaryota > Metazoa > Chordata > Amphibia > Anura > Myobatrachidae > Pseudophryne > Pseudophryne corroboree. Next base: position 661,893,501 of record NC_086444.1, read on the forward strand.
CGGGCAGTATTTACTTTCACTAAATCCTCAGGTGGCCGCCATGCCGCTCTGCATGAGAGGCAGCATAATTTTTCAGTGAACCACATGCAAGATTTCAATTTAGACTGAATTGTGACGGTAAATGCTGGTCACACTGGGGCATGACCATTATTTGGAGTTTTATAGGCAGTCTGACATTAAATAATGCAGCATTATAATATACCAAGTTTTCAGTCATTTTGTTAGAGAATTAAAAGTATAAAAAAATGTTTCCAATGTCAGAGGAAAGTGAAGAGACCCTGAAGAAAACAAAGGAGGTTCAGAAAAAGGCAGAAGAAAAATTTAAAGTACTTGAGCACAAAATGAAAAATGCAGAAGCCGAGCGAGCAAGAGAACTGAAGGAAGCTCAGCAAAAACTAGATGCAGCAAAGAAGAAAGCGGATGCCTCAAGCAAGAAGATGAAAGAGAAACAACAGGTTGGCTTCATTGTTGTCCCCACTTTCATGTAGGAGTGTTTGTCTATAATTGTATTGTCTTGCCTCGGGTATGCAGGATTGATTGTTATTATGAAAGCTTACTTTGCCTAATGTATAAGGTAAGAAGTTCTCATGGGGTGATTGATAATGATCTGACTATCTTCAAAGTCTTTAGATCACCTTAAAATCTGAGAAATAAACAGCATATGGTGCAGGTATGGTTAATCCTATATGTTCTGTTGAATTTGCTGTAGGAAGTGGATGCTCTTGTCTTGGAGCTTGAGGAACTGAAGAGAGAGCAAACAACCTACCAACAGCAGATACAAGCTGTTGATGAAGCCATAAAAAGCTACCAAGAGCAAGTAGACAGCATGGCAGCTGAGGTTGCAAAGAACAAGGTAAGACTAAATGGTTTATGTATGTGGATAATGTATAAAGTTACATTTTATTTCTCTTTCATCCACTAGGGGACACTGGAGAATCTAAACAGCTGGGGTGTGAAGGAAGCAGGCTGGAGATAGCACAATATAGTAAAAAAAAATGCACAGCTGGCTCCTTCCCCTTCACTCCCCCCCCCCCCCCCCCCCATCCCTCCAGTTTGAAAAATTGTGCTGGAGGTAGCATCACAGGATAGGAGCTCTTGCTCCATGAAGTATTTTTTGCTCTTGCTCCATGAAGTATTTTTTTCTCTTTAACTTTAAAGAAAATGGGCCAATCCAGCCTATGAGAAAGGAGGGTGAAGGCTCCCAAAATCTATTACAGTCAGACAAAGATCCTGGTGGAAGGTATCAACATCTCACTTAGCAGGTCATCAAAGCAGTGAGTATAGATGCATTGCGCGCAGCAGGCGGCTTATAGCAATAGGGATGGCTCTCCACGCGGCTATAGTGTCTGGCTTTACAGGGCAACTACTGAACACAGCCACTGACGTCACCGCTGAAGCGGAGACCCGGCGGCAGAACAGCGTAAGGACCCAGGACAGGCAGAGCAGCAGTCACGGGTCAGACGCGCAGACGGCAGCGGGGGCAGCCGGATACATTACAGAAGACGCTGAGGTAACAGGGCTCCAGGTTGGCGTGCAGGCGGGGACGCAGCTGACGGCTAAAATGAATGGATTAAAGGAGGCAGAGCCTTCAGCGTGGCGCCTGCACAGGTTTTATAGAACAGAAGCAGACGGATAGGTTTATGTAAAGGGGCTGCGAGGTGTATAGTAAACTTCAGTTTCGGCCATTTTGTTTTTTTTCTCTCAGGCGTACAGATAGAGTGGGAAATTCTGTGAGGGGGGCAAACAGGCTTAGGAGTCCAGTTACAGAAGGGGTTATAATGTTTGATGGTGTTTCTCTCAGGGCAGTGCATAAGGTCTGCAGTTTCAATCTGACAGGTTATCCATACTAGCGCTGGCTGAGTATAGGCCCTACTGCTGAGATCTCTGAAATGAATGGATTAAAGGCTATGTATTTTGTCTTCCAAAGGACGCTGCTGACAGGTCCTGCGGAGGAGGAGTATCAGGATTCTCAACAGGATCGACTCAAGCTGTATTAACAGTTGGTGGTGTGAGGGATGTAAACGTCAGGCTGGTTAAAAAAATGTTTTACGTTTTTTAATAAAATTCCAGCTGTGTGACTAACCAAATTCTTCATTGCTCCCTATATCCCTACGGTACTTCTCCTAATCTAAATAGGTTGAAAGTACTGCCGTTTGGTGTGTCTAAAGCACCAACCAAGACCACAAAATTTTAAAAATGTGGAAAAAAAGAGCACTAATGTTGGCAGCTGCGGGGTGTGCGACACATGTTTGGGAATGGATGCTCAACTTGGGAGCAGTGGTCCGTCCGGGTCATGGGAACATGCCCTGGCAGATATTTCTAAGGAAATGGCGGAATCCTGCAAGCAATATTTAGAATGGGCTGCGGGTTTGTACAAAACTATGGAGGAATTCCTAATTAGACTAACTCCACCTGCACAGGTAGAAAAGAATGTGCGTAAAGCGGTAAAGAGACCCCTCCCTATCCTACAAGAAGAGGAGGAGGAGGGTCTCATAGATGAGGAGGGAGAGTCAGTAGAGGCTTTAATTGATGTAAGTCCTCAGGAGGAGGATGCTGAGGTCAAAGGGTTAGAAACCCTTATTGAGGCGGTAAAACAGGTCCTTAACTTCAAAGAAGAGGAGGTTAAGAAACCTGAGGTCTTTCATCTATTTGAGTCTCGGAAACTGCAAACAGCAGTGTTCCAATTCCTCAGACTCTCCAGGATCAGATGGGAGAGCCATGGAAGCAACCAGATAGACGCTTCCAAATTCCCAAGAAGTTCACGGATAATTATCCACTGCCCAAGGGTGTCGTGTAAGTGGAAGGTCCTGCCGATTGTGGACACCTCCCTAGCTAGACTGTCAAAGAAGACAATCTTGCCTATACCAAATGTGATGACACTAAAGGATGTGTCAGATCGTAAGTTGGATACGGCACTAAAATCTATCTTTGCAGCTGCAAGAGCCTCACAAAGACCTACGATTATCAGTGCTTGGGTAAATAAGGCTATTGTAGCATGGGCTGGTCAGATTGTTTAGGCAGTAGCGGAGGATAGCAGCCAGGAAGAAAGAGTTAGACTAGCCGAGCATATCCGGGAGTCTGCCACGTACATTTGCCAAGCTACAATGGATGCTAGCAGGATAGCGTCACGCATCTCAGCTTCGGCTATATCAGCCAGAAGGATTCTGTGGCTCAGGGAATGGCAAGTGGACTCAGATTCAAAGAAGGCAGTGGAGGCAATCCCCTTCGGAGGGGAGGCTTTTTTTGGTCCAGAACTGGACAAGTGGATTTCACAGGCAACAGCAGGAAAATCTACTTTTCTGCCTACCATGTACCCTAGAACTACGCCACCGGACAGAAGAAACAACTCTGGTCTGGTGTTCAATTCACTTAGGTTTCAATCCTTTCGAGCTAGAGGAAGAGGTTTTGGAGGTCAAGCTCGTGGAAACAGAAGTAGATGCCATTCTCAGTCCACAGCCCGAAAACAGGACCCTAAACCTGCTGACAAGACTGTGGCATGACGGTCTCCCAGCTCACCTTGGGTCTCCTACGGTGGGCGCTCAGTTGGAAAGGTTTCAGGACACCAAGGCCGAAACCTCACCAGAAGTCTGGATCACCAATATTATTATTGTATCCCTACAAAATAGAATTTCTGAACCGACCTCGCAGTCAGTTCTTTACAACAGGCCTTCCTCGGTGCCCTCAAAAAGTGCGGGTATTTGAAACAGCTTTTCAAAAGTTACTTCAGACGGAAGTAATTATGCCTGTCCCGATTTTCTCAATGAGGAACAGGATTTTATTTGAATCTCTTTATAGTGCCAAAACCGGTTGGTTCGGTCAGGCCAATCCTCAGTTTAAAGATGTTAAATCAATTCCTGACAGTTTACAGATTCAAGATGAAATCCATAGAGTCAGTTATTGCGAGACTGGAACAACGGAAGTTCATGGTGTCCATGGACATAAAGGATGCGTACCTCAATGTCCCAATCTGGACCCCACACCAAGCCTTTTTACGGTTTGAGTGGGCAAGACTCATTACCAGTTCAGAGCTCTACTGTTCGGCCTATCATCAGACCCAAGAGTCTTCACAAAGATTATGGCAGCAATGGTTGCGAAATTGAGATCGTTGGGGGGTAACGATAATACCGTACCTGGACGACCTTCTTATCAAGGCTCCCTCTCAGGACCAGTTGATCCAGGATGCTCGGATCAGTCATCCGTTTCTGATTCGACACGGATGGATTGTGAATATCAAAAAATCCAATCTGCAACCGACACAGGATTCAATTCCTGTGTCTCATTTTAGATACGATACAACTAAAGGCTTTTCTCCCAGAAGACAAGATCCTAGACATCAAGGACATGGTACGTCCGGTTCTACAGAACCAGACTGTCTCGCTGCATCTTTGTGTATGGCTTCTAGGAAAGATGGTAGCATCCTTCTAAGCGATCTAATACGGCAGACTACATTCCAGACCCTTTCAGCTGAATCTGATTGCTCAGGGTGCAGGCATGCATTTACTACTTCACCGAAGGATTCACTTGTTGCCCCAGGCCAGGACCTCATTAATTTGGTGGTCGGTCCACAAAAACCCAGGCGGCAGGAAAGAGGTTTGGAATCTGGGATTGGAAAATTTTAACAACAGATGTCAGTCTCAGAGGATAGGGAGCAGTTCTGGACAGCCATCTGTTTTAGGGAAGATGGTCACCGCAGGAGAGCCCTCTCTCAATAAATGTACTCGAGCGAAGAGCCATTTATAATGCACTTCTCCTGGCGGAAGACCTAGTATGGGCTCAACATGTGAGCGTGCAGTCGGACAATGTGACAGTGACGGCATACATAAACTGTCAGGGAGGAACAAGAAGCCGCATGGCTTTAAAAGAGGTCACACGGATTCGGTCATGGACAGAAAAGCGCAACATAATCTTGTCGGCTGTCTTCATTTCTGGGAAGTAGACTACCTCAGTCGTCAGGATATGCATCCAGAGGAGTGGATGCATATCCTCGAATACCCTGAGGTATTAGAGGCAGTGGTACGAAGGTGGGGTGTGGTATTGAAGGTCGACAGTGTCTAGGACAACCACTATTGGCCGACAGGGATTCTAGGTTGACAGGTCAAAAGGTCGACATGAGTTTTTAAATCTTTTGGTGTCGTTTTCGCCGTACAGTGACCGGGAACCCCAATTAGTGCACCGCATCCCCTCGCTTTGCTCTCAATGCTTAGGGCAAGGTGCCTCGCTGCGCTCGGCACAGGTTACCGTTCCCAGTCGTAGTCCACGTGGATTGTAAAGTATGAAAAAGTTCAAAAAAGACAAAAAAAATAAGCAACTCATGTTGACCTGTCGACAGGGATCCTGTCGACCTAGTTACTGTCGACCAATAGTGGTTGACCTAGACCCTGTCGACCTAAGTCTTGTCGACCTATAGACCGGATACCATGAAGGTGGGGCCTACCGCAGATCTAATGGCCTCTTGGAACAACCATCAGCTGCCAAGATGTGTGGCCAGGACGCGGGATCCAGCAGCAGAGGCGGTGGACACACTGGAGATTCCCTGGACATACGAACTGGTGTACATCTTCCCGCTGTTTCCCCCTTCTACCAAGAGTGTTGAAGGTGAAACGGGAGAGGGCGTGGGTGATTTTAATAACACCAGACTGGCCTCACAGAAGTTGGTACTTGGACCTGAGGTTACTTCTGGCGGAAGATCCTTGGAAACTGCCTCAGAGGGAAGACCTGTTGTCACAAGGCCCATTCCTTCACCCAGATCTGAACAGTCTACGTTTGATTGCGTTGTTCTTGAGACCAGGATACTAAGAGACAGAGGTATCCCCGGATCAGTTATCCCGACCATGTTAGCGGCAAGGAAGCCAGTAACTGCGGCACGTTACTATAGAATCTGGAAGTAGTACATGGACTGGTGTCAGCCTAAGGGTTGGAATCCCAGAGAGGTTCCACCTTACTAGACTGTTGAAGTTTCTCCAAAATGGTTTGAGATTAGGATCCCAAAGGTACAGGTCTCCGCCCTCTCACTACTTTTCCAGCAACGCCTGGTGGCTGTACAGGAGGTCCAGACGTTTTTACAGGGTGTGTTGAGAAAACAACCACCTTTTCGCCCTCCCACGGCCCCGTGGGATTTAAATCTAGTGCTCGATTTTTGGAGTTCAGCACTTTTCGAGCCTTTTTGGATAAGGCGGATCTAAAATATGAGCTGGAAAGCAGTCCTGCTCTTGGCTTTAGCATCAGCGAGAAGGGTCTCAGAGTTAGGTGCCCTGTCATGTAAAAGTCCTTTCTTAATTTTTCATGAAGACAGAGCGGAGCTTCATACAAAAGCAGAGTTTTTGCCTAAGGTGGTTTCGGGTTTCCACATAAACCAGCCGATTGTGGTCCCGTCCTTCCGAGGATTGGCAGAGGGGGACTTGTCCTAAGAGCCTTAAGGGTCTACGTGCAGGCTATGAATTCTATTAGGAAGTCTGACGCTTTGTTTGTACTGTATGATGGACCCAGGAAGAGTTGGCTGACTTCTAAAAAACCTTGGCCAGATGGATACGACTAACCATCAAACAGGCATATATTTCTTGTGGAGAGAGTTCCTTTTCGGGTAGGTACTTATACCACCAGATCAGTGGTGCTTCATAGTCTGCTGCTAGAGTAGCTTCCACTACCCAACTTTGCAGAGCTGCAACGTGGTTGTCAGCACACACGTTCACTCGTTTCTACAAGTTTGATACGTTTTCATTGAGAGATGCAAAATTTGGACATTTGGTTCTTCAGGCTTCGGACCGCACTCCCGCCCATGGGAGTCTCTTTGGGACGTCCCCAGCTGTCTAGATTCTCTAGTGTCCCCTAGTGGATAAAAGAGAAAAGATGATTTTGCTACTTGCCGATAAAGCCATTTCTCTGAATCCACTCGGGGACACTGGCCACGGTGCTGTCAGCCTGCGTTTTCTAGTAAGATTTGGTTCAAACAGTTTGATTATTATGTTAATAGTTCTTGGTTGCTGTTTGACATGTTGGTACGGTTGGTTCCTTCCCGTATGGACTTGATCTTTCATGTTCCCTCTTCTCTCCGTCAATTTTTCAAACTGGAGGGATGGGGGGCGTGAAGGGGGGAGGATTTTTTTTTACTATATTGTTCTACCTCCGGTCTGCATCCTTCACACCCCAGCTGTCTAGCTTCTCCAGTGTCCCCGAGTAGATTCAGAGAAATGGATTTATCGGTAAGTACCAAAATCCTCTTATCCCTTGTTGAATATTTGTTGACAGGAAGCTGTGAAGAAATCCCAGGAAGAGCTGGCTAAGCAGAAGGAAATTATCATGGATCATGACAAGGAAATTAAGAGCAAGTCTACAGATGCCATGAAGATGAGAGAAAGTAACAATGACATCCAGCTGAAGATAAAGGAGCTAGAACATAACATTAGTAAACACAAGAAGGACAGTGCGGATGCTGCTGCACGGGTAAAGTTTGTTACTTTCAAACTTTTCTGTTTGTATCCTGTATACGTTAAGGTTCTTTAACCTTCCATTTTCTCTAATATTAACGATAAATGTCTAAAATGTTTTTGTTCTTCTTTAGTGGTGCTTGTAAATCTGCTTGCAGAATACAATAGCAGCAAACAGGCCATTGCTTCATTTCTCTCCCCTGTGATTCCTTTTTAGGGCGGTATCCTTTTGGCCCCAATGCCAGCACTTATCGGGGATTTTGTTTTGCCTACCTCAGAAAGGCAAAATTAAATCCGTGAGGCAAAAGATTGTGACTGCAAAACAGAGACAGGCCTGCGTCTTATCGTCAATCTCCTATGTTTCCACATGAAAAACTAATTTATTTTTTTCTGGATGGAAAAAAAACGTGGGCTAAGTGGATAATTGGGGGGAAAAAAATTTTTTTGCGAAACCCCCCCCCCCTGGCTAATTGGATACCCCTATTATTCTTCAGTAGTCTTTTTTTCATTGAAAGGTGATAATCCTCTCCAAACAATGGATTAAAGGGCCGTACAGATGGGGAGATGTGGAGGAAAATGTGTGCTAAGTGAAGTGCCCAGCACGCCTCTCCCCCTGCTCAGCACTGCACAATGTGTGCTGAGTGAGGGGGCGACACACGGGGGCCACTCATTTCACCCAGCGGTGAAATGAGCAACCTGCTAGATTTTACCTGCATGCAGGCCAGTCTAGCACCGGCGATAGCGACGCGCAGGATCGCTGTCACCCCTACACATGGAGCGATGTGTTCCTAATTTCTAAGCAACCTAGTCAGATTGCTTAGAAATTAAGTGAACGTCGCTCCGTGTGTACCCCCCTTAAGTGTGGCCTAGTGACTTTATAGGTTGAGGGGTATGATTATATTGTCAGTTTGACCAGGTTTGGAAAACATGGCCAGGTACCTGCGTTTGTAAGGCTTTTAATATATTTTCACATAGTTGAAAATTCTTAACATGAAAAAAATACTTTGGATTCATATGAGTAAAAATGTCCCGGAAGCATTTTTTTTCCATAAAGTTTTTTTTTTTGTTTCTTTTTTTTTTTTTCCATAACTTTAGTGACTTCAGTGTTACATTCTCCAGTAATACGTGACGATAGGTTATCTCACTTCTAAGTTAAGGGGGTACTCACGGAGCGATCGCTGACTAGATTGCTTAGATTTTAAGCAGCGATCACTCCGTGTGTACCCCTGACAGCGATAGCGATGCGCAGCCCCGCGCATCGCTATCGCTGGTGCTAGATTGCCCCCCCGCACGCTCAGCACACATCTCTCCCTAGATCTGCTCGTGAATACGGGCCTTTACAGTAGAGACATTTAGATAAAATCACCCCCTTGGATGCAAAAATAGGGTGGTGATAATACATACAAGCGCCCCTGCAGGGACTGTGGCGTATTTTACAAAGTCCTTCCTCAAGCAGATTTCAATGTCATGTAACATGGAAAGAAAAGTGCATATAGTGATGTACAGTTTAAACACATTTAAAATTTAATGTACAAACACATGACACTTAACATTAAAAAACATATACACAACAGTGTGTAATGAAAGGTAAGGAGTCCCAAGTGCGTAATTACCAGCGGTAGGAAAGAACTGTCTCGCGGCAGTTCTACAAGCATGTGTGTATAAACTCCACGGCAACCGCGGCTGTCGTCCCCCCGTCTGGATAGATGGTCTCTCGCACTGGTTCCCCCGCTCTCTGTCCACGGCTGCTATATCACCCTATTTTTGCAGTTTACCTGAGAGTTTCTCTTGGTGGGGGTACTGGAGGGTTACCCCAGTGTGACAAATACATTTTTTAGCCGCCTAGTTTTTGGGGGCGCATTGTACTTACTGTCTATCCTTTGATTTGGTTTCCACCCCCTTGGATGGTTTACAATGCAGCTCTTCCACCTCCCTTTTTGTCTTTTCATGGCTGTATGTGTAGGTCATGCAGAGATTTGCTTTCTTACTGTGATGTCCGGGTTTACCATTCTCTAAGCTTCAGGGACTGAGCTGGCTAAACAGGGAACACCAGTCTTGCTAACTCAGGAACTCAGGCGCAGATCTGTGAGATTTTCTAAAAGCGTGCTTCTGAACAGCAGAGGTTGCTCTGCTTATGTCACGTCACTGAGAGTGCACCAGGAAGACTGGCAAGGGATCCTAAATAGCTTTGAGCAATCTGGATCCCAGAGAAATAGGTTTTCTGACACATGAAGAAATCTACTCCCAGATTCAAGTTAAAACCAGAGCTGGACCCTGAACAGCTGAAGGATTTGAGTTAAGCCCCTAAAGTTAGAGATATTGTACACATGGTACATTGCTATACATAGTACAACCATGTAGTTGTCTTTGGTACTCATAGCCAGTGGGAAATGTTTTAACAAAGCAGTTCTGAGACTAAAAAGAACAGTCAGTCTTCAGAACATTTAAATAAACTATTGCCTGGATGAAGGAGACTTTTGTTTCCAAAGGGGATGTGCCATGCAAAGGGTTAATAGAGCATGATTTCTGACCAGCATAGATACAGAAAATGTTCCCCTTCATAATTTGATTTATTAGGAGCAGTGGCAAACTCTCTTCTAGTGAGGAGTTTGTGGAAATTGAAGAAGCACCTAGGAAGTTTTAATTTGGTTTCTATGTAATGATGAAGAAATACAGAAATGGTGTCTAACATATATGCAGCCATTGAAAGCTTCTATACTAGAGCTACAATTCTTTTTGGATAGGTGTGCTCTTAGAAACCTAATAGAAAAATTGAGTTATTTAAAAAAAAAAAAAAGTCTCATGTTTCTTTGAGAACCCCATTGAAATGGGCATCACCGTAACCTCTATAGTTAGAAACCACGGTTTATGGGGGAAAAACAATCAATACAAATAGAGGACAAGATAAACAGGCAGTACCTGTTAATGAGAATCGTACAAAGATGTATAGAATTTCTATGTGGAGCTACCTTGATCACTACTTACTTACTTACTTACTTACTTACTTGGCAAGATCCATGGCCTCAAATGTAGTAATTAGGAGAGCCCTTTGGTTATGCCCCTGGCAGCAGAAGCCCTGTATAAAAATAGCTTAGTTGGTCTCCCATTTTGAAGGAATCTTTGTTTGGATAAAAAAAATTGGACTCCATGATAAGTTCTCTATAAGAAAGTTAAACAGATTGCCAATGAATTTTCATTTTCCTTCATCACGTCTGCAATTCAAAGCACAATGAGCTAAACCTGGAAGACAGAACAACAAACACAATATTCCTTCTCTACAGAGCATTTTTGAGCCTTTAAAATTAAGGATGAAAGGTAAAATAAGAGAACTTGTACAATTGTTTGTATCGGTTCATCTATACATCTACAGTGGGTACAATTTGCATTATATAGACACCAAAAGATATCAAAGATAAGAAATGACAACAAAATGTATATTCCTAAAAGAATTGTCTTTGTACAGTCCAAGCTCATTGGCAGTTCTGTACATAAGCCCACGATACATAATCGAAGCCAGAGCAATTGCCTGTAGATCAAAGGGTAAAGGTTTTTATGTTTCTTGTTCCAATGTTTTGGGCCTGAGGCAACTCTGTTTTTCAGTTCCAAGTTGTTTTAAATGGAATCTCTGAAATCTATACTCATGGCCATCAGCAATGGAATCGCATCCATAGATCTTCAGGATATTTCTTTATAATCCAGTTGCAGTTCAATTCAATAAGTTTCTCTAACGTCCTAGAGGATGCTGGGACTCCGTAAGGACCATGGGGAATAGACAGGCTCCGCAGGAGGCATGGGCACTTTAAGAAAGACTTTGGACTCTGGGTGTGCACGGTCTCCTCCCCCTATGCCCCTCATCCAGACCTCAGTTTTAGACTGTGCCCAGAGGAGAATGGGTGCACTGCAGGGAGCTCTCCTGAGTTTCCTGCTTAGAAAGCATTTTTGTTAGGATTTTTTCTCTTTTTCAGGGAGCACTGCTGGCAACAGGCTCCCTGCATCGAGGGACTGAGGAGAGAGGAGCAGACCTACTTAAATGATAGGCTCTGCTTCTCGGCTACTGGACACCATTAGCTCCAGAGGGGGTGAACACAGGTTCGTCCTGGGCGTTCACCCCAGAGCCGCGCCGCCATTTTCCTCACAGAGCCAGAAGAAACGAAGACAGACGTCTAAGGCGGCAGAAGCCTTCGGTGCTTCACTGAGGTAACGCACAGCACCGCAGCTGTGCGTCATTGCTCCCATACACCTCACACACTCCGATCACTGTGAGGGCGCAGGGGGGGGCGCCCTGGGCAGCAATAAAACACCTCTCTGATGGCAAAAGTCTATATACATGTACAGGTGGGCACTGTACATGTATATAAAAGAGCCCCCGCCATTTTTTAGTAAGTTTGAGCGGGACAGAAGCCTGCCGCCGAGGGGGCGGGGCTTCTCCCTCAGCACTCACCAGCGCCATTTTCTCTCCACAGCACCGCTGAGAGGAAGCTCCCCGGACTCTCCCCTGCTTGACACATGGTGAAAGGGGGTTTTTAAAGTAGAGGGGGGGGGCACATTATTGGCGTTTATACATTAAGCAGCGCTACTGAGTAAACAATCTGTTTTTCTCCAGGGTTATATAGCGCTGGGGTGTGTGCTGGCATACTCTCTCTCTGTCTCTCCAAGGGGCCTCAGGGGGAACGTGTCTTCAGAAAAGAGATTCCCTGTGTGTGTGAAGTGTCGGTACGTGTGTGTCGACATGTTTGACGAGGAAGGCTCGCCTAAGGAGGAGGGGGAGTGCATGATTGTCAGGTCGCCGTCGGCAACGCCGACACCGGACTGGGTGGATATGTGGAATGTCTTGAATGCAAATGTAAATTTGCTGCATAAACGATTGGACAAGGCAGAAGCTAGGGATCAGTCAGGTAGTCAGACCATGCCTGTCCCTGTGGCACCAGGACCTTCGGGGTCTCAAAAACGCACCATATCCCAGATCACTGACACAGATACCGACACAGATACTGACTCTAGTGTCGACTATGAGGATGCAAAAAGGTATTCGTTACATGATTATTGCCATTAAAGAGGTTTTGCATATCACTGAGGAACCCCCTGTCCCTGACACGAGGGTACACATGTATAAAGGGAAAAAGCCTGAGGTCACTTTTCCGTCCTCATTTGAACTAGTGAGGCCAATCCCGGGATCGGCGGGATCCCGGGATTTAGGCCCAAAAACGGCCGGGATTGGAAGCTCCAATCCCGGGGATTGAGGGATCAGCGTTGAGCGTCCTCAGGACGCTCAGACGCTGCCCGGCTCCCTCCTCCTGTCTCCCCCTGCGCAGCGTGACCTGTGACTGTGAGGTCACGCTGCGCTTTCAGCAGCCGCCGAGCCGGAAAGTACGGCGGTCTTCACCCGCCGCCTCCTCCCGGCTCACCCCGTACTCACCCGCTGCCTCCTCCCGGCTCCCCTAAACTCACCCGCCGGCTCCGCTGCACTCACCCGCCGGCTCCTCCTCACCTGCTACCTGGCTGTGCAGGTTTGTACGGGTTTTTTTTAATGTCTGCAGGGCGGGAGGGGCGGGGCATGGGGGGCGGCCGGACACGGTCTAAATCCAATCCCGGGATTTAATATTTTTCAATCCCGATACCCAAGATTGAAAAAATGGCCCGGGATTGGCTTCCCTAATTTGAACTAAGCGACTTGTGCGAAAAGGCTTGGGAATCTCCAGATAGGAGACTACAAGTTCCCAAAAGGATTCTTATGGCGTATCCCTTTCCACAAAAGGACAGGATACGATGGGAATCTTCGCCTAAGGTAGACAAGGCGCTGACACGCTTATCCAAGAAGGTGGCACTGCCTTCTCAGGATACAGCTTCCCTCAAGGATCTTGCTAATCGTAAGCAGGAGGTTACCATGAAGCACATTTACACACATTCCGGTACTATCGTTAGACTGGCTATGGCATCGGCCTGGGTGTGTAGTGCTGTCGCAGCATGGACAGATTCCTTATCTACGGAAATTGACACCCTAGGTAAGGATACCACTCTAATGACCCTAGAGCATATCAAAGATGCTGCTTTATATATGAGGGATGCTCAAAGAGACATTTGTTTACTAAGCTCCAGAATAAATGCTATGTCTATTTCTGCTAGGCGACTCCTGTGGACCCGACAGTGGATGGGGGATGCCGACTCAAAGCGGCATATGGAGTCGTTGCCTTACAAGGGGGAAGAGTTGTTTGGAGAAGGCCTCTCGGACCTTGTCTCTACTGCTACGGCCGGTAAATCGAATTTCTTACCTTATGTCCCCCCGCAGCATACTAAAAAGGCACCTCATTATCAAATGCAGTCCTTTCGTTCCAATAAAAGCAAGAAGGTACGGGGATCGTCCTTCCTTGCCAGAGGAAAAGGCAAGGGAAAAAAGCTGCATGCAGCTAGTTCCCAGGAGCAGAAGTCCTCCCCTACATCTGCAAAGTCCACTGCATGACGCTGGAGCTTCCCGGGGGGAGTTAGCTCAAGTGGGGGCACGTCTTCGATTTTTCAGCCAGGTATGGGTTCACTCACAGGTGGATTCCTGGGCTATGGAGATTGTTTCTCAGGGATACAGGCTGGAATTCGAAGACGTGTCTCCTCGCCGGTTTTTCAAATCGGCTCTGCCAGCTTCCCCGTCAGAGAGGGAGTTAGTGTTGACTGCAATTCAAAAATTGTATCTTCAACAGGTGATAGTCAAAGTTCCTCTTCTCCAGCAAGGAAAGGGGTATTACTCAACCCTGTTTGTGGTCCCGAAACCGGACGGTTCGGTCAGGCCCATTTTGAATCTAAAATCCCTGAACTTGTACTTGAAAAAGTTCAAGTTCAAGATGTAATCGCTCAGAGCGGTCATCGTCAGCCTGGAGGGAGGGAGGGGGGGGGGGGGATTGGATGGTGTCCCTGGACATAGAGGATGCATACCTTCATGTTCCGATTTTCCCTCCTCACCAGGCGTTCCTGAGATTTGCAGTACAGGACTGTCATTACCAATTTCAGACGTTGCCGTTTGGGCTTTCCACAGCCCCGAGAATTTTCACCAAGGTAATGGCTGAAATGATGGTGCTCCTGCGCAAGCAGGGTGTCACAATTATCCCATACTTGGACGATCTCCTCATAAAGGCGAGATCTCGGGAGAAGTTGCTGGACAGCGTGTCGCTGTCGGTGAGGATGTTGCAGGGGCACGGCTGGATTCTCAATATACCGAAGTCCCAGCTAGTCCCTGACCTTTCTGGGTCTGATTCTAGACACAGACCAGAAAAAGGTCTTTCTTGGGGAAGATGGTGGCATCGTACGAGGCCATCCCTTTCAGAAGGTTCCATGCGAGGACCTTTCAATGGGATCTACTGGACAAATGGTCCGGGTCCCATTTACAAATGCATCAGAGGATCACCCTGTCTCCCAGAGCCAGGGTATCTCTCCTGTGGTGGCTGCACAGTGCTCACCTCCTAGAAGGCCGCAGGTTCGGAATTCAGGACTGGATCCTGGTGACCACGGACGCAAGCCTCCGAGGTTGGGGAGCAGTCACACTGGGAAGAAATTTCCAAGATCTCTGGTCAAATCTAGAGACATGTCTCCACATCAACGTCCTGGAGTTGAGGGCCATATACAACGCCCTACGCCAGGCGGATGCATTGCTTCGGGACAAACCGGTTCTGATTCAGTCAGACAATATCACAGCAGTGGCTCATGTAAACCGCCAAGGCGGCACAAGGAGCAGAGCGGCCATGGCAGAAGCGACCAGGATTCTTCGCTGGGCGGAAGGCCATGTAAGCGCCCTATCAGCTGTATTCATCCCGGGGGTGAACAACTGGGAAGCGGACTTCCTCAGCAGACACGACCTGCATCCGGGAGAGTGGGGACTTCATCAAGAAGTCTTCGCACAGATTGTGGGTCGGTGGGGACTGCTGGCGTCCCGTCTCAACAAAAAGCTAAAGCGGTATTGCGCCAGGTCAAGAGACCCTCAGGCGATAGCGGTGGACGCTCTAGTGACACCTTGGGTGTTCAGATCGGTCTATGTGTTCCCTCCTCTACCTCTCATACCCGTGGTGTTGAGAATAATAAGACTAAGAAGAGTAAGAACAATCCTCATTGTTCCAGATTGGCCATGAAGGACATGGTATCCGGATCTGCATGAGTTGCTCACAGAAGATCCGTGGCCTCTTCCTCTAAGACAGGACCTGCTGCAGCAGGGGTCCTGTCTGTTCCAAGACTTACCGCGGCTGCGTTTGACGGCGTGGCGGTTGAACGCCGGATCCTAGCGGAAAAAGGTATTCCGGAGGAGGTCATTCCTACCCTGATCAAGGCTAGGAAGGACGTGACATCGAAACATTATCGCCGTATATGGCGAAAATATGTTTCTTGGTGTGAGGCCAGGACTGCTCCTACGGAGAAGTTCCATTTGGGTCGTCTGCTTCACTTCCTGCAAACAGGAGTGACTTTGGGCCTAAAATTAGGGTCCATAAAGGTCCAAATTTCGGCCTTATCCATTTTCTTTCAAAAGGAATTGGCTTCTCTTCCTGAAGTACAGACATTCGTGAAGGTGGTGCTGCATATTCAGCCTCCTTTTGTACCTCCGGTGGCGCCGTGGGATCTTAATGTGGTATTAAGTTTCCTCAAGTCACCTTGGTTTGAACCGCTCACAACAGTGGAGTTGAAATATCTCACTTGGAAAGTGGTCATGTTGTTGGCCTTGGCTTCTGCGAGGCGTGTTTCGGAATTAGCGGCTTTGTCACATAAAAGCCCCTATCTGGTTTTCCACGTGAATAGGGCAGAATTGAGGACTCGTCCTCAATTTCTGTCAAAAGTGGTCTCTTCTTTTCATATGAATCAACCTATTGTCGTGCCTGTGGCTACGCGGGACTTGGAGGATTCAGAGTCCCTTGATGTGGTCAGGGCTTTGAAGATTTATGTGGCCAGAACAGCGAGGGTTAGGAAGACTGAAGCGCTGTTTGTTCTGTATGCAGCCAACAAAGTTGGCGCGCCTGCTTCAAAGCAGACTATTGCTCGCTGGATCTGTAACACGATTCAGCAGGCGCATTCTACGGCAGGATTGCCATTGCCTAAATCCGTTAAGGCCCATTCCACTAGGAAGGTGGGCTCGTCTTGGGCGGCTGCCCGAGGGGTCTCGGCATTACATTTGTGCCGAGCAGCTACTTGGTCGGGGTCAAACACCTTTGCAAAGTTCTATAAATTTGATACCCTGGCTGAGGAGGACCTCCTGTTTGCTCAATCGGTGCTGCAGAGTCATCCACACTCTCCCGCCCGTTTGGGAGCTTTGGTATAATCCCCATGGTCCTTACGGAGTCTCAGCATCCTCTAGGACGTTAGAGAAAATAAGATTTTACACTTAACGGTAAATCTATTTCTCGTAGTCCGTAGAGGATGCTGGGCGCCCGTCCCAAGTGCGGACTTCTTCTGCAAGACTTGTATATAGTTATTGCTTACATAAGGGTTATGTTATAGTTTCATCGGTTTAGACCGAGACTATGTTGTTTGTTCATACTGTTAACTGGGTAGTTATCACAAGTAATACGGTGTGATTGGTGTGGCTGCTATGAATCTTGCCCTGGGATTCCCAAAAATCCTTTCCTCGTACTGTCCATCTCCTCTGGGCACAGTTTCTCTTACTGGGGTCTGGAGGAGGGGCATAGAGGGAGGATCCAGTGCACACCCAGAGTCCAAAGTCCTTCTTAAAGTGCCCATGCCTCCTGCGGAGCCCGTCTATTCCCCATGGTCCTTACGAAGTCCCAGCATCCTCTACGGACTACGAGAAATAGATTTACCGGTAAGTGTAAAATCTTATTTTCTCTGACGTCCTTAGTGGATGCTGGGACTCCGTAAGGACCATGGGGAATAGCAGCTCCGCAGGAGACTGGGCACAACTAAAGAAAGCTTTAGGACTACCTGGTGTGCACTCCCTCTATGACCCTCCTCCAGACCTCAGTTAGAATCTTGTGCCCGGCTGAGCTGGATGCACACTAGGGGCTCTCCTGAGCTCCTAGAAAAAGAAAGTTTATTTTAGGTTTTTTATTTTCAGTGAGATCTGCTGGCAACAGACTCACTGCTACGAGGGACTAAGGGGAGAGAAGCGAACCTACCTGCTTGCAGCTAGCTTGGGCTTCTAGGCTACTGGACACCATTAGCTCCAGAGGGATCGAACACAGGGCCCGACCTCGATCGTCCGGAGCCGCGCCGCCGTCCCCCTTACAGAGCCAGAAGCAAGAAGACGGTCCTGGAAATCGGCGGCAGAAGACTTCGGTCTTCATCAAGGTAGCGCACAGCACTGCAGCTGTGCGCCATTGCTTCCCATGCACACCTCACACTCCGGTCACTGATGGGTGCAGGGCGCTGGGGGGGGGGCGCCCTGGGCTGCAATATTAAGTACCTTGGCTGGCAAAACTACACATAATATAGTCATAGAGACTATATATGTGTAAAATCCCCTGCCAGATATACCTACAAAAAAGCGGGAGAAGTCCGCCGAAAAAGGGGCGGGGCTATCTCCCTCAGCACACTGGCGCCATTTTCCCTCACAGCTCCGCTGGAAGGATCGCTGCCAGGCTCTCCCCTGCAGTTTCCAGACTACGTAGGGTAAAAAAGAGGGGGGGGGGCACTAAATTTAGGCGCAATATTGTGTATACAAGCAGCTATTGGGAAAATCACTCAGTTACAGTGTTAATCCCTGTGTTATATAGCGCTCTGGTGTGTGCTGGCATACTCTCTCTCTGTCTCCCCAAAGGGCTTTGTGGGGTCCTGTCCTCAGTCAGAGCATTCCCTGTGTGTGTGCGGTGTGTCGGTACGGCTGTGTCGACATGTTTGATGAGGAGGCTTATGTGGAGGCGGAGCAGTTGCCGATAAATGTGATGTCACCCCCTGCGGGGCCGACACCTGAGTGGATGGACTTGTGGAAGGAATTACGTGAAAGTGTCAACTCCTTACATAAAAGGTTTGACGACATAGCAGATGTGGGACAGCCGGCTTCTCAGCTCGTGCCTGCCCAACTGTCTCAAAAGCCATCAGGGGCTCTAAAACACCCGCTACCTCAGATGGCAGACACAGATGTCGACACGGATACTGAATCCTGTGTCGACGACGATGAGACTAATGTAACTTCCAATAGGGCCACACGTTACATGATTGAGGCAATGAAAAATGTGTTGCACATTTCTGATGTTACCCCAGGTACCACAAAAAAGGGTATTATGTTTGGGGAGAAAAAACTACCAGTGGTTTTTCCCCCATCTGAGGAATTAAATTAAGTGTGTGAAGAAGCGTGGGCTTCCCCCGATAAGAAACTGGTAATTTCTAAAAGGTTACTAATGGCGTACCCTTTCCCGCCAGAGGATAGGTCACGTTGGGAAACATCCCCTAGGGTGGATAAAGCGCTCACACGCCTGTCAAAGAAGGTGGCACTACCGTCTCCGGATACGGCCGCCCTAAAGGAGCCTGCTGATAGGAAGCAGGAGGCTATCCTGAAGTCTGTGTATACACACTCGGGTATTATATTGAGACCGGCTATTGCTTCAGCATGGATGTGCAGTGCTGCAGCTGCGTGGTCAGATTCCCTGTCAAAAAATATTGATACCCTAGACAGGGACACTATATTGCTAACCGCAGAGCATATAAAAGACGCAGTCTTATACATGAGAGATGCACAGAGGGATATTTGCCGGCTGGCATCTAAAATAAGTGCAATGTCCATTTCTGCCAGGAGAGGATTATGGACTCGGCAGTGGACAGGTGATGCAGATTCTATAAGGCACATGGAAGTTTTGCCTTATAAAGGTGAGGAGTTGTTTGGGGATGGTCTCTCGGACCTCGTTTCCACAGCCACAGCTGGGAAGTCAGCATTTTTACCCCATGTTCCCTCACAGCCAAAGAAAGCACCGTATTATCAGGTACAGTCCTTTCGGCCCCATAAGGGCAAGCGGGTTAAAGGCGCGTCCTTTCTGCCCAGAGGCAGAGGTAGAGGGAAAAAGCTGCAGCATACAGCCAGTTCCCAGGAGCAAAAGTCCTCCCCCGCTTCCTCCAAGTCCACCGCATGACGCTGGGGCTCCACAGGCGGAGCCAGGTACGGTGGGGGCCCGTCTCAAAAACTTCAGCAATCAGTGGGCTTGCTCACGGGTGGATCCCTGGATCCTTTAAGTGGTATCTCAGGGGTACAAGCTGGAATTCGAGACGTCTCCCCCCCGCCGTTTCCTCAAATCTGCCTTGCCAACAACTCCCTCAGGCAGGGAGGCAGTGCTAGAGGCAATTCACAAGCTGTATTCCCAGCAGGTGATAGTCAAGGTGCCCCTCCTTCAACAAGGACGGGGTTACTATTCCACAATGTTTGTGGTACCGAAACCGGACGGTTCGGTGAGACCCATTTTAAATTTGAAATCCTTGAACACATATATAAAAAAATTCAAGTTCAAGATGGAATCGCTCAGGGCGGTTATTTCAAGCCTGGACAAGGGGGATTACATGGTATCACTGGACATCAAGGATGCTTACCTGCATGTCCCCATTTACCATTCTCACCAGGAGTACCTCAGATTTGTGGTACAGGATTGTCATTACCAATTCCAGACGTTGCCGTTTGGTCTGTCCACGGCACCGAGGGTATTTACCAAGGTAATGGCCGAAATGATGATACTCCTTCGAAAAAAGGGAGTTTTAATTATGCCGTACTTGGGCGATCTCCTGATAAAGGCGAGGTCTAGGGAGCAGTTGTTGGTCGGGGTAGCACTATCTCGGGAGGTGCTACAACAGCACGGTTGGATTCTAAATATTCCAAAGTCACAGCTGGTCCCTATGACACGTCTACTGTTCCTGGGGATGGTTCTGGACACAGAACAGAAAAAAATGTTTCTCCCGGAGGAGAAAGCCAAGGAGCTGTCATCTCTAGTCAGAGGCCTCCTGAAACCAAAACAGGTGTCGGTGCATCACTGCACGCGAGTCCTGGGAAACATGGTAGCTTCCTACGAAGCAATTCCATTCGGCAGGTTCCATGCAAGGACTTTTCAGTGGGACCTGTTGGACAAGTGGTCCGGATTGCATCTTCAGATGCATCGGCTGATCACCCGGTCTCCAAGGACCAGGGTGTCTCTGCTGTGGTGGCTGCAAAGTGCTCATCTTCAAGAGGGCCGCAGGTTCGGCATACAGGACTGGGTCCTGGTGACCACGGATGCCAGCCTTCGAGGCTGGGGGGCAGTCACACAGGGAAGAAACTTCCAAGGACTATGGTCGAGTCAGGAGACTTCCCTACACATAAATATTCTGGAACTGAGGGCCATTTACAATGCCTTAAGTCAGGCAAAACCCCTGCTTCAAATCCAGCCGGTACTGATCCAGTCAGACAACATCACGGCAGTCGCCCATGTAAACCGACAGGGCGGCACAAGAAGCTGGACGGCGATGGTAGAAGCCACAAGGATTCTCCGATGGGTGGAAAATCACGTGTTAGCACTGTCAGCAGTGTTCATTCCGGGAGTGGACAACTGGGAAGCAGACTTCCTCAGCAGGCACGACCTCCACCCGGGAGAGTGGGGACTTCATCCAGAAGTCTTCCAACTGATTGTAAACCGTTGGGAAAGGCCACAGGTGGACATGATGGCGTCCCGCCTCAACAAAAAGCTAGAAAGATATTGCGCCAGGTCAAGAGACCCTCAGGCGATAGCTGTGGACGCTCTAGTGACACCGTGGGTGTACCGGTCGGTTTATGTGTTCCCTCCTCTTCCTCTCATACCCAAGGTACTGAGGATAATAAGGAGAAGAGGAGTAAGAACTAGACTCATTGTTCCGGATTGGCCAAGAAGAGCTTGGTACCCGGAACTTCAAGAAATGATCTCAGAGGACCCATGGCCTCTGCCGCTCAGACAGGACCTGCTGGAGCAGGGGCCCTGTCTGTTCCAAGACTTACCGCGGCTGCGTTTGACGGCATGGTGGTTTAACACCGGATCCTGAAGGAAAAGGGCATTCCGGAGGAAGTAATTCCTACGCTGATTAAAGGTAGGAAAGAAGTGACCGCAAACCATTATCACCGCATTTGGCGAAAATATGTTGCGTGGTGTGAGGCCAGGAAGGCCCCAACGGAGGAATTTCAGCTGGGCCGTTTTCTGCACTTCTTACAGTCAGGGGTGACTATGGGCCTAAAATTGGGTTCCATTAAGGTCCAGATTTCGGCTCTATCGATTTTGTACCAGAGAGAACTGGCTTCACTACCTGAAGTTCATACTTTTGTTAAGGGAGTGCTGCATATTCAGCCCCCTTTTGTGCCTCCAGTGGCACCTTGGGATCTCAACGTGGTGTTGGATTTCCTAAAGTCACATTGGTTTGAGCCACTTAAAACCGTGGAATTAAAATATCTCACGTGGAAAGTGGTCATGCTGTTGGCCTTGGCTTCGGCCAGGTGTGTGTCAGAATTGGCGGCTTTGTCATGTAAAAGCCCTTATCTGATTTTCCATATGGATAGGGCAGAATTGAGGACTCGTCCCCAGTTTCTCCCTAAGGTGGTATCAGCCTTTCATTTGAACCAACCTATCGTGGTGCATGCGGCTACTAAAGACTTGGAGGCTTCCAAGTTGTTGGACGTAGTCAGGGCCCTGAAAATGTATGTTTCCAGGACGGCTAGTGTCAGGAAAACTGACTCGCTATTTATCCTGTATGCACCCAACAAGCTGGGTGCTCCTGCTTCAAAGCAGACTATTGCTCGCTGGATTTGTAGTAAGGTTCAGCTTGCACATTCTGCGGCTGGACTGCCGCATCCTAAATCAGTGAAAGCCCATTCCACGAGGAAGGTGGGTTCTTCTTGGGCGGCTGCCCGAGGGGTCTCGGCTTTACAACTTTGCCGAGCAGCTACTTGGTCGGGGTCAAACACATTTGCTAAATTCTACAAGTTTGACACCCTGGCTGAGGAGGACCTAGAGTTTGCCCATTCGGTGCTGCAGAGTCACCCGCACTCTCCCGCCCGTTTGGGAGCTTTGGTATAATCCCCATGGTCCTTACGGAGTCCCAGCATCCACTTAGGACGTCAGAGAAAATAAGATTTTACTCACCGGTAAATCTATTTCTCGTAGTCCGTAGTGGATGCTGGGCGCCCATCCCGAGTGCGGATTGTCTGCAATACTTGTATATAGTTATTGTTTAACTAAAGGGTTATTGTTGAGCCATCTGTTGAGAGGCTCAGTTATTATTCATACTGTTAACTGGGTATAGTATCACGAGTTATACGGTGTGATTGGTGTAGCTGGTATGAGTCTTACCCGGGATTCAAAATCCTTCCTTATTGTGTCAGCTCTTCCGGGCACAGTATCCTAACTGAGGTCTGGAGGAGGGTCATAGAGGGAGGGGCCAGTGCACACCAGGTAGTCCTAAAGCTTTCTTTAGTTGTGCCCAGTCTCCTGCGGAGCCGCTATTCCCCATGGTCCTTACGGAGTCCCAGCATCCACTACGGACTACGAGAAATAGATTTACCGGTGAGTAAAATCTTATTTTCTCAAACGTATTGCAAAATTATTTCTGACGCCAGTAGCAGAACTAAAGAAATGGAGTTAGCTTAGGAACATGCAGAGAATGTCATGATGATGTAGGTGATGACCATGGCTGTAAACAGAAAAAATATTCCAACTGTTGGGGATGTTTTGTCCTCCACAATACGGCTACTGTAGTTCCCTAGGCAAGATGGCACATGCACAGCTTTCACTTAGATTACAAGCAAACATTCCAAGACCACTTTGTTCAGGTATCTATATCTGTTTTTTTTTTTTTTTCGTCTTTCCAGGGACCAAATGGGCCTCTTAAGAAATGATCAGTTGTTTTTTCAAGCAGTGAAGCGAGGTCGCCCCTCTGTAAAGTCTTTTGTGACTAAAGGGCCCCATACACTACAACGATATGTCTGAGGCTGCAGTCGGAGGCAATTTCCCTTGAACTCTCCCGGGAGCTTCCCGGGAGTGGTTCCATACGATTTGGTACATTTTGCATGCGATATATCGTATGTGATCCCAGCCATGCCTGTGGGAACCGAAATATCACGAGTGCAGCACAAACGATCTAAGGGAGCCGATCCGACCCTCACTGGAACGCGGATTAGAAACCCATCCAAAATGCCCGATTTCATCTGATATATCGGCCCGAAATTGGATGAAATCAGGCATTATCGTTCTAGTGTATGGGGCCCTTTACGGAGATCTCAGTCCAATGCTTAATAATTTGATGGAAGCCTCATTTTCTCTGACGTCCTAGTGGATGCTGGGAACTCCGTAAGGACCATGGGGATTAGCGGCTCCGCAGGAGACTGGGCACAAAAGTAAAAGCTTTAGGACTACCTGGTGTGCACTGGCTCCTCCCCCTATGACCCTCCTCCAAGCCTCAGTTAGATTTTTGTGCCCGGCCGAGAAGGGTGCACACTAGGGGCTCTCCTGAGCTTCTTAGTCAAAGTTTTAGTTTTAGGTTTTTATTTTCAGTGAGACCTGCTGGCAACAGGCTCACTGCCTCGAGGGACTAAGGGGAGAAGAAGCGAACTCACCTGAAGTGCAGAGTGGATTGGGCTTCTTAGGCTACTGGACACCATTAGCTCCAGAGGGACCGAACACAGGCCCAGCCTCGGAGCTCGGTCCCAGAGCCGCGCCGCCGGCCCCCTTACAAAGCCAGAAGCAAGAAGAGGTCCGGAAAAATCGGCGGCAGAAGACTTCGGTCTTCAACAAGGTAGCGCACAGCACTGCAGCTGTGCGCCATTGTTACTCAGGCACACTTCACACTCCGGTCACTGAGGGTGCAGGGCGCTAGGGGGGGGGCGCCCTGAGCAGCAATGTAAAACACCTTGGCTGGCATAAATACATCACATATAACCCCCAGGGCTATATGGATGTATTTTAACCCCTGCCAGAACTTGCAAAAAAGCGGGAGAAAAGGCCGCCGAGAAGGGGGCGGAGCCTATCTCCTCAGCACACAGGCGCCATTTTCCATCACAGCTCCGCTGGAAGGACGTCTCCCTGACTCCCCTGCAGTCCTGCACTACAGAAAAGGGTAAAAAAGAGAGGGGGGGCACTAATTTGGCGCAGTTTTGATAATAACAGCAGCTATAAAGGAAAAGCACATTTTATAGTGGTATTCCTGTTTATATATAGCGCTCTGGTGTGTGCTGGCATACTCTCCCTCTGTCTCCCCAAAGGGCTAGTGGGGTCCTGTCCTCTATCAGAGCATTCCCTGTGTGTGTGCGGTGTGTCGGTACGATTGTGTCGACATGTTTGAGGAGGAAAATGAGATGGAGGCGGAGCAATTGCCTATTATACAGTTGTCACCCCCTGGGGAGTCGACACCTGAGTGGATGAGCTTATGGAAGGAATTGCGTGACAGTGTCAGCTCGTTACGACAGACAGTTGACGACATGAGACAGCCGGCTACTCAACTTGTGCCTGTCCAAGGGTCTCAAACGCCATCAGGGGCTTTAAAACGCCCGTTACCTCAAATGGCAGACACGGACACTGACTCCAGTGTCGACGATGATGAGACAAACGTGACTTCCACTAGGGCCACATGTTACATGATTGAAGCAATGAAAAATGTATTGCATATCTCTGATAATACAAGTACCACTAAAAAGGGTATTATGTTTGGTGAGAAAAAACTGCCTGTAGTTTTTCCTGTATCCGAGGAATTAAATGAAGTGTGTGATGAGGCGTGGGTTTCCCCCCGATAAAAAACTGATAATTCCTAAAAGGTTATTGGCATCGTACCCTTTCCCGCCAGGATAGGGCACGTTGGGAAACACCCCCTAGGGTGGATAAAGCGCTCACACGTTTGTCAAAACAGGTAGCACTACCCTCTCCTGATACGGCCGCCCTAAAGGAACCTGCCGATAGAAAGCTGGAGAATATCCTAAAATGTATATACTCTCACACGGGTGTTATACTGCGACCAGCAATCGCCTCAGCCTGGATGTGCAGTGCGGGCCTCGCGTGGTCGGATTCCCTGACTGAAAATATTGATACCCTAGATAGGGACAGTATATTACTGACTATAGAGCATTTGAAGGATGCATTTCTATATATGCGTGATGCACAGAGGGATATTTGCCGACTGGCATCAAGAGTTAGCGCGCTGTCCATTTCTGCTAGAAGAGGTTTATGGACGCGGCAGTGGTCAGGATGCGGATTCTAAAAGGCACATGGAAGTATTGCCTTATAAGGGGGAGGAGTTATTTGGGGTAGGTCTATCAGACCTGGTAGCCACGGCAACTGCTGGAAAATCCACATTTTTACCCCAGGTAGCTTCTCAACCTAAGAAGACGCCGTATTATCAGGCGCAGTCCTTTCGGCCCCATAAGGGCAAGCGGGCAAAAGGCGCCTCATTTATGCCCCGTGGCAGAGGGAGAGGAAAAAGGCTGCAACAAACAGCCAGTTCCCAGGAACAAAAGCCCTCTCCCGCCTCCACAAAGTCCTCAGCATGACGCTGGGGCTTTACAAGCAGACACGGTGGGGGCCCGTCTCAAGAAGTTCAGTGCGCAGTGGGCCCACTCGCAAGTGGACCCCTGGATCCTTCAAGTGGTATCTCAGGGGTACAAATTGGAATTCGAGACGTCTCCCCCTCGCCGTTTTCTAAAGTCTGCTTTACCGACGTCTCCCTCAGACAGGGAGGCAGTATTGGATGCCATTCACAAGCTGTATACCCAGCAGGTGATAATCAAGGTACCCCTCCTACAACAGGGAAAGGGGTACTATTCCACACTATTTGTGGTACCGAAGCCGGACGGCTCGGTAAGACCAATTTAAAACCTGAAATCCTTGAACACTTACATACAAAGGTTCAAATTCAAGATGGAGTCACTCAGAGCAGTGATTGCAAACCTGGAAGACGGGGACTATATGGTGTCTCTGGACATCAAAGATGCTTACCTACATGTCCCAATTTGCCCTTCTCACCAAGGGTACCTCAGGTTTGTGGTACAGAACTGTCACTATCAGTTTCAGACGCTGCCGTTTGGATTGTCCACGGCACCCCGGGTCTTTACCAAGGTAATGGCCGAAATGATGATACTCCTTCGAAGGAAGGGAGTTTTAGTTATCCCTTACTTGGACGATCTCCTGATAAGGGCAAGATCCAGGGAACAGTTGGAAGTCGGGGTAGCACTATCTCAGATAGTGCTGCGCCATCACGGTTGGATTCTCAATATTCCAAAATCTCAGCTGCTCCCGACTACCCGACTCCTATTCCTAGGGATGATCCTGGACACAGTCCAGAAAAAGGTGTTTCTCCCGGAGGAGAAAGCCAGGGAGTTATCCGATCTAGTCAGAAATCTCCTAAAACCAGGCCAAGTCTCAGTGCATCAATGCACAAGGGTCCTGGGAAAGATGGTGGCTTCTTACGAAGCAATCCCATTCGGCAGATTCCACGCAAGAACTTTCCAGTGGGATCTGCTAGACAAATGGTCCGGGTCGCATCTTCAGATGCATCAGCGGATAATCTTGTCACCAAGGACAAGGGTGTCTCTCCTGTGGTGGTTGCAGAGTGCTCATCTTCTAGAGGGCCGCAGATTCGGCATTCAGGACTGGGTCCTGGTGACCACGGATGCCAGCCTGAGAGGCTGGGGAGCAGTCACACAGGGACGAAATTTCCAGGGCTTGTGGTCAAGCCTGGAGACATCACTCCACATAAATATCCTGGAGCTAAGGGCCATCTACAATGCTCTAAGCCTAGCAAGACCTCTGCTTCAAGGTCAGCCGGTGCTGATCCAGTCAGACAACATCACGGCAGTGCCCACGTAAATAGACAGGGCGGCACAAGAAGCAGGAGGGCAATGACAGAAGTTGCAAGGATTCTTCGCTGGGCGGAAAATCATGTGATAGCACTGTCAGCAGTGTTCATTCCGGGAGTGGACAACTGGGAAGCAGACTTCCTCAGCAGACACGACCTCCATCCGGGGGAGTGGGGACTTCACCCAGAAGTCTTCCACATGATTGTGAACCGTTGGGAAAAACCAAAGGTGGACATGATGGCGTCCCGCCTCAACAAAAAACTGGACAGGTATTGCGCCAGGTCAAGGGACCCTCAGGCAATAGCTGTGGACGCTCTGGTAACACCATGGGTGTACCAGTCAGTGTATGTGTTCCCTCCTCTGCCTCTCATACCCAAGGTACTGAGGATCATAAGAAGGAGAGGAGTAAGGACTATACTCGTGGCTCCGGATTGGCCAAGAAGGACTTGGTACCCGGAACTTCAAGAGATGCTCACAGAGACGTGGCCTCTACCTCTAAGAAAGGACCTGCTTCAGCAGGGACCCTGTCTGTTCCAAGACTTACCGCGGCTGCGTTTGACGGCATGGCGGTTGAACGCCGGATCCTGAAGGAAAAAGGCATTCCGGATGAAGTCATCCCTACCCTGATCAAAGCCAGGAAGGATGTAACCGTGCAACATTATCACCGGATTTGGCGTAAATATGTTGCGTGGTGCGAGGCCAGGAAGGCCCCTACAGAGGAATTTCAACTGGGTCGTTTCCTACATTTCCTGCAAACAGGACTGTCTATGGGCCTAAAATTAGGATCCATTAAGGTTCATATTTCGGCCCTGTCGATTTTCTTCCAGAAAGAACTGGCTTCAGTTCCTGAAGTTCAGACGTTTGTCAAGGGGGTACTGCATATACAGCCTCCTTTTGTGCCTCCAGTGGCACCTTGGGATCTCAATGTAGTTTTGGGTTTCCTAAAATCACATTGGTTTGAACCACTCTCCACTGTGGACTTAAAATATCTCACTTGGAAAGTGGTAATGTTGTTAGCCCTGGCTTCAGCCAGGCGTGTCTCAGAATTGGCGGCTTTATCCTATAAAAGCCCTTACCTAATTTTTCATACGGACAGGGCAGAATTGAGGACTCGTCCTCAATTTCTCCCTAAGGTGGTTTCAGCATTTCACTTGAACCAGCCTATTGTGGTGCCTGCGGCTACTAGGGACTTGGAGGACTCCAAGTTGCTGGACGTAGTCAGGGCCCTGAAAATATGTTTCCAGGACGGCTGGAGTCAGGAAATCTGACTCGCTGTTTATCCTGTATGCACCCAATAAGCTGGGTGCTCCTGCTTCTAAGCAGACTATTGCTCGTTGGATTTGTAGTACAATTCAGCTTGCACATTCTGTGGCAGGCCTGCCACAGCCTAAATCTGTTAAAGCCCATTCCACAAGGAAGGTGGGCTCATCTTGGGCGGCTGCCCGAGGGGTCTCGGCGTTACAACTTTGCCGAGCAGCTACTTGGTCAGGGGAAAACACGTTTGCTAAATTCTACAAATTTGATACCCTGGCTGAGGAGGACCTGGAGTTCTCTCATTCGGTGCTGCAGAGTCATCCGCACTCTCCCGCCCGTTTGGGAGCTTTGGTATAATCCCCATGGTCCTTACGGAGTTCCCAGCATCCACTAGGACGTCAGAGAAAATAAGAATTTACCTACCGATAATTCTATTTCTCATAGTCCGTAGTGGATGCTGGGCGCCCATCCCAAGTGCGGATTGTCTGCAATACTTGTACATAGTTATTGTTACAAAAATCGGGTTATTATTGTTGTGAGCCATCTTTTCAGAGGCTCCTCTGTTATCATGCTGTTAACTGGGTTCAGATCACAGGTTGTACGGTGTGATTGGTGTGGCTGGTATGAGTCTTACCCGGGATTCAAAATCCTTCCTTATTGTGTACGCTCGTCCGGGCACAGTATCCTAACTGAGGCTTGGAGGAGGGTCATAGGGGGAGGAGCCAGTGCACACCAGGTAGTCCTAAAGCTTTTACTTTTGTGCCCAGTCTCCTGCGGAGCTGCTAATCCCCATGGTCCTTACGGAGTTCCCAGCATCCACTACGGACTATGAGAAATAGAATTATCGGTAAGTAAATTCTTATTTTAACAAAGCAGGGAGTCTGTGATGGATGACACTGAAGATCATTTTCCTCGTAGGAGATGCTTCTGCTAGAAGGGCGAGGATCACTTTTAAATATGTCAAGATAAAGTGGCTCTAAAACTCTGTCCTCACGACCCACCATAGTTCATGTTTTCCATGTCACCTATGGATCTTTGACAGTTGTCATACACCTGTGCCCAGCTAGGTGACATTGAAAACGTGAACTGTGTGGGCTCTTGAGGATTGAGTTTGAGGGAGGTGAGGTTGTGCGGGATAGTGGAAGATGATCAGCTCAGTCTTAGACATGTTAAGTTTAAGATAGCGCTGGGAATCCTTCACTCCCTTGATCTGCGCCGATACTGCCCTCTCCTGACTGTCCTCCTATCTCTCTGACCGTTCCTTCTGTCTCCTCTCATGGCTCCACCTCCCCCCCCCACCCCCCTCACCCACCTGCTTCCACTACCTAGGTGTCCCCCAAGGCTCTGTTCTTGGTCCTCTCCTTTTCTCTCTCTCTACATCCTGTCTAGGAGAACTCATTAGCTCTTTTGACTTACAATATCTCCATGCTGATGATACTCAAATCTACCTATCCTCCCCTGACCTCTCTCCTGCTCTCCTCACTCGTGTATCCAGCTGTCTCTCCAAAAATTATATTTATATATATATATATATATATATATATATATATATATATATATATATTATTTACTGATGTGTATACTCTAGGTTGCTAAAATGCTGAATGACTATGAGTGGATTGCTGCAGAGAAGCATCTTTTCGGACAAGAAAACACTGCTTATGACTTCAAAACAAACAACCCAAAGGCTGCAGGCCAGCGGCTGCAGAAATTGCAAGAGATGAAGGAGAAACTGGGCAGAAATGTTAACATGCGAGCAATGAATATGTTAACACAGGCTGAGGAGAGGGTAAGACACTTTACTGTATGTGCTCTACTAGGATAGTTAGGGGATATTGCTCTTAAATGTACTTAGATTTTAACTGCGCATTCTCTGGCCTTTTGGTACTTATAGAATGAGACCTAGTGAAATGTGTCCAGTGTAGTAACTATTGTGAACTGAAAGTCTAAACTATTACTTTCTGCAGCGGGGAACACTGTGTTCCAAAGGGAATACATCGGGTGTAGAGTTGGATCTTGATCCAGAGGCACCAACAGGCTAAAGCTTTGACTGTTCCCAGGATGCAGTGTAGGGCCTCCTCTATAAACCCGCCTCCGGCCACTGACTCTGCAGGTCACTTAACAGGGAAGAGGGGGGGGGGGGGGGGGGGGGGGGGGGGCGCTGTGCTAGGCAGCCCTGAAAAGAGCTTTTAGAAGACTTAAAGGGCTGCAGCACTTTATATGTCATTGTGACATGCTGTGCTGCAGTTCCATCACCTCCCCAGCAGCGCTGCATACTCCCGCTGGCCGAGTTCCTGTGTACTTGCGGTGGAGGCGCTCTGGTCCCCAGGCACACCACCGCCGACACTCTCCAGGATCGCGTTGGTTGCTTCTTATGGAGTAGGTAAGAGGGTCCCCAAGGCGGGACCCGCCGCTAAATCGCGTTCCGGACGCAGTCCCAGGAGAGGAACCGCGCCGCCGGCGTGGACACTGTCCGTACAGGGACCCCACTATATCCACCAGGGCAGAGAGCACATGTCGGATTGTGTAAAATCCGTTTTAATAAGGCTGCACAGCGCCCAGTGGTGAGGACCAGCATAGGGGATAAGGCGCTGACCTGTAGCCCCTCCCCCAGCTCCGGGCGCTATTTACTGCTGGCGTTCCCGCCCTGGAGATGCTTCTCACCCTCCCTCTTTCCCTGACTAAAATTTAGGCGCCATCTTCTCAAGTTGCTGCGTCTGGTCTCCGGGACTGCAGGACAAAGTCTCCTCTGTAAATCCGCCTGCTTTATCAGCGCTGTGATTATACAGTCACTTAAGTATTCTACATGTTATTTCTTTTTCATCCACTAGGGGTCACTGGAGTACTCTTGGGATATGGATGGCTTACGCAGGAACAGGGCACTGAATATTTAAATTTAGAACTCTCCACCCCTCCATATCCCAGAGTACCCCAGTGTTTTTTCTGTGCTCGAAGTAGCAACAAGGCACGTGTGGAGCTCAACCACACTTCTTTTTAATATTTTTTATTTTTACTTTTTACAATCTTCAGCACATCCCTTCCCAGTTTATAAAAAAACATGGGTCCGGGATAGTGCCGCTGCACCGAGGCAGCGCATGGCATTTCGGTCCTCACATAGAGCACCCTCACGGCCACACGCAGCTCAATCCTGACCTGCAAGAGCTGAACGGAGCTTACACACAGAAGCCCCGTCATAGTCTCACTACAGGACAAGGTATGCTGGGGGGACGGGACGGTCAGCGCACGCTGCCGCCCCGCTGTGTGGGGAAACCCACCGCTCCTAACAGGCCGGCCGCACCCGCAGCTCCTAACAGGCCGCCCGCCCAGCCGCTCCGTCCGCCGCTATACGAGCATTAGCACAACCGCTCCGATCAGCGCCGCCATGACCCGCTCCTCCGCCGCTAAGAACCACCGGCCGCCGCTGCAGGACCGCTTTCCACTACAGCGCTCCCCGGCTCCCTGCACCCGATCTCGGACTGCCGGATACCCACACCCCGGTAACTCCCACTCAGACAGCGGTACCCGGGCCACAGGGGAGGGAGAAGAAGGGGGGGAAAGTAAGGCGGAATGCATAACATAGGGCTGCGTGGGTTACAGCAATAATTACATAGGCTGTTAAGCCTATATTAACAGGTTATTTTGCTGCAATAGTTACAGGTTATAAGGAGTATACCCTGCACTGTGATTAGGACTGTAAGCATTGCTTGGTTGCCATTTTCTCTTACGTCCTAGAGGATACTGGGGACTCCGTAAGGACCATGGGGTATAGACGGGCTCCGCAGGAGACATGGGCACCTAAAAGAACTTTCTAGTATGGTGTGCACTGGCTCCTCCCTCTATGCCCCTCCTCCAGACCTCAGTTAGATCTTGTGCCCAGAGGAGATAGGGTGCATTACAGGGAGCTCTCCTGAGTTTTCTGTAAAAAGAATTTTGCTAGGTTTTTTATTTTCAGGGAGCTCTGCTGGCAACAGACTCCCTGCATCGTGGGACTGAGGGGAGAGAAGCAGACCCACTTCTTAAGAGTTAAGGGCTCTGCTTCTTAGGCTACTGGACACCATTAGCTCCAGAGGGAGTCGGAACACAGGTCTCACCCTGGGGTTCGTCCCGGAGCCGCGCCGCCATCCTCCTCACAGATGCCGGAAAAAAGAAGCCGGGTGAGTATGTCAGACATAAGAAGACATCAGGCGGCAGAAGACTTCAGATCTTCATGAGGTAAGCGCGCAGCAGGAAGCTGCGCGCCATTGCTCCCACACTTACACACACACATGGCACTGATGGGTGCAGGGCGCAGTGGGGGCGCCCTGGCCAGCAATAAACCTCATTTTAGGCAAAAAAAGTATGTAGTTAGGCTGCGGAGACAGTAAACTACGGATCCCCGCCATTTTTTTTTTTAAATTCACGAGCGGGACCGAAGCCCGCCGCGCGAGGGGCGGAGCTTGATCCCTCAGCACTAACCAGCGCCATTTTCTCCACAGAGGCTGCAGAGAACGCTGGCTCCCCGGACTCTCCCCTGCTGAGCATCAGAGGGCTGAAAAAAAGAGAGGGGGGCACATAATTAAATCGCAGTGAGTGGGGAAATCTATATACATTTATATATATATATATATATATATATATATATATATATATATATATATATATATATATATATATACATACATACATGCGCTATCTGTTTTTTTTTTTGTTTTTTTTTTTCCGGGTCAGTTGGCGCTGGTGTGTGCTGACATACTCTCTCTCTGTCTCTCCAAAGGGCCTTCTTTAGGGAATTGTCCCCTTATAGTTATATCCCAGTGTGTGGGGGTGTCGGTACTTGTGTCGGCATGTCTGAAACGGAAGGCTTATCCAAAGAGGAGGTGGAATAGATGAGTGGTGTGTCTCAGTCGGTGGTGCCGACTCAGGATTGGATGGATATGTGGCATATGTTAAATGCTAGTGTAGCTTCACTGCATAAAAGACTGGACAAAGCAGAGTCCAGTGCGTCGGCAGGTAATCAATCTACGGATTATACCGACTCACAGGACCCGTCGGGGTCTCAGAAACGTCCCTTCTCACAAATAAGGGACACAAATACCGACACGGACTCTGATTCCAGTGTCGACTATGATGAAGCAAGATTGCACCCCAGGGTGACAAAAAGTATTCAGTGCATGATTATTGCAATAAAAGATGTGTTACATTTCACTGATGAGCCCTCGGTGCCCGACACGAGGATACACATGTTTAAGGGAAAGAAACAAGTTATAAACTTTCCTCCTTCCCATGAAATTAATGAGTTATGTGAAAAAGCATTATAAACTCCAGATAAGAAACTGCAGATTCCCAAAAGGGTTCTTATGGCGTACCCTTTCCCTACACAGGACAGGGTACGTTGGGAATCCTCTCCCACAGTGGACAAAGCCTTAACACGCCTTTCCAAGAAGGTGGCGCTACCGTCCCCTGACACAGCGGCCCTCAAGGATCCTGCGGACCGCAGGCAAGAGACTACACCAAAGTCTACACTCATACTGGTACTTTGCTTAGACTGGCAATTGCGTCGGCATGGGTATGCAGTGCAGTAGCAGCTTGGATGGATACACTGTCAGCTGACCTTGATATCCTAGATAGGGATACAATTTTGTTAACATTAGCTCATATTAAGGACGCAGTCTTATATATGAGGGACGCTCAAAGAGACATTGGTTTACTGGGTTCAAGAGCCAATGCTATGGCTATTTCGGCAAGAAGAGCCTTATGGATCCGCCAATGGACGGGGGATGCAGACTCAAACAGGCATATGGAGGTTTTACCTTACAAAGGTGATGTATTGTTTGGGGACGGCCTCGCGGACCTGATCTCTGCAGTCCTTTCGGTCGCATAGATCCAGAAGAGGTCGGGGCTCCTCTTTCTTCGCCAGAGGTAAGGGTAGAGGCAAGAGGACACCTGCTGCGGCTGGTTCCCAAGAGCAGAAGTCCTCCCCGGCTTCCGCTAAGTCTACCGCATGACGCTAAGGCTCCCCTGC
Organism: Pseudophryne corroboree; assembly: GCF_028390025.1. Taxonomy (NCBI): domain Eukaryota; kingdom Metazoa; phylum Chordata; class Amphibia; order Anura; family Myobatrachidae; genus Pseudophryne; species Pseudophryne corroboree. The sequence goes on from NC_086444.1 coordinate 661,927,915, forward strand.
GGGAGTCCGCACAGGTGGGGGCACGCCTTCGACTATTCAGCCAAGTCTGGGTTCAGTCAGACGTGGACCCTTGGGTGATAGAAATAGTCTCCCAGGGCTACAAGCTGGAATTCGAAGAGGTGCCCCAACGCCGATTTTTCAAGTCGGCTTTACCAGCTTCTACCCCAGAGCGGGAAGTAGTGCTAGCTGCAATTCAAATGCTGTGTCAACAGCGAGTGATTATCAGGGTTCCCCTGAGCCAACAGGGAAAAGGGTATTATTCAACCCTATTTGTGGTTCCGAAGCCGGATGGTTCGGTAAGGCCCATTTTAAACCTAAAATCCCTGAACCTGTACCTGAAAAGATTCAAATTCAAGATGCAATCGCTCCGAGCGGTGATAGCCTGCCTGGAAGGGGGGATTTTATGGTGCCACTGGACATAAAGGATGCTTACCTTTATGTCCCCATATATCCCTCTCATCAGGAGTACCTGAGATTCGCGGTACAGGATTGTCATTATCAGTTTCAGACGTTGCCGTTTGGGCTGTCCACGGCCCCGAGGATTTTCACCAAGATAATGGCGGAAATGATGGTGATCCTGCGCAAGCGAGGAGTCACAATTATCCCATACTTGGACGATCTCCTGATAAAAGCGAGATCAAGAGAGCAATTACTGGAGAACGTGTCTCTCGGAGAGTGCTTCAACAACATGGGTGAATTCTCAATCTACCAAAGTCACAGTTGGTTTCCGACAACTCGACTACCATTCCTAGGCATGATACTGGACACGGAACAAAGGAAAGTTTTCCTCCCATTGGAAAAAGTCCAGGACCTCCAGAACATGGTCCGAGAACTACTAAAGCCGAAAAGAGTGTCAGCTCATCAATGCACTCGGGTTCTGGGGAAAATGGTGGCAACTTACGAGGCCATTCTCTTCGGCAGGTTCCATGCAAGGACGTTTCAATGGGATCTTCTGGACAAATGGTCCGGATCCCATCTACAATTACATCAAAAAATAACACTGTCCCCCAGGGTCAGGGTGTCTTTTCTATGGTGGCTACAAAGTGCTCACCTTTTAGAGGGTCGCAGTTTCGGCATTCAGGACTGGATCCTGGTAACCACAGACGCGAGGATGGGGAGCAGTCACCCAAGGAAGAAATTTTCAGGGACTATGGTCAGACCAGGAGTCCTGTCTACACATCAACGTGTTGGAGCTGAGTGCCATATACAACGGCCTTCGACAAGCGGAGAATCTTCTTCGCAACCTACCGATTCTGATTCAATCAGACAATGTTACAGCAGTTATGTACAAAATTTCATTTGGAACCGCACTAGTCTTGACAATCTAAACAGAGTATATAAATGACATAGAAAAACCAATATATATGCATTTGGAAAAAATATAGTTTTAAACTGCTAATGATTGGCGCTGCTCCCAGGAATTTTGTAGATTAGACTACAATTGAAAAGGAGAGACAAGTCAAAAAACCCTTGTTTGGGAGCACTCGTTTGTAACAATTTATGTGATGTAAATGGAGTAAATGATGAGAAAAATAAAACTTAACCTTTAATTGTTTCTTGAATAAAAGGAAAAAAGTTATAAGACAATTTGAGGACTCGTGTCTAGTATTCAGAAAAAAGAAACTTGTTTGACCTTTTTAGCAAATGAGGTACAAGTTGCTAGGAGAAGGTGAAAATGTCAGAAGTGATATATTGAATGACTATCTATCAGTGTGTTCTGATGAAATAAAATAAATGTATCCAGAACAGTCACTGTACATGCCTCAAAATGAAGGTTTCAAAAATAGAAGCGTGATATGGTAGCAAGGTTGAGTCAACTGGAGTTGTTCTTATGAGAGGGATGGATGAAGAAGAGGGGGCCCACTGCACCTGGTATTCTCAGGGGGTTTCCCATCCTGATACTGCAGCATCCGCCGCATACAGTGCGGCCGGGGTAACTAACACCAGACCACCAGGGTCTCAAGCGCACCACTACATTTCAGTACATTACGGGAATTTATCCCTTGCCTAACACTGATTATATACTGTATTATTTTTTGTTTTTTGGCGCTGCTGTGTGTTTTTTCTTTACTGCCACTTATACTGGGGGTAATCTCACTAGACCACCAGGGTTTAAATTCATGTTTATACTCACCATAAATTTGTAAAGAGTTGACAGTTTACCCAAGTCCTAACACCCGCTCATGCCTCTAAGGTTCATTTATTAGATACAGATATCTAACTGTGATTTATACACACAAGTGCATTTATTAGGACATTTTTCTGTGATTTCAACGTGCATGTATATTCAAGGTAGCATTTTCTCTACTTTCTGGTATTTATCATTAATCAACTGACACTTGGTACTAATTGTTCCCATTCAGAATATGGGATTAACAGTACCATATGTGAGCCAGCTTTGAGCTCCGCAGCAGCAACTCCGACTTTGACTGCTGAACATATGCCACTTGGTATTTGACCTTTTCTATTCATAATATAAGGCTAAAAGTACCATTTGGGAGCCAGCCGTGGGCTCCTTTCTAATATATGACCATTTATCTGTTTTTTTTCCCCTAAGGGTCCAGCAAATATTGTGTGAATTGTCATTTAATTTGAGTCATTTTCCAGCTCTGCTCTACCATTTGGTACATTCTTTATTTACAAGTTATCACTACCATTATCATTACCATCTTTCCTTAGACTAATTATTATGATATATACACATACACACCTCACATTATCCTTCTAAACTCCACCCACCACAATATATTTCTATCAATTCCAGACACTCCAAATTACCTTGATATTGTCTGGAAATATTATTTTGAGACCATCAGTGGTCGTGGTTGAGTGTGAAGTACACAAAGCAGTGCACTCTCCCTTTCCACTCAATATTTTCCTTATACCGGCCCACGGCCATACTACCCTGAATACGCCCGATCTTGTCCAATCTCGGAAGCTAAGCAGGCGTGGCCTGGTCAGTACTAGGAAGGAAAACCTCCTGAGAATACCAGGTGCGGTGGGCCCCCCTTTTTTAATTCTCCAAAGCTGACTATACCTCTATGTCTGTTTCTGGAAAAACACTCCCGGACCACATATGGTTGATCTATATACAGTACAGACAATAGGAGTACTCTCTATCTCTTTCTCCACATCCCTTACCACAGGCCCACGGCCATACTACCCTGAATGCGCCCGATCTTGTCCGATCTCGGAAGCTAAGCAGGTATGGCCTGGTCAGTATCCGGATGGGAAACCCCCTGAGAATACCAGGTGCAGTGGGCCCCCTCTTCTTCATCCATCCCTCTCATAAGAACAACTCCAGTTGACTCAAACTTGCTACCATATCACGCTTCTATTTTTGAAACCTTCATTTTGAGGCATGTACAGTGACTGTTCTGGATACATTTATTTTATTTCATCAGAACACACTGATAGATAGTCATTCAATATATCACTTCTGACATTTTCACCTTCTCCTAGCAACTTGTACCTCATTTGCTAAAAAGGTCAAACAAGTTTCTTTTTTCTGAATACTAGACACGAGTCCTCAAATTGTCTTATAACTTTTTTCCTTTTATTCAAGAAACAATTAAAGGTTAAGTTTTATTTTTCTCATCATTTACTCCATTTACATCACATAAATTGTTACAAACGAGTGCTCCCAAACAAGGGTTTTTTGTCTTGTCTCTCCTTTTCAATTGTAATGTTACAGCAGTAGCTCATGTGAACCGCCAAGGCGGGACAAGAAGCAGAGTCGCGATGGCGGAAGCCACCAGGATTCTTCGCTGGGCGGAAAATCACGTAAGCGCTCTGTCAGCTGTCTTCATTCCGGGAGGGGACAGCTGGGAAGCAGACTTCCTCAGCAGACACGATCTCCATCCAGGAGAGTGGGGACTTCATCAAGAAGTCTTTGCAGAGATAACGGGTCTCTGGGGAGTTCCTCAAATAGACATGATGGCGTCACGCCTCAACAAGAAGCTTTGGAGGTGTTGTGCCAGGTCCCGGGACCCTCAGGCAATAGCAGTAGACGCTCTGGTAACACCATGGGTGTTCCAGTCGGTCTATGTGTTTCCTCCGCTTCCTCTCATCACAAAAGTGTTGAGGATCATAAGACGAAAAAGAGTACAGAAAATACTCATTGTTCCAGACTGGCCTCGAAGGGCCTGGTACTCAGATCTTCAGGAGATGCTCACAGAAGATCCTTGGCCTCTTCTTCTAAGAGAGGACCTGTTACAGCAGGGGCCCTGTCTGTTCCAAGACTTACCGCGGTTACGTTTGACGGCATGGTGGTTGAACACCGGATCCTAGTGGAGAAGGGTATTCCGGAGGAGGTCATACCTACTCTAATAAAGGCTAGGAAGGAGGCGACGTCAAAACATTATCACCGTATCTGGCGGAAATATGTCTCTTGGTGTGAAACCAAGAATGCTCCTACGGAAGATTTCCATCTGGGTCGTTTTCTCCACTTCGTACAGACAGGAGTGGATATGGGCCTAAAGCTAGGCTCTGTTAAAGTACAGATTTCGGCTTTGTCAATATTCTTTCAGAAGGAATTGGCTTTTCTTCCAGAAGTCCAGACTTTTGTAAAAGGAGTACTGCACATCCAGCCTCCTTTTGTGCCCCCAGTGGCACCATGGGATCTGAACGTGGTGTTGCAGTTCCTTAAATCACACTGGTTTGAACCCCTTAAAACGGTGGAGTTAAAATTTCTCACCTGGAATGTTGTTAGCTTTGGCATCTGCGAGGCGTGTGTCAGAATTGGCGGCCTTGTCTTACAAGAGCTCTTACTTGATTTTTCATGTGGATAGAGCGGAATTGAGGACTTGTCCTCAATTTTTACCCAAGGTCGTGTCTTCATTTCATATGAACCAGCCTATAGTGGTGCCTGTGACTACGAGTGACTTGGAGGATTCCATGTCCCTGGATGTAATCAGGGCCTTAAAAATGTATGTAGCCAGGACGGCTAGAATTAGGAAAACAGATGCATTGTTTGTCCTGTATGCTGACAACAAGATTGGTGAGCCTGCTTCGAAGCAGACTATTGCTTGCTGGATCTGTAACACGGTTCAGCAGGCTTATGTTACGGCTGGATTGCCGTTACCGCATTCAGTAAAGGCCCATTCCACTAGGAAGGTGGGCTCTTCTTGGGTGGCTGCCTGGGCCGTCTCGGCATTACAGCTTTACCGAGCAGCAACACTTTTGCTAAATTCTACAAGTTTGATACCCTGGCTGATGAGGACCTAGCATTTGCTCAGTCGGTACTGCAGAGTCATCCGCACTCTCCCGCCCGATTGGGAGCTTTGGTATAAACCCCATGGTCCTTACGGAGTCCCCAGCATCCTCTAGGACGTAAGAGAAAATAAGATTTTAAACCTACCGGTAAATCTTTTTCTCCTAGTCCGTAGAGGATGCTGCGCGCCCGTCCCAGTGTGGAAAATCTGCAAGACTTGTATATAGTTATTGCTTACATAAGGGTTATGTTACAGTTAGAATCGGTCTTGGACCGATACTGTTGTTTGTTCATACTGTTAACTGGTTAGGTGTATTCCAGGTTATATGGTATGATTGGTGTGGGCTGGTATGAATCTTGCCCTTATATTAACAAAATCCTTTCCTCGTATTGTCCATCTCCTCTGGGCACAGTTCTCTAACTGAGGTCTGGAGGAGGGGCATAGAGGGAGGAGCCAGTGCACACCATACTAGAAAGTTCTTTTAGGTGCCCATGTCTCCTGCGGAGCCCGTCTATACCCCATGGTCCTTATCGAGTCCCCAGCATCCTCTACGGACTAGGAGAAAAAGATGTACCGGTAGGTTTAAAATCTTATTTTAACCATGCTACCTGTTATTCCTGTTTGTGATTCCAGAAAGTTCCTGTCCTACATCTCTACTCCACCGGATGGCGCAGGGGTGTTAGTGGGAATTTTGGATCAGATTTCATATAGTACTGGCCACGTGCACTGCACTGCAGCCATATATATATATATATATATTTATTATACACTCCTTAGTACACTTTTACTGAGTCGTGCAAGTGTCTATCCATGTATATTGTATTGTCTGTCTGCATAATGAGTAAGGCACCAGCCAAATCTAAAAAGCAGTTTCACTGCAAGGTCTGTAAGAGTGTGTTACCGGATGGATCTACCACATGTTCAGTATGTTTTGTGGATTCTGTTACGAATACAATTTCCGCTCCGGTTTCAAAGGCGGTTTCATCCCCGGATCCTCCATGGGCTATGCTAACAGATGTCATGGCTGGGTTGCAATCAGAATTGGCCGCCGCTCGACACGAGCGGGAAGCGGCAAGATCTGAGTCGCGGTTGAGACTGCCAGAACTACCGGAGTTGTCTCAGCCTTGCCAAAGGTCCAAGTCCACTTTGAGTAGAAGAGATAAATATAATTTTTCTTATGATTTACCAGTTTCTGCTATCTTGCATTCTGACGATTCTATGCCAGACCTCACTGCGCAGGATGAGGGTGAGGAGGGCGCATTAGACCAGCAGTCAGATAGTGAAGATTTTGACAGCCCAGGCATTGATGATCTCATTAGAGCTGTGCGTCAGTCTCTGAAGTTTACAGAGACTGAGGAGCCGCTGACAAATGATGAAGTCGTATTTACTAAACGACAAAGATCTCCAATGTGTTTTCCTGTTTCGGAATCTCTTAATAAGATGTTCGTTGAAACACGGAAGAATCCGGATAAACGGTTTTCTATACCTCGCCGATTTAAGTCTAGTTACCCGTTTCCAGAATCTGTGACATGTACATGGGAGAATCCGCCAATGGTGGATTCGTCTGTGTCAAAACTTACAAAGAAATTAACCATACCAGTGCCAACGGCTACTACGTTTAAAGACCCTTCAGACCGTAAAATGGAAGCTATGCTAAAGTCCATGTATATAGCAGCAGGAGTGTTGCTTAGACCTGGGTTGGTTGGCATTTGGGTCACTAAGGCGCTAATTGTATTGATAACAGAACTCAAGTCTGCCCTACATGACGATCACCTTCTACTTCTCGCTGATCAAATCTGTGAAGCTGCTGAGTATCTATGTACAGCTTCTACTGACGTCTGTCAGCTCACTTCTTGCATTTCATCGTCGCTAGTTACAGTACGACGAGCACTCTGGCTGCGTTCTTGGCAAGCTGAGGCAGAGGTCAAAAGAGGTATAGAGGCGTTGCCTTACGGTGGCGAGAAGTTGTTTGGTCCTGAATTGGACAAATGGATTTCTGAGGCTACGGGAGGAAAGTCTGTTTTCTTACCATTGCCTCCAACGGTACCAAGACGGAAATACTCTGGTCCGGCATTCAAATCCTTTAGACCTCAGCCCTTTCGGGGCCGTGGTAGAGGAACAGCCACGCCTGGTAGACGAGGTCGAGGACGTGGTTTCCAACAAACCAACACCAGTCAGGACACTAAGGTCACCGACAAGCCAGTGGCATGACGGGCTCCCAGCCCATCTCGGATCTCCAATTGTGGGAGCACGCCTTCAGACGTTCCATTTGGCGTGGTTCCAGACATCCACAGATGGGTGGTTCCGCAATTTAGTTTTAAAAGGTTACAAAATACAGTTCGACTGTCTCCCGCCACTGCGGTTTTTCAAGACAGGACTGCCTCTGTCGGACGACAAGAGGGCGGTTCTGCAAATTGCCATTCAATCCCTGCTGGATTCAGCAGTTTTGATTCCGGTCCCTGTACAACAACAAGGTCAGGGTTATTATTCCAGTCTGTTTGTGGTACCAAAGCCGGATGGCTCCGTCAGGCCAATATTGAACTTAAAGGGTCTCACTCAGTACGTCACTTACTACAGATTCAAGATGGAATCTCTGCGGTCAGTAATTGCAGGTTTAGAGCCACAGGAATTCATGATTGCGCTAGATCTCAAGGATGCATACTTACACATTCCGATTTGGCCACCTCATCAGAGGTTCTTGCGTTTTGCAATATGGCAGAACCATTACCAGTTTCAGGCTCTACCGTTTGGCCTCTCGTCAGCGCCTCGGGTATTCACCAAAGTGATGTCTGTGATGATAGCTCATCTCAGATCCCTGGGAGTGATAATAGTTCCGTACTTGGACGATCTGCTCATCAAAGCTCCGTCTCAACAGATGCTCCTCCAACATGCGTTGCTAACGTACAATGTACTAGTTCAGCACGGTTGGATTGTCAACTTCAAGAAATCACATCTAATTCCGTCTCAACGACTTCAATTCCTAGGTATGATTCTCGATACGGTAAATCAAAGAATTTACCTACCAGAGCAGAAAGTACAGATTATTCGTCATCTGGTACAATCTCGGTACATTTGTGCATTCGCCTCTTAGGCACAATGGTGGCGGCTTTCGTAGCGCTTCAGTTCGGAAGATTTCACTCACGTCCTTTTCAACTGGATGTGCTCGCACAGTGGTCGGGCTCGCATCTGCAGATTCACCACAGGGTGAGGTTGTCGCCACGGCCCAGGGTATTTCTACTCTGGTGGCTCAAAGTACACAATCTAACCGCAGGGAAACGGTTCGGCACCTGGAATTGGATAATTCTAACGACGGACGCGAGTCTCAGAGGTTGGGGAGCTGTAGTTCAAAATTGTCAGCTCCAGGGTCTCTGGGCGGATCACGAAAGATTACGGTCTATAAATGTCCTGGAACTCCGCGCAATTTACAATGCACTACGACAAGCAGTGCACATGCTTCGGTCTCAGACTGTCCAGGTGCAGTCAGACAACGCGACTGCGGTCGCGTACATCAACAAACAAGGAGGAACGAGAAGCCGCATGGCCATGCGGGAAGTAGCTCGAATCCTCAATTGGGGCGAGCATCACCAATTGATATTGTCGGCAGTGTTCATTCCGGGAGTGGACAACTGGGAGGCGGATTATCTCAGCCGTCGGGATTTTCATCCAGGAGAATGGGCATTAAATCCAGAAGTTTTTCACATGTTGGTCCAAAGGTGGGGTTACCCTCAAGTGGACCTGATGGCATCTCGCCACAATCACCAAACGCCCCAGTATGTGTCCAGAATGAGAGATCCAAAGGCAGTGGCGGTGGATGCTCTCACAATCGCGTGGCCGTACAGCCTTGTGTATCTGTTTCCACCGTTTCCGCTGCTCCCTCTGTTGCTAAAACGGATCAAAAGAGAGTCCACCACAGTCATACTAGTGGCGCCTCATTGGCCTCAGAGAGCTTGGTTCTCGGATCTCCGCTGACTACTCGCAGACGATCCTTGGCCGCTCCCACTACGTCCGGACCTGTTACAACAGGGTCTGTTCCTTTACCCCGATTTAGCGTGGCTGCGTTTGACGGGGTGGCTGTTGAGACCGCCCTCTTAAGAAGAGAGGGCATTCCAGAATCGGTTATACCAACCATGTTACGAGCTAGGAAGCCAGTTACGGCAGCTAATTATTACAGAATTTGGCGTACCTATATAGGTTGGTGTGAAGTTCGGAAGTTTCCGACATCATCTTTCAAGTTATCCCGTCTTTTGTTATTTCTACAGACTGGGTTAGATGGAGGACTGCGTTTATCTACATTAAAGGTGCAGGTATCTGCTTTGTCAATTTACTTTCAAAGACGATTGGCTCTATTGCCGTCTGTACACACCTTTCTGCAAGGTGTCCTCAGAGTACAGCCTCCATTCATTCCACCTACAGCGCCATGGGACTTGAATCTGGTTTTAGATTTCTTACAGTCTTCATATTTTGAACCCTTACAACAAGTGGATATTAAGTTTCTCACTTGGAAAACAATTTTTCTACTAGCCTTAGCTTCGGCAAGGCGTGTTTCAGATTTGGGTGGCTTGTCATGCAAGCCACCGTATTTGGTGTTTCATGATGACAGAGCGGAACTTCGGATGAATCCCGCTTTCTTGCCAAAGGTACTGTCATCTTTTCACATCAATCAATCAATAGTAGTTCCTGTGTTAACAGGACATTCTAGAACTTTGGATGTGGTACGCGCATTACGCGTTTATGTATCCCGAACATCTACAGTTCGTAAGACGGATACGTTTTGTTCTCTATGATGCTGCCAAAATGGGTTGGCCAGCTTCTAAGCAGACCTTATCCAGATGGATTAAACTGACCATACGTCATGGCTTACCTTCATGCTAGGTTACAGCCGCCTACATCAGTAACAGCTCATTCCACACATTCTGTGGGAACTTCATGGGCAGCTGGTCGTGGGGCTTCTACGACGCAGCTTTGCCGTGCGGCTACATGGTCATCAGTGCACACGTTTGTGCGCTTTTACAAGTTTGATACGTTTGCGGCATCAGCATCTAGCTTTGGCCGCCTAGTGTTACAGGTGCCAAACAGCTCTCCCGCCCACGGGGGAAGCTTTGGTACGTCCCAAGAGTACTCCAGTGACCCCTAGTGGATGAAAAAGAAAATAGGATTTTGCTACTTAGCAGGTAAATCCTTATCTTTGAATCCATAGGGGGCACTGGACGCCCACCCAGAGCAGTTTTACCTGGTTTGTGGTAATTTCATGGGATCTTATGGTAACACATTCTCACCGACTGGTTCAAAGTTTCAAGTTCTATCGGTTATGGTGTCAACTGTTTAGTTGTCAGTAACGTTATGTGTCAACTTTATTGTTGTCCGTTATGTTATATGTAATTCTCCATTGTCAACCTCTCTATAGCTCCTGTTCAGCTCAGTAAAAAACACTGAGGTACTCTGGGATATGGAGGGGTGGAGAGTTCTAAATTTAAATATTCAGTGCCCTGTTCCTGCGGAAGCCGGCCATATCCCAAGAGTACTCCAGTGCCCCCTATGGATTCAAAGAAAAGGATTTACCTGGTAAGTACCAAAATCCTATTTTTAAGACCGTGCTAATTAAGAACGAGTCTCTCTCTACCAGAATATTTAGTACAAGATATATACTTCCAGTCTCTGGCTGTGCATTGGTTATATATATATTTTTTTTATTTTTTTCCTAGTCCAGTGCAGTTTTATTGTTTGTCTAAAATAGTTTCTGCATTGTCATTGTGACTGTGTGTGCCTGCATCTGCTTTGTGGATTTCACTTTCAGTGTATCACAGCTATCACTGTATTCTGTACCCTGGGGGGCTAGGTGCGTCAGGGTCTCGTATATAGTGCTGCACAGTATATACTGTTAAGGTGTTTTACTGCCCTCTTTAGTCACTTCATACTGCATTTATTCTCTGCACTGTATTTACTGTCACATTAATAAGGAGTGTTTTGCAGGTATTTTATTTGTCTGGCTATATTGTACTGCTACGCTCTATGGCTACGTTCACTATAATGTCTGCTACAAAGGGCGGAAAATCTGTAGACGCTCCTGCATCATGCAGTGCTTGCGCCAAGGATTTACCTGAGGGGGAAGTTTTAACTAATGGTCTGTGTACTGGGTGCCATACATCTCCCAGTCAGCTCGCTGCTCCTGTAGCCAATCAGGAGCCACCATGGGCAGCATTTTCAACTCTGCTTAATACTATTGTTACACCTCATACGCCCCCTATGGGACCTCCTGTGCCATTGCAGCCACATATTGTCCCTGTTGTAAATCCGCCCTGGGCGGATACGCTATCTACCCAGATTCAACAATTGAATCAATGTTTAGTTAGTCAAAAACCTACCCCATGTCCCTCTAGTACTAAGGGGTCGTCTAAGCGGGGCGCTTCCTCCTCCCAATCCACTAATATCTCTGATGTTTCTTCGGATGAGGATGGAGAATATACTGACCCGTCAGACACTGATACAGTTGCTTCTGACGAGGAACCTACAGCTCAGGTTGATGTCCCTGATCTAGTGGAGGCTATTAAGCTGATTCTACAAATCGATGATGTAGATCCCACTACTGCGTCTAAGAAACCTGATAAGTTTAAACGTTAGAAGGGGACAAAAGCAGTATTCCCACATTCTGACCATTTAGTAGATATTTGTCAGGAACCCTGGTCTTCCCCAGGAAAGAGATTCTCCCTATCTAAAAATATGCTAGCTCGTTATCCTCTCCCTGCTGAGTTGTGTAACAAGTGGAAAATTCACCACCAGTGGATTCCCATGTCACCCGACTTGTGGTGTCATCTACTCTGCCTGTCACCACCGTCACTTCCTTGAAGGAACCGATAAGCGTGTGGAGGGATGCCTGAAGTCTATTTACTCCCTTACAGGTGCTGTACATAGACCCACCATAGCAGCCTCCTGGACTGCAAAAGGTATCGAAGCATGGGTTCAGGCTATAGAGGAAGAGCTACCTCATGATATATGTGATACTGCCAGACAATACCTGTCTCATATTACCACCGCTTCCCATTATATTCAGGAGGTGTCCTCCGAGGCAGGTGTCATGTCGGCTAAGGCGTCGACTGTGTCCATCCTGGCACGCCGTATTCTGTGGTTGAGGTCATGGAAGGTGGATCTGGACTCCAAATAGACCTGGGAGGAAAGGCCAGTACTGACGGGAGAGATGTGTGCTAAGCGATCTTAACACAGACCGCTCAGCACACATCTCCTCCCTCTCAGCACATCGCAATGTGTGCTGGGGGCGCTCACTTTACACAGCACTGAAGTGAGCGACCCACTAGATTGAGCCTGCATGCAGGCTCAATCTAGCACTGGCGATAGCGATGTGCGGTGCCTCGCATTTCTATCGCTGGGGGGCATACACACGACAGATCTGTGCTTAAAATCTAAGCAATCTAGTCAGATTGCCTAGATTTTAAACAAGGATCTCTCAGTGTGTACCCCCCTGTACTCCCTTTCAAAGGTGACCTCTTGTTTGGTAAGATTGTGACCGACTTAGCGGCTGCTAAGACTACATTTCTCTCGAACAATAATCCTTCTGCACCGAAGGCAAAAATTACCACCTTTCGTTCCTTTCGACCTCCAGGAAAAGCAAAGGGTCAGGCATATCTGAGACAGGCTCGTGCTTCCAAAACCACTAAGCCCAAATCTAAACAATCCTGGGATGCCCGTCAGCCTGTTTCCAAACAAGACAAGTCAGCCGCATGATGGGGCGGGCCTCCCCCTGGGGGATCCCTGGGTGGAAGGCCAACTTCTCTAGTTCACCCAGGTTAAGGACCACTTCAGACGCATGGGTGCGAGAAGTTGTCTCTCACAGATACACAGTCTCTTTCAAGAGACGTCCCCCTCGCCGGTTCTGCTCAACAGTTCTTAATTTGGATCCGTTGAAGGTGCAAACTCTACACCTGGTTGTGCGATCCCTACTGGATACAGGAGTGGTAGTGCTGGTACCTCTGTCCCAGAGAGGCAGAGGATACTACTCGACCCTGTTTCTAGTCCCGAAACACAATGGGTCTTTCCGGCCTATACTCAACCTCAAGTCACTGAACAAGTTTTTGAGTGTCCAAGTTTCGTATGGAAATACTGTGATCAATTGTACTGGCCATGGAACTATATGGTATCCATGGACATACAGGATGCTTACTTGCATATTCCTATTGCCATTTCGCATCAGCGATATCTGCGGTTTGCAATTGGCAACCTACATTATCAATTCCAGGCTTTGTCGTTTTGGACTGACCACGGCTCCTCTGATCTTTACCAAGGTCATGGCCGTGATGACGGTCCATCTTCATCGTCAGGGAATCAGGATCTTGCTAAATCTGGACGACTTGCTGATCCTGTCGAACTCCCGAGATGTCATCTGCAGCTGACGGTGCAATTCCTACAAGCCCACGGGTGGCTCATCAACTGGAAGAAGTCCTCGCTGGTCCCATGCTCGGAGCATGGTGCACCTGGGGGCACTGCTGGACACACACACAGCCAAAGACGGTTTCTGTCTCCATAGAAAGTCCTGAAGCTTCAGGGCAAAATCGGATACTTCCTCTCTCACCCAAAATTGTCGGTACACTCAGCGATGCAAGTACTAGGCCTGATAGTGTCGACTTTCGACATGGTGGAGTACGCTCTATTTCATTCTCGCCCTCTGCACCGGTTAATTATTTCCAAGTGGGACAGTCTACCTCATCGGATCAGATCACAGATGATCTCTTTGATTCCGGTGGTTCGTCTGTCTCTGTCCTGGTGGCTACAGGACCAGCAGTTAAGCAGGGGCCGTCCCTTCTGGATCCCCAACTGGGTCCTCCTGACTACGGATGCCAGTCTGAGGGGTTGGGACGCGGTGCTGGAGCAACACTCTTTCCAGGGTCGGTGGACCCGGGAGGAATCTCTTCTCCCCATAAACAATCTGGAACTGCGGGCAGTGTTCAACCCATTAACTCTTGCCTACCCCTGCTACAGGGTAGGCCTGTTCAAGTACGGTCAGACAACGCCACCACGGTGGCATACATAAACCATCAGGGTGGCACTCGAAGCCGCATGGCAATGATGGAAGTGTCAAAAATCCTTTGTTGGGCGCAACACCATCTGCCAGCGTTATCGGCAGTATTCATTCCGGGAGTCCTCAACTGGGAAGCGGATTTCCTCAGTCATCAGGACGTGCACGCCAGAGAGTGGAGTCTTCATCCAGAAGTCTTTCAACTCCTAGGAGTCAAGTGGGGCCTACCATATGTACACCTGATGGCGTCTCGACACAATCACAAGGTTCCGGTCTTCGGATCAAGGACCAGGGATCCTCAAGCAGCGTTCGTGGACGCATTGGCAATTCCATGGACCTTTCGGCTGCCATACATGTTTCCTCCAGTGTCACTCCTGCCCAGGGTACTACGGAAGTTCAAACTAGAAGGAGGAATACTACTGGGTTGCTCCAGCGTGGCCCAGACGGCATTGGTTCTCAGACCTACAGGGTCTCTCGATCGAGCTTCCTCTTCTACTTCCTCAACGCACAGACATCCTCGTTCAGGGCCCTTGTGTCTACCCGGACCTGGGCAGACTGGCTTTGACGGCGTGACTCTTGAAGCTTCGCTCCTGAGGGCCAAATGGTTTTCCGAGGCAGTTATCCAGACTGCTGAAGGCCCGTAAACCAGCATCTGCACGTATTTTTCTCTTACGTCCTAGAGGATGCTGGGGACTCCGTAAGGACCATGGGGAATTAGACGGGCTCCGCAGGAGACATGGGCACTAAAAAGAACTTTAGATATGGGTGTGCACTGGCTCCTTCCTCTATGCCCCTCCTCCAGACCTCACTTTGATACTGTGCGCAGAGGAGACTGGGTGCACTACAGGGAGCTCTCCTGAGTTTCCCTGAAAGAAAGTATTTTGTTAGGTTTTTTATTTTCAGGGAGCCTGCTGGCAACAGGCTCCCTGCATCGTGGGACTGAGGGGAGAGAAGCAGACCTACTTAAATGCTAGGCTCTGCTTCTTAGGCTACTGGACACCATTAGCTCCAGAGGGAGTCGGAACGCAGGTCTCTCCTTGCAGTTCGTCCCAGAGCCGCACCACCGTCCTCCTCACAGAGCCGGAAGATAGAAGCCGGGTGAGTATAAGAAGATAGAAGACTTCAGAGGCAGCAGAAGACTTCAGATCTTCAGAGGTAACGCTGCGCGCCATTGCTCCCACATACAACAACAAACGGCAGGCACTGATTGGTGCAGGGCGCAGGGGGGGCGCCCTCTGCAGCAATTTTACACCTCTAGGACTGGCACAAGTGTGTGTATGTGTATATATATATAGATAGATATAGATATATAGATATAGATATATAGATATATATAGGCTGATGGCTGTGTATAGGTTTCCCCCGCCAGTTTTTTTGGGGGGGAAATCGAGCGGGACCGAAGCCTGCCGCTGAGGGGGCGGAGCTTGATCCCTCAGGACTAACCAGCGCCATTTTCTCCACAGCACACCGCTGAGAAGCTGGCTCCCCGGACTCTCCCCTGCTGAACATGGTGACAGAGGGTTTTAAAGAAGGGGGGGGGGGCACATATTTGGTGCAGTGAATACATATATGAAAGCGCTGTATATCTCTGAGAATTTTTTCCAGGGTCCTTGGCGCTGGGTGTGTGCTGGCATAATCTCTCTGTCTCTCCAAGGGGCCTTGTGGGGGAATTGTCTCCAGATTAGAGATTTCCCTGAGTGTGTGGGGTGTCGGTACGCGTGTGTCGGCATGTCTGAAGCTGAAGGCTCTCCTAGGGAGGAGGTGGAGCAAATAAGTGTGGTGTCTCCGTCGGCAACGCCGACAACTGACTGGTTGGATGTGTGAAATGTTTTAAATGCAAATGTGAATTTATTACACAAAAGGTTGGACAAAACTGAATCCAGGGAATGTACAGGGAGTCAAGCACTGCCTTTCACTGTCACAGGGACCTTCGGGGTCTCAAAAGCGCCCACTATCCCAAGTTGTAGACACGGATACCGACACGGATTCTGACTCCAGTGTCGACTATGATGATGCGAAGTTGCAGCCAAAATTGGCTGAAAGTATTCATTATATGATTATTGCAATAAAAGAGGTGTTGCATATCACAGATGACCCCTCTGTCCCTGACACGAGGGTGCGCATGTATAAGGAAAAGAAACCTGAGGTAACCTTTCCCCCATCTCATGAGCTGAACGAGTTATTTGAAAAGGCTTGGGAATCTCCAGACAAATAACTGCAGATTCCCAAAAGGATTCTTATGGCGTATCCTTTCCCGGCTAAGGACAGGATACAGTGGGAATCCTCCCCAAGGGTGGACAAAGCGTTGACACGCTTATCCAAAAAGGTAGTGCTGCCATCTCAAGATACCGCAACCCTCAAGGATCCTGCTGATCGCAGGCAGGAGACTACCTTGAAGTCAATTTACACACACACTGGTACATTACTCAGACCGGCGATAGCGTCGGCTTGGGTTTGTAGCGCTGTAGCAGCGTGGACAGATACCTTATCTGCTGATATAGTTACGCTGGATAATGATACCATTTTATTGACCCTGGGTCATATTAAAGATGCTGTCCTATATATGAGAGATGCTCAGAGAGACGGCCTACTGGGTTCCAGAGCCAACGCTATGGCGATTTCGGCTAGACGAGCCCTATGGACCAGACAGTGGACGGGTGATGCCGACTCGAAGAGGCATATGGAGGTTTTGCCTTACAAGGGTGAGGAATTGTTTGGGGAGGGTCTCACGGACCTAGTTTCCACAGCTACTGCAGGTAAATCAACTTTTTTGCCTTATGTTTAAGAAAACGCCACATTATCAGATGCAATCCTTTCGGTCGCATAAACCCAAGAGAGTACGGGGATCTTCCTTTCTTGCCAGAGGTAAGGGCAGGGGGAAAAAGCTGCCAACTACAGCTAGTTCCCAGGAGCAGAAGTCCTCCCTGGCCTCTACAAAATCCACTGCATGACGCTGGGGCTCCGCTGAGGGAGTCCGCCCCAGTGGGGGCACGTCTTCGACTTTTCAGCCACGTCTGGGTTCACTCACAGGTGGATCCCTGGGCAATAGAAATTGTTTCCCAGGGTTACAAGCTGGAATTCGAAGAGGTGCCTCCTCGACGTTTTTTCAAATCGACCCTACCGGCTTCTTCCCCAAAGACAGAGATAGTTTTAAAAGCAATTAAAAAATTGTGTCTTCAACAAATGGTGGTCAAAGTTCCCCTGCTTCAGCAGGGGATGGGGTATTACTAAACCCTGTTTGTGGCCCCGAAACCGGACGGTTCGGTCAGACCCATTTTAAATTTAAAATCCCTAAACCTATACTTAAAAAGGTTCAAGTTCAAGATGGAATCGCTCAGAGTGGACATCGCCAGCCTGGAAGGGGGGATTATATGGTGTCCCTGGACATAAAGGATGCATACCTTCATGTTCCCATATATCCGCCTCATCAGGCGTTCCTGAGATTTGCTGTACAGGATTGTCATTACCAATTTCAGACGTTGCCGTTTGGGCTTTCCACGGCCCCGAGGATTTTCACCAAGGTAATGGCGGAAATGATGGTGCTCCTGCGCAAGCAGGGTGTTACAATTATCCCGTACTTGGACGATCTCCTAATAAAAGCGAGATCAAGAGAGCAGTTGCTGAACAACGTATCACTTTCCCTGAGGGTGTTGCAGCAGCACGGCTGGATTCTCAATATCCTGAAGTCACAGTTGGTTCCGACGACCCGTTTGCCTTTCTTAGGCATGATTCTGGATACAGACCAGAAAAGGGTTGATCTCCCGATGGAAAAGGCCCAAGAACTCATGAATGTGGTCAGGGACCTCTTGAAGCCAAAAAGGGTGTCGGTGCATCACTGCACTCAAGTTCTTGGAAAGATGGTGGCGTCTTACGAGGCCATTTCATTCGGCAGGTTCCATGCGAGGACTTTTCAGTGGGACCTTCTGGACAAGTGGTCCGGGTCACATCTACAGATTCATCAGATGATCAGCCTGTCCCCCAGGGCCAGGGTATCTCTCCTGTGGTGGCTGCAGAGTGCTCACCTTCTAGAGGGTTGCAGGTTCGGCATTCAGGACTGGGTTCTGGTAACCACGGATGCGAGCCTCCGAGGTTGGGGACCAGTCACACAGGGAAGAAACTTCCAAGGTCTCTGGTCAAGCCAGGAGGAATTAAGGGCCATATACAACGGCCTTCGTCAAGCAGAGAATTTGCTTTGCGGCCTACCGGTTCTGATTCAGTCAGACAACATCACCGCAGTGGCTCATGTAAACCGCCAAGGCGGAACAAAGAGCAGAGTGGCAATGGCAGAAGCCACCAGGATTCTTCGCTAGGCGGAAAATCATGTAAGCACTCATTCCTGGAGTGGACAACTGGGAAGCAGACTTCCTCAGCAGACACGATCTACATCCAGGAGAGTGGGGACTTCATCAGGAAGTCTTCGCAGAGATTGCAAGTCAGTGGGGACTGCCTCAGATAGACATGATGGCGTCACGCATCAACAAAAAACTACAGAGGTATTGCGCCAGGTCAAGGGACCCTCAGGAGGTAGCAGTGGACGCCCTGGTGACACCTTGGGTGTTCCAGTCAGTCTATGTGTTTCCTCCTCTTCCTCTCATCTCCAAGATATTGAGAATCATAAGAAAAAGAGGAGTAAAGACAATTCTCATTGTTCCAGATTGGCCTCGAAGAGCCTGGTATCCAGATCTTCAGGAAATGCTCACAGAAGATACGTGGCCTCTTCCTCTCAGAGAGGACCTGTTACAACAGGGACCCTGTCTGTTCCAAGACTTACCGTGGCTGCGTTTGACGGCATGGCGGTTGAACGCCGGATCCTAGCGGAAAAGGGCATTCCGGATGAGGTCATTCCTACTCTGATAAAGGCTAGGAAGGACGTGACAGCAAAACATTATCACCTTATATGGCGGAAGTATGTATCTTGGTGTGAGTCCTGGAATGCTCCTCCGGAAGAATTCCATCTGGGCCGTTTCCTTCACTTCCTACAGATGGGAGTGAATTTGGGCCTAAAATTAGGCTCCATTAAGGTTCAGATTTCGGCCCTATCCATTTTCTTTCAGAAGGAATTGGCTTCTCTTCCAGAAGTACAGACTTTTGTGAAGGGAGTGCTGCATATCCAGCCTCCTTTTGTACCTCCAGTGGCATCCTGGGACCTTAACGTGGTGTTGCGGTTCCTTAAGTCTCACAGGTTTGAGCCTCTTAAAACGGTGGAATTAAAGTATCTCACTTGGAAAGTGGTCATGTTGTTGGCCTTGGCATCGGCTAGGCGAGTGTCGGAATTGGCGGCTTTATCTCACAAAAGCCCCTATCTGGTTTTCCATGTGGATAGAGCGGAGTTGCCGACTCGTCCTCAATTTTTGCCCAAGGTGGTTTCATCTTTTCATATGAACCAACCTATTGTGGTGCCTGTGGCTACGCTGGACTTGGAGGATTCAGAGTCCCTGGATGTGGTCAGGGCATTGAAAATTTATGTGGCCAGAACGGCTCGGGTTAGGAAAACAGAGGCACTGTTTGTCCTGTATGCAGCCAACAAGGTTGGCGCTCCTGCTTCTAAGCAGACTATTGCTCGCTGGATCTGTAACCCGAATCAGCAGGCTCATTCTACGGCTGGATTGCCGTTACCAAATTCTGTAAAGGCCCATTCCACTAGGAAGGTGGGCTCTTCTTGGGCGGCTGCCCGAGGTGTCTCGGCATTACAGCTTTGCTGAGCGGCGACTTGGTCGGGTTCAAACACCTTTGCAAAGTTCTACAAGTTTGATACCCTGGCTGATGAGGACCTACTGTTTGCTCAATCGGTGCTGCAGAGTCATCTGCACTCTCCCGCCCGTTTTGGAGCTTTGGTATAATCCCCATGGTCCTTACGGAGTCCCCAGCATCCTCTAGGACGTAAGAGAAAATAAGATTTTAAACCTACCGGTAAATCTTTTTCTCCTAGTCCGTAGAGGATGCTGGGCGCCCGTCCCAGTGCGGACTAAATTCTGCAAGACTTGTATATAGTTTCTGCTTACATAAGGGTTATGTTACAGTTTTGATCAGTCTCGGGCTGATGCTGTTTTGTTTCATACTGTTGACTGGTTCGTATATTCCATGTTATACGGTGTGGGCTGGTATGAATCTTGCCCTTAGATTAACAAAAATCCTTTCCTCGTACTGTCCGTCTCCTCTGGGCACAGTTCTCTAACTGAGGTCTGGAGGAGGGGCATAGAGGGAGGAGCCAGTGCACACCCATATCTAAAGTTCTTTTTAGTGCCCATGTCTCCTGCGGAGCCCGTCTAATTCCCCAGCATCCTCTACGGACTAGGAGAAAAAGATTTACCGGTAGGTTTAAAATCCTATTATTACAGGGTCTGGAATTCTTACTTCACCTAGTGTGCTGCTAAGAATTACGATGCATCCAAATTTCCAGACTTTTGGCTTTTCTGCAACAAGGTCTGGATTTAAGACTTCGTCTGGCCTCCCTCAAGGTTCATATATCTGCCTTGTCGTGTGGTTTCAGAAAAATCGTGTCTATTTCTGACGTTCATACTTTCACACAGGGTGTTTTACGGATTCAGCCTCCCTATGTCCCTCCTTTGGCTCCATGGGATCAGTCTGTTGTCCTGAATGCACTGCAGGAGTCTCCATTTGAGCCTCTTGAGTCTGGACCTTAAATGGCTTACGCTTAAGGTCCTTTTTCTGCTAGCTATTGCCTCTGCTAGGAGGGTGTCGGACTTAGGCGCTTTGTCCTGTCATCCACCCTTTACGATTTTTCACCGTGACCAGGCGGTTATTTGCTTAAGGTGGTGTCATCTTTTCATCTTCACCAAGAGATTGTGGTTCCGGCCTTTACCTCTTCTGATTTGTCCTCCAAAGAGCAGTCTTTGGATGTGGTACGGGCTCTACATACCTACGTGGAGAGGTCTGCCCCTGTCAGGAGGTCAGATTTCCTTTTTGAACTGTTTGGTTTTCACAAACATGGCTGGCCTGTGAATAAGCAAACCTTGGCCAGATGGATTAGAATGGTGATTGCACAAGCTTGTGCGCAGGCTGGACTCCCAGCTCCTGCTGCTGTCAAGGCCCATTCTACTCGGTCTGTTGGTCCTTCTTGGGCGGCACGCCGTGGCGCGTCCGCTGAACAATTGTGCAAGGCGGCTACGTGGTCCTCCGTGAACACGTTCATTAGGTTTTATGCCTTTGATACTTCCGCTTCCCAGGATGCTTCCTTTGGATGCCGGGTTCTTGTACCCGCTTCTGTGCGTTCCCTTCCATGAGGAACAGCTTTAGGACATCCCCGATGTATTCCCTGTGGAACACCGTGTATCCCGCTGCAGAAAAGGGGATTTATGGTAGACTTGCCATAGTTAAATCTCTTTTTGCGAGGTGCACTGGGTTCCACAGGGTGCCCACCCTGACGCACTTAGCTTTTTTGGGTTTGTATGGCGTTAGCCGCTAGTCCCTTCTCCTGTCGTGAGAACATGGTTCTATGTGACTAACATCTGCCTTCTCTTTTACCTGCTCCTGCATTGGACTGGTTAACGAAAATGAGCTCCAGTGCCCAGAGGTGGGGGTTATAGAGGAGGCCCTGCAGTGCATCCTGGGAACAGTCAAAGCTTTAGCCTGTTGGTGCCTCTGGATCAAGATCCAACTCGACACCCTATGTATTCCCTGTGGAACCAAGTGTACCTCGCAGAAAGAGATTTAACTATGTCTACCATAAATCTTGTTGTTGTTTTTTTTGTTTAATTATCAGGAAAATCAACCTTATGATCAATTCTGTGACTGATGTACAGTATAAAGCTTTATTTGGAGTAGTGCCATGCGTTTTTATGGCATTAATGTGTCACTGTTCAGTTCTTGTAACCATAGAGTGGAAAAGTGATAAGTCTTTTTCTCTAACGTCCTAGTGGATGCTGGGAACTCCGTAAGGACTATGGGGAATAGCGGGCTCCGAAGGAGGCTGGGCACTCTAGAAAGATCTTAGACTACCTGGTGTGCACTGGCTCCTCCCACTATGACCCTCCTCCAAGCCTCAGTTAGATTTCGTGCCCGGCCGAGGTTGGATGCACACTAGGGGCTCTCCTGAGCTCTTAGAAAGTTATAGTCTTAGAATTTGTTCTTTTCAGTGAGACCTGCTGGCAACAGGCTCACTGCAGCGAGGGACTAAGGGGAGAAGAAGCGAACTCGCCTGCTTGCTGCCGGATTGGGCTTCTTAGGCTACTGGACACCATTAGCTCCAGAGGGATCGACCGCAGGCCCAGCCTTGATGTTCGGTCCCGGAGCCGCGCCGCCGTCCCCCTTACAGAGCCAGAAGCAAGAAGATGGTCCGGAAAATCGGCGGCATGAAGACTCAGTCTTCACCAAGGTAGCGCACAGCACTGCAGCTGTGCGCCATTGCTCCTCTCACACACTTCATACTCCGGTCACTGAGGGTGCAGGGCGCTGGGGGGGGGCGCCCTGAGGCAGCAATAAAAACACCTTGGCTGGCAAAAATACCTCAATATATAGCCCCAGGGGCTATATATGAGGTAAATACCCCTGCCAGAAGTCCATAAAAAACGGGAGAATAGGCCGCGAAAAAGGGGCGGAGCCTATCTCCTCAGCACACTGGCGCCATTTTCCCTCACAGCTCCGTTGGAGGGAAGCTCCCTGGCTCTCCCCTGCAGTCTACAAGGGTTAAAAAAAGAGAAAGGGGGCACTAAATTTAGGCGCAGTATACATTATATATATAGATATAAAGCTATAGGGGACATAACTCAGTTAGTCCCTGCAGTATATAGCGCTCTGGTGTGTGCTGGCATACTCTCACTCTGTCCCCCCAAAGGGCTTTTGTGGGTCCTGTCCTCGTTTAGAGCATTCCCTGTGTGTCTGCGGTGTGTCGGTACGGCTGTGTCGACATGTTGAATGAGGAGGCTTATATGGTGACGGAACAGAGGCCGATATATGTGATGTCGCCCCCTGTGGGGCCGACACCAGAGTGGATAGAGAGGTAAAAGGTATTAACCGACAGTGTCAACTCCTTACATAAAAGGGTGGATGACGTAACAGCTGTGGGACAGCCGGCTTCGCAGCCCGCGCCTGCCCAGGCGTCTCAAAGGCCATCAGGGGCTCAAAAACGCCCGCTCTCTCAGATGGCAGACACAGATGTCGACACGGAGTCTGACTCCAGTGTCGACAAGGTGGAGACATATACACAATCCAATCCGTGACTTGATCCCGGCAATAAAAAATGTGTTATACATTTCTGACTTTAACCTCTATAAATGGGTTTGGGGAGAAAAAACAGGCAGTGTTTTGTTCCCCCATCAGATGAATAAATGAAGTGTGTGAAAAGCGTGGGTTCCCCCGTTAAGAAACTGGTAATTTATAAAAAGTTACTGATGGCGTACCCTTTCCCGCCAGGAGGATAAGTTACGCTGGGAGATATCCCCTAGCGTGGATAAGGCGCTCACACGTTTGTCAAAAAAGGTGGCACTGCCGTCTTAGGATACGGCCACTTTAATAGGTACCTGTTGATAAAAAAAAAAAAAACAGGAGGCTATCCTGAAGTCTGTATTTACACACTCAGGTACTAGACTGAGACCTGCAGATAGTGCTGCTGCAGCGTGGTTGGTGACCCTGTCAAACAGGGATAATAGTTGGCAAACATAAAAACATATTAAAGACGTTGTCTTATATATGGGGGATGCACAGAGGGATATTTTGCCGGCTGGCATCCAAAATAAATGTAATGTCCATTCTGTCAGGAGGGTATTAGAGACCTGTCACTGGACAGGTGATGCTGACTTAAAAAGCGCATAGAGAGCCTTATAAGAGTGAGGAATTATTTGGGGATGGTCTCTGGGACCTCGTATCCACAGCAACTGCTGGGAAGAAATAATTTTACCTCTGGTTTCCTCACAGAAAAAGGTACAGTCCTTTCGGCTTCAGAAAAGCAAGCGGGTCAAATGGCGCTTCCTTTCTGTACAGAGACAAGGGTAGAGGGAAAAAGCTGCACCAGTCAGCCTGTTCCCAGAATCAAGATTCTTCCCCCGCCTCCTGTGAGTACACACCATGACGCGGGTGCTCCACAGGTGTAGCCAGGTACGGTGGGGGGCCACCTCAAAAATTTCAGCAATTAGTGGGCTCGCTCACAGGTGGATCCCTGTTTCTTCCAAGTAGTATTTCAGGGGTACAAGCTGGAATTAGAGATGTCTCCCCCCAGCCGTTTCCTAAAATATGCCTTGCTGACAACTCCCTCAAGCAGGGAGGCTGTGCTAGAGGCAATTAATAAGCGGTATTCCCAGCAGGTAATACTCAAGGTGCCCCTACTTCAACAAGGACGGGGTTACTATTCCACACGGGTTGGGGTACCGAAACCGCATGGTTCGGTGTGACCCATTTTATATTTAAAATCCTTGAACATAAAAAAATTCAAGTTCAAGATGGAATCGCTCAGGGCGGTTATTGCAAGCCTGGACGAGGGGGATTACATGGTATCCCGGGACATCAAGGATGCTTTCCTGCATGTCCCCATTTACCATCCTCGCCAGGAGTACCTCAGATTTGTGGTACAGGATTACCATTACCAAGTCCAGACACTGCCGTTTGGACTGTACATGGCACCGAGGGTGTTTTATCAAGGTAATGGCCGAAATGATGATACTCCTTCAAAAAAAAAGGGAGTTGTAATTATCCCGTAATTGGACAATCTCGTTATAAGGGCGAGCTCCAAGGAGCAGTTGGTAGTCGGGGTAGCACTATTTTGGAAAGTGCTACAACAGCATAGGTGGATTCTAAACAGTCCAAAGTCACAGCTGGTTCCTATGACACGTCTACTGTTCCTGGGGATGGTTCTGGACATAAACCAGAAATAGTGTTTCTCCCGGAGGAGAAAGCCAAGGAGTTGTCATCTCTAGTCAGAGACCTCCTGAAACCAAAATAGGTAGCGGTGCATCATTGCACGCGAGTCCTGGGAAAAATGGTAGCTTCTTACGAAGCAATCCCATTAGGCAGGTTCCATACAAGAACTTTTCAGAGGGACCTGTTGGACAAGTGGTCCGGATCGCATCTTCCGATGCATAGGCTGATAACCCTGTCTCCAAGGACCAGGGTATCTCTACTGTGGTGGCTGCAGAGTGCCCATCTTCAAGAGGGCCGCAGGTTCGGCATACAGGACTAGGTCCTAGTGACCATGGATTCCAGCCTTTGAGGCTGGGGGGCAGTCACATAGGGAAGAAACTTCCAGGGACTTTGGTCAAGTCAGGTTATTTCCCTACACATAAATATTCTGGATCTGAGGGCCATTTACAATGCCCTGAGGCCAGCAAGGCCTCTGCTTCAAAACCAGCCGGTACTGATCCAATCAGACAACATCACGGCAGTCGCCCATGTAATCAACAGGGCGGCACAAAAAGCAGGATGGCGATGGCAGAAGCCACAAGGATTCTCCGATAGGCGGAAAATCATGTGTTAGCACTGTCAGCAGTGTTCATTCCCGGAGTGGACAACTGGGAAGCAGATCTTCTCAACAGACACGACCTCCACCCGGGAGAATGGGGACTTCCTCCAGAAGTCTTCCAATAGGATTGTACACCATTGGGAAAGGCCACAGGTGGACATGATGGCGTCCCGCCTTAACAAAAAGCTATAAAAGATATTGCTCCAGGTCAAGGGACCCTCAGGCGATAGCTATGGACGCTCTGGTAACACCGTGGGTGTACCAGTCGGTTTAGGTGTTCTCCCCTCTGCCTCTCATACCAAAGGTACTGAGAATAATAAGAAGGCGAGGAGTAAGAACGATACTCGTGGATGGCCAAGAAGAGCTTGGTACCCAGAACTTCAAGAATTTATATCAGAGGACCCATGGCCTCTGCCACTCAGTCAGGACCTGCGGCAGCAGGGGCCCTGTCTGTTCCAAGACTTACCGCGGCTGCGTTTGACGGCATGGCGGTTGAACGCCGGATCCTGAAGGAAAAGGGTATTCCGGAGGAAGTAATTCCTACGCTTACTAAAGCCAGGAAAGAGGTTACAGCAACTCATTATCACCGCATATGGCGAAAATATGTTGCATGGTGTGAGGCCGAAAGGGCCCCAACAGAGGAATTTCAACTAGGTCGATTTCTGCATTTCCTGCAAGCAGGAGTGACTATGGGCCTTAAATTGGGTTCCATTAAGGTACAGATCTCGGCTCTGTCGATTTTCTTTCAAAAAAAGAACTAGCTTCAGTACCTGAAGTTCAGACATTTATAAAAGGAGTGCTGCATAGTCAGCCCCCGTTTGTGCCTCCTGTGGCACCTTGGGATCTCAACGTGGTGTTGAGTTTTCTTAAAATCACTTTGGTTTGAACCACTAAAAACCGTGGATCTGAAATATCTCACATGGAAGGTGGTTATGTTATTGGCCTTGGCTTCTGCCAGGCGAGTATCAGAATTGGCGGCTTTGTCTTGTAAAAGCCCTTATTTGATTTTCCATATGGATAGGGCAGAATTGAGGACTCGTCCCCAGTTTCTCCCTAAGGTGGTGTCAGCGTTTCACCTGAACCAGCCTATTGTGGTGCCTGCGGCTACTAAGGATTTGGAGGACTCCAAGTTGCTAGACGTTGTCAGGGCCCTGAAAATATATGTTTCCAGAACGGCTGGAGTCAGAAAATCTGACTCGCTGTTTATCCTATATGCACCCAACAAGCTGGGTGCTCCTGCTTCTAAGCAGACTATTGCTCGTTGGATTTGTAGTACAATTCAGCTTGCACATACTGTGGCAGGCCTGCCACAGCCAAAATCTGTCAATGCCCATTCCACAAGGAAGGTGGGCTCATCTTGGGCGGCTGCCCGAGGGGTCTCGGCTTTACAACTTTGCCGAGCAGCTACTTGGTCAGGGGCAAACACGTTTGCAAAATTCTACAAATTTGATACCCTGGCTGAGGAGGACCTGGAGTTCTCTCATTCGGTGCTGCAGAGTCATCCGCACTCTCCCGCCCGTTTGGGAGCTTTGGTATAATCCCCATGGTCCTTACGGAGTTCCCAGCATCCACTAGGACGTTAGAGAAAATAAGAATTTACTCACCGGTAATTCTATTTCTCGTAGTCCGTAGTGGATGCTGGGCGCCCATCCAAAGTGCGGTTTATCTGCATTACTTGTACATAGTTATTGTTAACTAAATCGGGTTATTGTTGAGCCATCTGTTGAGAGGCTCTATTGTTTCATACTGTTAACTGTGTTTCATATCACGAGTTGTACGGTGTGATTGGTGTGGCTGGTATGAGTCTTACCCGGGATTCAAAATCCTTCCTTATTGTGTACGCTCGTCTGGGCCCAGTACCTAACTGAGGCTTGGAGGAGGGTCATAGTGGGAGGAGCCAGTGCACACCAGGTAGTCTAAGATCTTTCTAGAGTGCCCAGCCTCCTTCGGAGCCCGCTATTCCCCATGGTCCTTACGGAGTTCCCAGCATCCACTACGGACTACGAGAAATAGAATTACCGGTGAGTAAATTCTTATTATTTTCCATGAGCTGCAATGTGTGGGCAAATACTTTGAAAGGAGGGTGCCCGTTTGGCACAGATTAAGGAAAACTCATCAACAGGCACTTCAGTAGCTAGGTGGTGTTTACAGTACAGGATGGGAAATGAGTCAACATATAAAAAGGAATTATTTGTTTTTGGGCTTTTTTTTACTCCATTTTTGGAAGCAGTTCACTACATATGAAACATGCATTTCAAAGCAGCTGTAATAAACTGTTATATTGTGTACAATGCAAAAAAATAATATTACCCAGAACAAATGAATATGTTCACATTCTACAATGATTACTTTGAACTGTAAAAATAGAAGTATGTTTGGAAGTTTTTTTGTTTTTGTTATGAACGGGCATTACTTTACATCACAAACAAGTAACTGAAAGCTTCTGTCTCTAGTACAATGATTTAATGAAAAAGAAAAGGATAGTGGAGAATGACAAGTCAAAGATTTTGGACACAATTGAAGAACTTGATCAGAAGAAAAATGAGGCTTTGAATATAGCATGGCAAAAGGTAATGGGTTTGACAAAAAAGGGGCAAAGGGAAAGGGAAAACTTCTGCACCAGTCAAAAGGTCAACATGTGTTCTTTCTAATATAGTATGAACCCCATTAATACATGTATTGTGGTGTTAATTCACTATCATATGTTGGGGGTGCCGCCATAGACTATAAGATTGAAGACACAAAAGAAATAGGAAAGATTGTCTCTTGGTTGGCGCACAAAAGGAGAAAAAGATGATTTAATCTAAAATATAACTTTTAATCGTAATCAATTAAAATTGATGTGAAATATATATGGAAAGATATTTTATTAATAAAAGATGTTACATCTATTAAAAATATTCACTGTGTGTCACTTGTTTTATTTCCATTTATGGTAATATTATTATTCTAAGGATCCGGACCACTCGTAGCAGTCTGAAGGTTTCCAATGTAAACATATGTCCAACAAATTGTTATGATTTTTTAAGTAGTATGTCACTAAGCAGGGGACCTAAAGGAAGGCTTGTGTGGAATGGAGGGTTCCCTGTATCCCTATCTAACCTTAATTTAGGTATAGTACATTCAGGTCTCCTTTCCACCCTATTGATTTATTACAGAAAAGGTATCCCGTAATATAATGCACTTTTAATGCAGTGCCATTTATCTAATACCCCCGTCCTGTGATTTCTCATACAAAATTATTGCTTGCCTGTTCATATTACCAGGCTGAATTGTTGAGGAAAAAACACTGTAACAAGTTGGACCATACAATGTTACAATCCCCTTTTACTTTGACACAGCACTGTAACTATTTACTTCTCTTCTATAGTAAGGAGATTTCTAGATATAGTGGGATAAATTAATATATAATATGCTTATATTCAGCATCACAAGCGTGTCATTGACAGTTTTATCCCACTATCTTATAAACAAGGGGCCGTTGAGAATAAGGAGTTACCACAATATTTTGTATCATGTGACTATAGTTTTACACGTATGTCGTGTTATTATCATGTGCCATGTATGTAGTACAGTATTGGTGGTATAATAAATTTCTCTTATGTATCTCAAAAGATATCACAACATGTAGAAGTGAAGGATCACTGAGACCTATATAATAAATGTCTCTATTTGTTCATTCGTACGGCTACTTCTATTGTATACAAAATTGAATCACGGCTAACGTGTCTCTAAAAGGGGATTGTAACATTGTATGGTCCAACTTGTTACAGTGTTTTTTCCTCAACAATTCAGCCTGGTAATATGAATATTATATTATATTATGGTAATATGAATATTCCACACAAGCCTTCCTTTAGGTCCCCTGCTTAGTGACATACTACTTAAAAAATCATAACAATTTGTTGGACATATGTTTACATTGGAAACCTTCAGACTGCTACGAGTGGTCCGGATCCTTAGAATAATAATATTACCATAAATGGAAATAAAACAAGTGACACACACAGTGAATATTTTTAATAGATGTAACATCTTTTATTAATAAAATATCTTTCCATATATATTTCACATCAATTTTAATTGATTACTATTAAAAGTTATATTTTAGATTAAATCATCTTTTTCTCCTTTTGTGCGCCAACCAAGAGACAATCTTTCCTATTTCTTTTGTGTCGTCAAAAGGTAATGGGACCAGGGCAACAGTGGTGAATACAACCCCTCTGGTCAGACACTCCAAACAGAAAGCTATTAACAACCCAAGTCACATAAGTCTCCTTCTTGTTTAGGTCAACAAAGACTTTGGCTCTATCTTTTCAACTTTGTTACCTGGGGCGAATGCTATGTTGTCTCCACCCGAGGGGCACAATGTTTTGGATGGATTGGAGTTTAAGGTTGCTTTGGGCAGTACCTGGAAAGAAAATTTGACAGAATTAAGTGGTGGACAACGGTAATTTATGTTTATAAATAGGATGTTATTGAAATGTGAAATGAAATTATGGCTATCTCCGCTAATATCCTCTACTGTAAATGCACCCTCTGCTGAAATGTTCACTCTCTTTAACTACAACCCTAATTAGTGTTATTACAGGCACGGCCCCTATGGACAAGTTCTGTAAGTCAGCAGTGATAAAGTTACCTTATAGCCACAAGAGATACACCTCCCTTTGCCTGTGAGTTTAGTAGTGGGTCTAGCCATCCAGTGCCAAATATTTTAAAAGTAGATGCTTGAAGTTAGTCCAGTAATTTCCAAATCCCTCAGACCTGCTGTTTATTTCATCTTAATGGGTGAAACCACTTGGAATTGGAGGACGGTATAGTAAAATAGAAGTATTCATGCATATACAGTATATGTATAGCAATGGCTGTGTATTTATATTTTTCAGCTCACTGGTGGCGTTGTCTCTTATTCTCGCCATGTTGCTTTTTAAACCTGCCCCGATTTATATTTTGGATGAAGTTGACGCTGCCTTGGACCTTTCTCATACACAGAACATTGGACAGATGCTTCGTACACACTTCCGACATTCACAGGTAGGCGTAACAATGGTCCCTATACTCTGTTAAACAGGACAGTATTGAGTGTCATTTGTGGCTGGAAACACTGAACACATCTGCCACTCCACATGAAACGTAAAGTACAGAATGGGAAATATTGCTATCGTACAAGATTTTAGATGATATAAACTAAGGTTTGATGTAAAAGGATAACATAGTCCTCTACATATATGAATGTTTGTTACGATGATTTGTGTATTGGAGTTAAAAAAAAAATAATAATGCCCCCCCCCCCCCCCCCCCCCCCAAAAAAAAATAAAATAAAAATAATAATAAAATAAATAAAATGAATGCTTTTCTAGAGCCACCCTTGCTTGCAACCTAGTATATTATGTTGTTATACACATGTACATCCTTTTATAAGGCCACCCTCTGTATAATAGTATGTTGGGCAGGAGTCTAAGCTGCTGGTATGAACAGAGAGCACCTGCATCCCTGGCAGCATGAGGAGAGTGCTGGATAATATTTTTCATATCCTATTTCTTTCTTATCGTGTTAATGATCCTCTTTGTTTTGCTTTCCCTTCTTTCAGTTCCAATACTCTTGATGTCCGCTATGTTCCTTCCCTGACCTCATTATATAGGGTTTTTGCTATTGAGACTGGAGGGCTGCTACTGCATACAGTACATACTAAATTTCTCTAACGTCCTAGTGGATGCTGGGGACTCCGAAAGGACTATGGGGAATAGCGGCTCCGCAGGAGACTGGGCACAAAGTAAAAGCTTTAGGACTAGCTGGTGTGCACTGGCTCCTCCCCCTATGACCCTCCTCCAAGCCTCAGTTAAGATTTTGTGCCCGAACGAGAAGGGTGCAATCTAGGTGGCTCTCCTGAGCTGCTTAGAGTAAAAGTTTAAATAGGTTTTTTTATTTTCAGTGAGTACTGCTGGCAACAGGCTCACTGCATCGTGGGACTAAGGGGAGAAGAAGCGAACTCACCTGCCTGCAGAGTGGATTGGGCTTCTTGGCTACTGGACATTAGCTCCAGAGGGACGATCACAGGTTCAGTCTGGATGGGTCCCGGAGCCGCGCCGCCGGCCCCCTTACAGAGCCAGAAGAGCGAAGAGGTCCGGAAAAATCGGCGGCAGAAGACGTTCCTGTCTTCAAATAAGGTAGCGCACAGCACCGCAGCTGTGCGCCATTGCTCTCAGCACACTTCACACTCCGGTCACTGAGGGTGCAGGGCGCTGGGGGGGAGCGCCCTGAGACGCAATAAAACACGGTTTAAACCTTATATGGCTAAAGAAATGCATCACATATAGCTCCTGGGCTATATGGATGCATTTAACCCCTGCCAGTTTTCCTAAAAAAAAGCGGGAGAAAAGGCCGCCGTGAAGGGGGCGGAGCCTATCTCCTCAGCACACAAGCGCCATTTTCCCTCACAGCTCCGCTGGAAGGACGGCTCCCTGACTCTCCCCTGCAGTCCTGCACTACAGAAACAGGGTAAAACAAGAGAGGGGGGGCACTATTTGGCAGTTAATATAAATACAGCAGCTATAAAAGGGAGAAACACTTATATAAGGTTATCCCTATACAGATATAGCGCTCTGGTGTGTGCTGGCAAACTCTCCCTCTGTCTCCCCAAAGGGCTCGTGGGGTCCTGTCCTCTATCAGAGCATTCCCTGTGTGTGTGCTGGGTGTCGGTACGATTGTGTCGACATGTATGAGGAGGAAAATGATGTGGAAGCGGAGCAATTGCCTGTTTTAGTGATGTCACCCCCTAGGGAGTTGACACCTGACTGGATGGTCGTATTTAAGGAATTACGTGACAATGTCAGCACTTTGCAAAAAACTGTTGACGACATGAGACAGCCGGCGAATCAGTTAGTGCCTGTCCAGGCGTCTCAAACACCGTCAGGGGCTCTAAAGCGCCCGTTACCTCAGATGGTCGACACAGACCCAGACACGGATACTGACTCCAGTGTCGACGGTGAGGAGACAAACGTAATGTCCAGTAGGGCCACACGTTACATGATCACGGCAATGAAGGAGGCGTTGAACATTTCTGACACTACAAGTACCACAAAAAAGGGTATTATGTGGGGTGTGAAAAAACTACCCGTAGTTTTTCCTGAATCAGATGAATTGAATGAGGTGTGTGATAAAGCGTGGGTTTCCCCCGATAAAAAACTGCTGATTTCTAATAAATTATTGGCACTATACCCTTTCCCGCCAGAGGTTAGGGCGCGTTGGGAAACACCCCCTAGGGTAGATAAGGCGCTCACACGCTTATCAAAACAAGTGGCGTTACCGTCTCCCGATACGGCCGCCCTCAAGGAACCAGCTGATAGAAGGCTGGAAAATATCCTAAAAGGTATATACACACATACTGGTGTTATACTGCGACCAGCAATCGCCTCAGCCTGGATGTGCAGCGCTGGAGTGGCTTGGTCGGATTCCCTGACTGAAAATATTGATACCCTGGATAGGGACAGTATATTATTAACTATAGAGCATTTAAAGGATGCATTACTATACTATATATGCGAGATGCACAGAGGGATATTTGCACCCTGGCATCAAGAGTAAGTGCGATGTCCATTTCTGCCAGAAGAGGGTTATGGACGCGACAGTGGTCAGGTGATGCGGATTCCAAACGACATATGGAAGTATTGCCGTATAAAGGGGAGGAGTTATTTGGGGTCGGTCTATCGGACCTGGTGGCCACGGCAACGGCTGGAAAATCCACCTTTTTACCCCAGGTCACCTCTCAGCAGAAAAAGACACCGTCTTTTCAAACTCAGTCCTTTCGTCCCCATAAGGGCAAGCGGGCAAAAGGCCACTCATTTCTGCCCCGGGGCAGAGGAAGGGGAAAAAGACTGCACCAGGCAGCCTCTTCCCAGGAGCAGAAGCCCTCCCCCGCTTCTGCCAAGTCTTCAGCATGACGCTGGGGCTTTACAAGCGGACTCAGGCACGGTGGGGGCCCGTCTCAAAAATTTCAACGCGCAGTGGGCTCACTCGCAAGTGGACCCCTGGATCCTGCAGGTAGTATCACAGGGGTACAAATTGGAATTCGAGACGTCTCCCCCTCGCCGGTTCCTGAAGTCTGCTCTACCAACGTCTCCCTCCGACAGGGAGGCAGTATTGGAAGCTATTCACAAGCTGTATTCCCAGCAGGTGATAATCAAGGTACCCCTCCTACAACAGGGAAAGGGGTATTATTCCACGCTGTTTGTGGTACCGAAGCCGGACGGCTCGGTGAGACCAATTTTAAATCTAAAATCTTTGAACACTTACATAAAAAGGTTCAAATTCAAGATGGAGTCACTCAGAGCAGTGATAGCGAACCTGGAAGAAGGGGACTATATGGTATCTCTGGACATCAAAGATGCTTATCTCCATGTCCCAATCTACCCTTCTCACCAAGGGTACCTCAGGTTTGTGGTACAAAACTGTCATTATCAGTTTCAGACGCTGCCGTTTGGATTGTCCACGGCACCCCGGGTCTTTACCAAGGTAATGGCCGAAATGATGATTCTTCTTCGAAGAAAAGGCGTCCTAATTATCCCTTACTTGGACGATCTCCTGATAAGGGCAAGGTCCAGGGAACAGTTAGAGGTCGGAGTAGCACTATCTCAGGTAGTGCTACGTCAGCACGGGTGGATTCTAAATATTCCAAAATCGCAGCTGATTCCAACAACACGTCTACTGTTCCTAGGGATGATTCTGGACACAGTCCAGAAAAAGGTGTTTCTCCCGGAGGAGAAGGCCAGGGAGTTATCCGAGCTAGTCAGGAACCTCCTAAAACCAGGACAAGTGTCAGTGCATCAATGCACAAGGGTCCTGGGAAAGATGGTGGCTTCTTACGAAGCGATTCCATTCGGAAGATTCCACGCAAGAACTTTTCAGTGGGATCTGCTGGACAAGTGGTCCGGATCGCATCTTCAGATGCATCAGCGGATAACCCTATCTCCAAGGACAAGGGTGTCTCTCCTGTGGTGGTTACAGAGTGCTCATCTCCTAGAGGGCCACAGATTCGGCATTCAGGATTGGGTCCTGGTGACCACGGATGCCAGCCTGAGAGGCTGGGGAGCAGTCACACAGGGAAAAAATTTCCAGGGCTTGTGGTCAAGCATGGAAACGTCACTTCACATAAATATCCTGGAACTAAGGGCCATTTACAATGCCCTAAGTCAGGCAAGGCCTCTGCTTCAGGGTCAGCCGGTGTTGATCCAGTCGGACAACATCACGGCAGTCGCCCACGTAAACAGACAGGGCGGCACAAGAAGCAGGAGGGCAATGACGGAAGTTGCAAGGATTCTTCGCTGGGCGGAAAATCATGTGATAGCACTGTCAGCAGTGTTCATTCCGGGAGTGGACAACTGGGAAGCAGACTTCCTCAGCAGACACGATCTTCACCCGGGGGAGTGGGGACTTCACCCAGAAATCTTCCACATGATTGTGAACCGTTGGGAAAAACCAAAGGTGGACATGATGGCGTCCCGCCTCAACAAAAAACTGGACAGATATTGCGCCAGGTCAAGGGACCCTCAGGCAATAGCTGTGGACGCTCTGGTAACACCGTGGGTGTACCAGTCAGTATATGTGTTCCCTCCTCTGCCTCTCATACCCAAGGTACTGAGAATCATAAGAAGGAGAGGTGTAAAGACTATACTCGTGGCTCCGGATTGGCCAAGGAGGACTTGGTACCCGGAAATTCAAGAGATGCTCACGGAAGACCCGTGGCCTCTACCTCTAAGAAAGGACCTGCTCCAGCAGGGACCCTGTCTGTTCCAAGACTTACCGCGGCTGCGTTTGACGGCATGGCGGTTGAACGCCGGATCCTGAAGGAAAAAGGCATTCCGGATGAAGTTATCCCTACCCTGATCAAAGCCAGGAAGGATGTAACTGTGCAACATTATCACCGTATTTGGCGTAAATATGTTGCGTGGTGTGAGGCCAGGAAGGCCCCTACAGAGGAATTTCAACTGGGTCGATTCCTGCATTTCCTGCAAACAGGACTGTCTATGGGCCTCAAATTAGGTTCCATTAAGGTTCAAATTTCGGCCCTGTCAATATTCTTCCAAAAAGAACTAGCTTCAGTTCCTGAAGTTCAGACGTTTGTCAAGGGGGTACTGCATATACAGCCTCCTTTTGTGCCTCCAGTGGCACCTTGGGATCTCAATGTAGTTTTGGGATTCCTAAAATCACATTGGTTTGAACCACTCACCACTGTGGACTTAAAATTTCTCACATGGAAAGTGGTAATGCTGTTAGCCCTGGCTTCAGCCAGGCGTGTCTCAGAATTGGCGGCTTTATCCTATAAAAGCCCTTACCTGATTTTTCATACGGACAGGGCAGAATTGAGGACTCGTCCTCAATTTCTCCCTAAGGTGGTTTCAGCATTTCACTTAAACCAGCCTATTGTGGTGCCTGCGGCTACTAGGGACTTGGAGGATTCCAAGTTGCTGGACGTAGTCAGGGCCCTGAAAATATGTTTCCAGGACGGCTGGAGTCAGAAAATCTGACTCGCTGTTTATCCTGTATGCACCCAACAAGCTGGGTGCCCCTGCTTCTAAGCAGACGATTGCTCGTTGGATTTGTAGTACAATTCAGCTTGCACATTCTGTGGCAGGCCTGCCACAGCCAAAATCTGTAAAGGCCCATTCCACACGGAAAGTGGGCTCATCTTGGGCGGCTGCCCGAGGGGTCTCGGCTTTACAACTTTGCCGAGCAGCTACTTGGTCAGGGGCAAATACGTTTGCAAAATTCTACAAATTTGATACCCTGGCTGAGGAGGACCTGGAGTTCTCTCATTCGGTGCTGCAGAGTCATCCGCACTCTCCCGCCCATTTGGGAGCTTTGGTATAATCCCCATGGTCCTTTCGGAGTCCCCAGCATCCACTAGGACGTTAGAGAAAATAAGAATTTACTTACCGATAATTCTATTTCTCATAGTCCGTAGTGGATGCTGGGCGCCCATCCCAAGTGCGGATTGTCTGCAATACTTGTACATAGTTATTGTTACAAAAATCGGGTTATTATTGTTGTGAGCCATCTTTTCAGAGGCTCCTCTGTTATCATGCTGTTAACTGGGTTCAAATCACAAGTTGTACGGTGTGATTGGTGTGGCTGGTATGAGTCTTACCCGGGATTCAAAATCCTTCCTTATTGTGTACGCTCGTCCGGGCACAGTATCCTAACTGAGGCTTGGAGGAGGGTCAAAGGGGGAGGAGCCAGTGCGCACCAGCTAGTCCTAAAGCTTTTACTTTGTGCCCAGTCTCCTGCGGAGCCGCTATTCCCCATGGTCCTTTCGGAGTCCCCAGCATCCACTACGGACTATGAGAAATAGAATTATCGGTAAGTAAATTCTTATTAAAGCATATACGTCATAGTTTGCTTAGTTGACGTATATCTGCATTCTTCTTTAGTAGGAATAGACCACGCTAACTAACGCCACTTGTGCGTCCGGATGTTTGGGAAATTTGGTAGTTTCTCTGACGTCCTAGTGGATGCTGGGTACTCCGTAAGGACCATGGGGAATAGACGGGCTCCGCAGGAGACTGGGCACTCTTAAAAGAAAGATTAGGTACTATCTGGTGTGCACTGGCTCCTCCCTCTATGCCCCTCCTCCAGACCTCAGTTAGAATCTGTGCCCGGCCAGAGCTGGATGCACCTAGTGGGCTCTCCTGAGCTTACTAGAAAAGAAAGTATTTGTTAGGTTTTTTATTTTCAGTGAGATCTGCTGGCAACAGACTCACTGCTACGAGGGACTGAGGGGAGAGAAGCAAACCTACCTGCTTGCAGCTAGCTTGTGCTTCTAAGGCTACTGGACACCATTAGCTCCAGAGGGATCGAACACAGGGCCCGACCTCGATCGTCCGTTCCCGGAGCCGCGCCGCCGTCCCCCTTGCAGAGCCAGAAGACGGAAGAACCAGGAGAAAATCGGCGGCTGAAGACTCCGGTCTTCAATAAGGTAGCGCACAGCACTGCAGCTGTGCGCCATTGCTCCCACAGCACACCACACGCTGCGGTCACTGGTGGGTGCTGGGGGGGGGGGGGCGCCCTGGGCTGCAATATGTACACCTTTTTGGCAAAATGCACATAATACAGTTATAAACTGTATATGTGCCTAATCCCCCGCCATAAATATTATTAAAAAAGCGGGAGAAGCCCGCCGCTGAAGGGACGGGGCTATCTTCCTCAGCACAGCCAGCGCCATTTTCTCTTCACAGCTCCGCTGGAAGGACGCTCCCCAGGCTCTCCCCTGCAGTATACACTACGAGAAGGGTAAAAAAGAGAGGTGGGGCACATAAATTTAGGCGCAAAAGGTGATATAAGCAGCTATTGGGGGAAAATTCACTTTCTGTTAGTGTAAATCCCTCTGTTATATAGCGCTCTGGTGTGTGCTGACATACTCCCTCTCTGTCTCCCCAAAGGACTTTGTGGGGTCCTGTCCTCAGTCAGAGCATTCCCTGTGTGTGTGTGCGGTGTGTCGGTACGGCTGTGTCGACATGTTTGAGGAGGACGCTTACGTGGAGCGGAGCAGGTGCCGATAAGTGTGATGTCGCCCCCTGCATAAAAGGTTCGATGACGCAGCTTTGGGACAGCCGGCATCTCAGCCCGCGCCTGCCCAGGCATCTCAGAGGCCATCAGGGGCTCAAAAACGCCCGCTACCTCAGATGGCAGACACAGATGTCGACACGGAGTCTGACTCCAGTGTAGACGAGGATGAGACAAATGTACAGTCCACAAGGGCCATCCGATGCATGATTACGGCAATGAAAAAAGTGTTGCACATTTCTGACATTAACCCGATTACCACTAAAAAGGGTATTATGTTTGGGGAGAAAAAGCAGCCAGTGACTTTCCCCCCATCTGATGAGTTAAATGAATTGTGTGAAGAAGCGTGGTGTTCCCCAGATAAGAAATTAGTGATTTCTAAGAGGTTACTGATGGCGTACCCTTTCCCGCCAACGGACAGGCTACGTTGGGAAACATCCCCTAGGGTGGACAAGGCGCTCACACGCTTATTAAAAAAGGTGGCACTGCCGTCTCAGGATACGGCCGCCTTAAAGGAGCCTGCAGATAGAAAGCAGGAGGCTATCCTGAAGTCTGTATATACACACTCAGGTACTATACTGAGACCTGCAATTGCTTCGGCATGGATGTGTAGTGCTGCAGCTGCTTAGTCTGATTCCCTGTCAGATAACATTGATTCCCTTGACAGGGATACTATTTTGCTAACCATAGAGCATATTAAAGACGTCGTCTTATATATGAGGGATGCACAGAGGGACATTTGCCGGCTGGCATCTAGAATTAATGCAATGTCCATTTCTGCCAGGAGAGTATTATGGACTCTGCAATGGACAGGTGATGCTGATTCTAAAAGGCACATGGAGGTTTTGCCTTATAAGGGTGAGGAATTGTTTGGGGACGGTCTCTCGGACCTCGTATCCACAGCAACAGCTGGGAAGTCGGCTTTTTTACCTCAGGTTCCCTCACAGCCTAAGAAAGCACCGTATTATCAAGTACAGTCCTTTCGGCCTCAGAAAGGCAAGCGGGTCAGAGGCGCGTCCTTTCTGCCCAGAGGCAGGGGTAGAGGGAAAAAGCTGCACCAGACAGCCGGTTCCCAGGAACAAAAATCCTCCCCTGCTTCCACTAAGTCCACCGCATGACCCTGGGGCTCCACAGGTGGAGCCAGGTGCGGTGGGGGCGCGTCTCCGGAACTTCAGCGACCAGTGGGTTCGCTCACAGGTGGATCTCTGGGTTCTACAAGTGGTATCTCAGGGATACAAGCTGGAGTTCGAGGCGTCTCCCCCTCGCCGTTACCTCAAATCAGCCTTGCCAGCTGTTCCCAAGGAAAGGGAGGTAGTACTGGCGGCAATTCACAAGCTGTACCTTCAGCAGGTGATAATCAAAGTTCCCCTCCTTCAACAGGGACGGGGTTACTATTCCACAATGTTTGTGGTACCGAAACCAGACGGTTCGGTGAGACCCATTCTAAATTTGAAATCCTTGAACACTTATATAAGGAAGTTCAAGTTCAAAATGGAATCGCTCAGGGCGGTTATTGCAAGCCTGGAAGAGGGGGATTTTATGGTGTCACTGGACATCAAGGATGCTTACCTACATGTCCCCATTTACCCCCCTCACTAGGAGTACCTCAGGTTTGTGGTACAGGAC
Organism: Pseudophryne corroboree; assembly: GCF_028390025.1. NCBI lineage: Eukaryota > Metazoa > Chordata > Amphibia > Anura > Myobatrachidae > Pseudophryne > Pseudophryne corroboree. The sequence goes on from NC_086444.1 coordinate 661,967,747, forward strand.
TGTCATTACCAATTCCGGACGTTGCAGTTTGGTCTGTCCACGGCACCGAGGGTATTTACCAAGGTAATGGCCGAAATGATGATACTCCTTTGAAAGAAGGGAGTTATAATTATCCCATACTTGGACGATCTCCTTATAAAGGCGAGGTCCAAGGAGCAGTTGTTAGTCGGAGTAGCACTATCTCGGGAAGTGCTACAACAGCACGGCTGGATTCTGAATATCCCAAAGTCGCAGCTGATTCCTACGACGCGTCTGCTGTTCTTGGGCATGTTTCTGGACACAGAACAGAAGAAGGTGTTTCTCCCGGAGGAGAAGGCCCAGGAATTGTCATCTCTGGTCAGGGACCTCCTGAAACCAAACCAGGTGTCGGTGCATCACTGCACGCGAGTCCTGGGAAAGATGGTAGCTTCTTACGAAGCAATTCCCTTCGGCAGGTTCCATGCAAGGATCTTTCAGTGGGATCTGTTAGACAAGTGGTCCGGTTCGCATCTTCAGATGCATCGGTTGATCACCCTGTCCCCGAGGGCCAGGGTGTCTCTGCTGTGGTGGCTGCAGAGTGCTCATCTTCTCGAGAGCCGCAGATTCGGCATTCAGGACTGGGTCCTGGTGACCACGGATGCAAGCCTCCGAGGTTGGGGGGCAGTCACTCAGGGAAGAAACTTCCAAGGACAGTGGTCGAGTCAGGAGACTTCCCTACACATAAATATTCTGGAACTAAGGGCCATTTACAATGCCCTGAGTCAAGCAGTAACCCTGCTTCAAAAAAAGCCGGTGCTGATTCAGTCAGAAAACATCACGGCGGTCGCCCATGTAAACCAACAGGGCGGCACAAGAAGCAGGATGGCGATGGCAGAAGCCACAAGGATTCTTCGATGGGCGGAGAATCACGTGCTAGCACTGCCAGCAGTGTTCATTCCGGGAGTGGACAACTGGGAAGCAGACTTCCTCAGCAGGCACGACCTCCACCCGGGAGAGTGGGGACTTCATCCAGAAGTCTTCAAGCTGATTGTAAATCGTTGGAAAAGGCCACAGGTGGACATGATGGCGTCCCGCCTCAACAAAAAGCTAAAAAGATATTGCGCCAGGTCAAGGGACCCTCAGGCGATAGCTGTGGACGCTCTAGTGACACCGTGGGTGTACCAGTCGGTTTATGTGTTCCCTCCTCTTCCTCTCATACCAAAGGTATACTCATCGTTCCGGATTGGCCAAGAAGAATTTAGTACCCGGAACTACAAGAAATTATCTCAGAGGACCCTTGGCCTCTGCCGCTCCGACAGGACCTGCTACAGCAGGGACCCTGTCTGTTCCAAGACTTACCGCGGCTGCGTTTGACGGCATGGCGGTTGAACGCCGGATCCTAGATTCCAGATTAAGTCATTCCTACGCTGATTATAGCTAGGAAAGATGTGACCGCAAAACATTATCACCGCATATGGCGAAAATATGTTGCTTGGTGTGAGGCCAGGAAGGCCCCAACAGAGGAATTTCAGCTGGGTCGATTTCAGCACTTCCTACAGTCAGGAGTAACTATTGGCCTAAAATTGGGATCCATTAAAGTCCAGATTTCGGCTCTGTCTATTTTCTTTAAAAAAGAACTGGCGTCACTGCCTGACGTTTGTTAAGGGAGTGCTGCCTATTCAGCCCCCTTTTGTGCCTCCAGTGGCACCTTGGGATCTCAACGTTGTTGGATTTCCTAAAATCACATTGGTTTGAGCCACTTCAGACCGTGGAGTTGAAGTATCTCACGTGGAAGGTAGTCATGCTGTTGGCCTTGGCCTCAGCTAGGCGTGTGTCAGAATTGGCGGCTTTGTCCTGTAAAAGCCCATTTCTGATTTTCCATATGGACAGGGCAGAATTGAGGACTCGTCCCCAATTTCTCCCTAAGGTGGTATCAGCGTTTCATTTGAACCAACCTATTGTGGTGCCTGCGGCTACTCGGGACTTGGAGGATTCCAAGTTGCTGGACGTAGTCCAGGCCCTGAAAATCTATGTTTCCAGGACGGCTAGAGTCAGGAAAACTGACTCGCTGTTTATCCTGCATGCACCCAACAAGCTGGGTGCTCCTGCTTCTATTGCAGACTATTGCTCGCTGGATCTGTAGCACGATTCAACTTGCACATTCTGCGGCTGGACTGCCGCATCCTAAATCTGTAAAAGCCCATTCCACGAGGAAGGTGGGCTCTTCTTGGGCGGCTGTCCGAGGGGTCTCGGCTTTACAACTTTGCCGAGCTGCTACTTGGTCGGGATCAAACACTTTTGCAAAATTCTACAAGTTTGATACCCTGGCTGAGGAGGACCTTGAGTTTGCTCATTCGGTGCTGCAGAGTCATCCGCACTTTCCCGCCCGTTTGGGAGCTTTGGTATAATCCCCATGGTCCTTACGGAGTACCCAGCATCCACTAGGACGTCAGAGAAAATAAGAATTTACTCACCGGTAATTCTATTTCTCGTAGTCCGTAGTGGATGCTGGGAGCCCGTCCCAAGTGCGGACTTTCTGCAATACATGTATATAGTTATTGCTTAACTATAGGGTTATTGTTATGAGCCATCTGTTTAATGAGGCTCAGTTGTTCATACTGTTAACTGGGTATAGTTATCACAAGTTGTACGGTGTGATTGGTGTGGCTGGTATGAGTCTTACCCTGGATTCCAAATCCTTTCCTAGTAATGTCAGCTCTTCCGGGCACAGTTTCCCTAACTGAGGTCTGGAGGAGGGGCATAGAGGGAGGAGCCAGTGCACACCAGATATAGTACCTAATCTTTCTTTTAAGAGTGCCTAGTCTCCTGCGGAGCCCGTCTATTCCCCATGGTCCTTACGGAGTACCCAGCATCCACTACGTACTACGAGAAATAGAATTACCGGTGAGTAAATTCTTATTTCTCTGACGTCCTAAGTGGATGCTGGGACTCCGTAAGGACCATGGGGAATAGCGGCTCCGCAGGAGACTGGGCACAACTAAAGAAAGCTTTAGGACTACCTGGTGTGCACTGGCTCCTCCCACTATGACCCTCCTCCAGACCTCAGTTAGAATCTTGTGCCCGGCTGAGCTGGATGCACACTAGGGGCTCTCCTGAGCTCCAAGAAAGAAAGTATATTTTAGGTTTTTTATTTTACAGTGAGATCTGCTGGCAACAGACTCACTGCAGCGAGGGACTAAGGGGAGAAGAAGCGAACCTACCTGACTGGAGATAGTTTGGGCTTCTTAGGCTACTGGACACCATTAGCTCCAGAGGGATCGAACACAGGACCCGACCTCGATCGTTCGGTCCCGGAGCCGCGCCGCCGTCCCCCTTACAGAGCCAGAAGCAAGAAGTGGTCCGGAAAATCGGCGGCAGAAGACCTCGGTCTTCAACAAGGTAGCGCACAGCACTGCAGCTGTGCGCCATTGCTCCTCATGCAAACCTCACACTCTGGTCACTGATGGGTGCTGGGGGGGGGGGGGGCCTGAGCAGCAATATAAACACCTTGGCTGGCAAATCATCACAATATATAGTCCCAGGGCTATATATGTGATAAATTACCCCTGCCAGAATCCATGAAAAAAGCGGGAGAAAAGTCAGCCGAAAAAGGGGCACACTGGCGCCATTTTTTCTTCACAGTGCAGCTGGAAGACAGCTCCCCAGGCTCTTCCCTGTAGTTTTCAGGCTCAAAGGGTTAAAAAGAGAGGGGGGGGCACTAAATTTAGGGTCAAAATGTGTATACAAGCAGCTATTGGGGGAAAAATCACTCAGTTATAGTGTTAATCCCTGCATTATATAGCGCTCTGGTGTGTGCTGGCATACTCTCTCTCTGTCTCCCCAAAGGACTTTGTGGGGTCCTGTCCTCAGTCAGAGCATTCCCTGTGTGTGTGCGGTGTGTCGGTACGGCTGTGTCGACATGTTGGATGAGGAAGGTTACATGGAGGCGGAGCAGAGGCCGATAAATGGGATGTCGCCCCCTGTGGGGCCGACACCAGAGTGGATGGATAGGTGGAAGGTATTAACCGACAATGTCAACTCCTTACATAAAAGGCTGGATGACGTAACAGCTGTGGGACAGCCGGCTTCTCAGCCCGCGCCTGCCCAGGCGTCTCAAAGGCCATCAGGGGCTCAAAAAACGCCCGTTACCTCAGATGGCAGACACCGATGTCGACACGCAGTCTGACTCCAGTGTCGACGAGGTTGAGACATATACACAATCCACTAGGAACATCCGTTGCATGATCTCGGCAATGAAAAATGTGTTACACATTTCTGACATGAACCCAAGTACCACATAAAAGAGGTTTTATGTTTGGGGAGAAAAAGCAGCCAGTGTTTTGTTCCCCCATCAGATGAGTGAATGAAGTGTGTAAAGAAGCGTGGGTTCCCCCGATAAGAAACTGGTAATTTCTAAAAAGTTACTGCTGGCGTACCCTTTCCCGCCAGAGGATAGGTCACGTTGGGAGATATCCCCTAGGGTGGATAAGGCGTTCACACGTTTGTCAAAAAAGGTGGCACTGCCGTCTTAGGATACGGCCACTTTGAAGGAGCCTGCTGATAAAAAGCAGGAGGCTATCCTGAAGTCTGTATATACACACTCAGGTACTATACTGAGACCTGCAATTGCCTCAGCATGAATAGTGCTGCTGCAGCGTGGTCTGATACCCTGTCAGATAATATTAATACCCTAGACAGGGATAATATTTTGCTAACATAAAGCATTTTAAAGACGTCGTCTTATATATGAGGGATGCACAGAGGGATATTTGCCGGCTGGCATCCAGAATTAATGCAATGTCCATTCTGCCAGGAGGGTATTAGAGACCCGGCAGTGGACAGGTGATGCTGACTTTAAAAGGCACATGGAGATTCTGCCTTATAAGGGTGAGGAATTGTTTGGGGATGGTCTCTGGGACCTCGTATCCACAGCAACAGCTGGGAAGAAATTTTTTTTACCTCAGGTTTCCTCACAGCCTAAGAAAGCACCGTATTTTCAGGTAAAGTCATTTCGGCTTCAGAAAAGCAAGCGGGTCAAAGGCGCTTCCTTTCTGCACAGAGACAAGGGAAGAAGGAAAAAGCTGCACCAGACAGCCAGTTCCCAGGATCAAAAATCTTCCCCCGCTTCCTCTGAGTCCACCGCATGACGCTGGGGCTCCACAGGTGGAGACAGGTGCGGTGGGGGCGCGTCTCGGGAACTTCAGGGACCAGTGGGCTTGCCCACAGGTGGATCCCTAGGTTCTGCAAGTAGTATCACAGGGATACAAGCTGGAGTTCGAGGCGACTCCCCCTCGCCGTTACCTCACATCAGCCTTGCCTGCTGCCCTCGGAGAAAGGGAGGTAGTACTGGCGGCAATTCACAAGCTGTACTTCCAGCAGGTGAAATCAAGGTACCCCTCCTTCAACAAGGCCGGGGTTACTGTTCCAAAATGTTTGTGGTACCGAAACCAGACGGTTCGGTGAGACCCATTCTAAATTTGAAATCCTTGAACACTTATATACGAAGGTTCAAGTTCAAAATGGAATCGCTCAGGGCGATTATTGCAAGCCTGGAGAATTTCATGGTATCACTGGACATCAAGGATGCTTACCTGCATGTCCCTATTTACCCTCCTCACCAGGAGTACCTCAAAATTGTGGTACAGGATTGTCATTACCAATTCCAGACGTTGCCGTTGGTCTGTCCCCGGCACCGAGGGTATTTACCAAGGTAATGGCCGAAATAATTATCCCGTACTTGGACGATCTCCTTATAAAGGCGAGGTCCAGGGAGCAGTTGTTCGTCGGAGTAGCACTATCTCGGGAAGTGCTACAACAGCACGGCTGGATTCTGAATATTCCAAAGTCGCAGCTGGTTCCTACGACGCGTCTACTGTTCCTGGGTATGGTTCTGGACACAGAACAAGAAAAAAGAGTTTCTCCCGGAGGAGAAGTCCAAGGAGTTGTCGTCTCTAGACAGAGACCTCCTAATACAAATACAGGTGTAGGTGCATCAATGCACGCGAGCCCTGGGAAAGATGGTAGCTTCTTACGAAGAAATTCCATTCGCCAGGTCCCATGCAAGGATCTTCCAGTGGGATCTGTTGGACAAGTGGTCCGGGTCGCATCTTCAGATGCATCGGCGGATAACCCTGTCTCCAAGGGCCAGGGTGTCGCTGTTGTGGTGGCTGCAGAGTGCTCATCTTCTAGAGGGCCGCAGATTCGGCATACAGGACTGGGTCCTGGTGACCACGGATGCCAGCCTTCGAGGCTGGGGGGCAGTCACACAGGGAAGAAACTTCTAAGGACTATGGACAAGTCAGGAGACTTCCCTACACAAAAATATTCTGGAACTAAGGGCCATTTACAATGCCCTAAGTCAGGCTAGACCCTGCTTCAACACCGGCCGGTGCTGATCCAGTCAGACAACATCACGGCGGTCGCTCATGTAAACCGACAGGGCGGCACAAGAAGCAGGATGGCGATGGCAGAAGCCACAAGGATTCTCCGATGGGCGGAAAATCACGTGTTAGCACTGTCAGCAGTGTTCATTCCCGGAGTGGACAACTGGGAAGCAGACTTTCTCAGCAGACACGACCTCCACCCGGGAGAGTGGGGACTTCATCCAGAAGTCTTCCAAATGATTGTACACCGTTGGGAAAGGCCACAGGTGGACATGATGGCGTCCCGCCTCAACAAAAAGCTAAAAAGATATTGCGCCAGGTCAAGGGACCCTCAGGCGATAGCTGTGGACGCTCTGGTAACACCGTGGGTGTACCAGTCGGTGTATGTGTTCCCTTCTCTGCCTCTCATACCCAGGGTAATGAGAATAATAAGGAGGAGAGGAGTAAGAACTATACTCATTGTTCCGGATTGGCCAAGAAGAGCTTGGTACCCAGAACTCCAAGAAATGATCTCAGAGGACCCATGGCCTCTGCCGCTCAGACAGGACCTGTTGCAGCAGGGGGCCTGTCTGTTCCAAGACGTACCGCGGCTGCGTTTGACGGCATGGCGGTTGAACGCCGGATCCTGAAGGAAAAAGGCATTCCGGAGGAAGTTATCCCTACGCTAATTAAAGCTAGGAAAAAAGTGAACGCAAACCATTATCACCGCATATGGCGGAAATATGTTGCGTGCTGTGAGGCCAGGAAGGCCCCAACGGAGGAATTTCAGCTAGGTCGATTTCTGCACTTCCTACAGTCAGGGGTGACTATGGGCCTAAAATTGGGTTCCATTAAGGTCCAGATTTCGGCTCTATCGATTTTCTTCCAAAATAGAACTGACTTCTCTGCCTGAAGTTCAGACTTTTGTTAAGGGAGTGCTGCATAGTCAGCCCCCGTTTGTGCCTCCAGTGGCACCGTGGGATCTCAACGTGGTGTTGGATTTCCTGAAGTCGCATTGGGTTGAGCCACTTAAATCCGTGGAGCTAAAATACCTCACGTGGAAAGTGGTCATGCTGTTGGCCTTGGCGTCGGCCAGGCGTGTATCAGAATTAGCGGCTTTATCATGCAAAAGCCCTTATCTAATTTTTTTATATGGATAGGGCGGAATTGAGGACTCGTTCCCAATTTCTTCCTAAGGTGGTATCAGTTTTTCATGTGAACCAACCTATTGTGCCTGCGGCTACTTGGGACTTGGAGGATTCCAAGTTACTGGACGTAGTCAGGGCCCTGAAAAATATGTTTCCAGGACGGCTGGAGTCAGGAAAACTGACTCGCTATTTATCCTGTATGCACCCAACAAGCTGGGTGCTCCTGCTTCTAAGCAGACTATTGCTCGCTGGATCTGTAGCACGATTCAACTTGCACATTCTGCGGCAGGACTGCTGCACCCTAAATCTGTAAAAGCCCATTCCACAAGGAAAGTGGGCTCTTCTTGGGCGGCTGCCCGAGGGGTCTTGGCTTTACAATTTTGCCGAGCTGTTACTTGGTCGGGTTCAAACACTTTTGCAAGAGTCTACAAGTTTGATACCCTGGCTGAGGAGGACCTAGAGTTTGCTCATTCGGTGCTGCAGAGTCATCCGCACTCTCCCGCCCGTTTGGGAGCTTTGGTATAATCCCCATGGTCCTTACGGAGTCCCAGCATCCACTTAGGACGTCAGAGAAAATAAGATTTTACTCACCGGTAAATCTATTTCTTGTAGTCCGTAGTGGATGCTGGGCGCCCATCCCAAGTGCGGATTGTCTGCAATACTTGTATATAGTTATTGCCAAACTAAAGGGTTATTGTTGAGCCATCTGTTGAGAGGCTCAGTTATATTTCATACTGTTAACTGGGTATAGTATCACGAGTTATACGGTGTGATTGGTGTGGCTGGTATGAGTCTTACGCGGGATTCAAAATCCTTCCTTATTGTGTCAGCTCTTCCGGGCACAGTATCCTAACTGAGGTCTGGAGGAGGGTCATAGTGGGAGGAGCCAGTGCACACCAGGTAGTCCTACAGCTTTCTTTAGTTGTGCCCAGTCTCCTGCGGAGCCGCTATTCCCCATGGTCCTTACGGAGTCCCAGCATCCACTACGGACTACGAGAAATAGATTTACCGGTGAGTAAATTCTTATTTTTTGTTTGTTTGTTTAAAAAAAAAAAAAACAGGCATTGAGGATAAGTATATTTATTGGGCTATTCAGTATTATGCACACATGGAAAATTCCCTACACTTTGTACTACATTTAAAGGGGTTTACCACCTTTTAGATTATATGTTGGGTGATTTGTGTACTGCTGCAACTTGTACGAAGTACATTGTTTTTATTTCCTTCTGTTCCTGTCGATTTTGTATCCATGGAATGTACCCAGTGTAGAGAACACGGCACAGATTTGTTACAGTATGGCCCAGATGGTTATATAAACACATGGCATAAAACATGGCGCCCTAGAGTGTCAGAACTTTTCTCATGGCACCCCTAGGGTAAAAGTTTCTTAAGAAATTTAGAAAGAAGTATTAAAGTAAGAAAATTGTGTTTATATGTCATCCTTATGTTCAATTGTGTGGTGAGGGACAAGATTTGCTTCTGTTTGGCCAATTATTTTATGACTGGCAGCCACCAGCACTGGTTTTGTCTATTATATTGAGCATAAATTATTGGAATTGGTCCTGTACCACCAATCCAAGGCACCCCTGCAAGTGTCCCGAGGCACCCCAGGATGCCACAGCACACAGTTTGAGAACCACTGGTATAAGAGCATAGACCTTATTATTGTTACTGTTGTATATCTGTAAGGCACCACAGTTCTTTGCAGCTCCGGACAGTGGAAAAAAACTAAGACACACCTAAAACAAATACACGAGGTAGACAAAATAAGTGCATCCGTAAAAATAATGGGTCCAGAGGGCAGAGCTGAAACTTGAGTGAGCATGGCACAGAGCAGAGATTGGGGCAGTTGTGAGGATGCATTAGTGTGGGTATCTTAGGTGGGAATAGCATAAACATTATCTGAAAACCAAATTCTTAAACAATTGAAGACTGTAGGAGTGTCTGATCAGGCGTTGTAGGGCATTCCATATATGTGTGCAACAGCACAGACAGGAGAAAACTTGTATGCGGGAGTGTGAAGTGCTTACCAGAGCAGAGGGAAGGCGCAGGCCAGAAGTAGATCTAAAAATTCATGAGAGGGATAAACAAATGCATTTCAAAATAAAAAAGGAAAAGCCCAATATCACACAAACCTGTACTTTTAGTGTGCCTTGAGGACTGAGGTTGGGAATGCCTGCTCTAGAGGATCAGCAAGGTACTTCTTGTGCATCCACACTAGTAAGTTAACACTTCTAATCATTAAGGCAGGCCTGGCCAACCAGCTGTTGCGAAACTACACATCCCAGCATGCCCTGTCACAGTTTTACGGTTAGGGAATTCTAAAACTCTGGCAGGGAATGCTGGAGAGCCACAGGTTGGCAAGGCCTGGTCTGAGGCATGTTTCTCAGCTGGCAGCCCTTCCTCCATGGTTATCAGTCCTTAGCATTGTGCATTTTGTTGGCCTAGCACTATTTGGTTTACTAAGAGGTGCTTGAGCTGGTACTATTCCTACAGTACCTCAGCCCACTAAGGAGACAGTGCTTCGCTCTTGGTTGTGTTGTACGTTCGTTGTATTTACTTATACAGAGGAGTTTCATGATGTGGACACTCAATGTTCTGTTTGATGAACTGGACAAGGAATGTGATGGATTTGAAAAGTCTATTCTGCACTTGGTGGGGTCAGTTTCCTCTTAGCCAACAGCACATTCAGCCATAGTGGTAGGTCCAGACCAGGTCTGCAGAATTGCCATTTCTGCCTCTGTGTAGGCTCCTTTTGCCAGAAAGGTTTTCCAGGTGTATGGGTTTAATTCCTTGCTGAGTAGCAACAGGAAGGAGTAACACCCCTATTTGGAATAGACAGATGTGTCCTCCTACATTGTTGCTGCAGTCAAGTTAAACAGCCCTTCAAGTCAAACCTAGTTGGGAGTGCGTTTACTAATGCCAGGTACTAAACCGCCTTATTCACATCACTGTAGAAAACACTGTAATGTAGCATTTCATATGCACAATAAGAGGATTTTGGTACTTACCGATAAATCCATTTCTCTGAATCCTCTAGGGGACACTGGAGTCCTATACAGTAGGGGTGTGAAGCTTGCAACCGGAGGTGTGGCACAATCTAAAATTAGCATTGTGTGCACAGCCGGTTCCTCCCCCTTCACATCCCTCGTCCCTCAGTTTAGAAAATTTGACTGAGAGAATAGGACATGATACTTGAGCACATGGCGAGGAACCGAACCGTACAACCTATCAAACAGCACCCAAGAACTCTTAACTGAAAAACTAACGCTGTTTGTACAAACTGTGTAAAATCCACATTAGGCACAGAGCCACAATGTGATTTGATCCTATGACCTTGTTCGTCAAAGTCCAGGGATTACCTATGTGAGCCACAAGAGTCCTTTGAATAGGAAGCGTGAACCCAGCAGGCCGACAGCACAGAGGCGGGCGTCCAGTGTCCTCTAGAGGATTCAGAGAAATGGATTTATCGGTAAGTACCAAAATCCTCTTTTCTCTTTCATCCACTAGGGGACACTGGAGTCCTATACAGTAGGGGACTTCCCAAAGTTTACCCCCAGGGAGGAAGTGCTGTCGGTGGCCTGCAAAATTAAACGTCCGAACTTAGAGTCCCCGGACGCAAAAGCATCAACCTGTAAATTCTTGCGAACCTGTGGGCTGAGGACCACAATGCCGCCTTGCAAAGTTTAGTGGAAACCCCTCTGGCCGCCGCCCAGGAGTCGCCCACTGGTCGGGTGGTATGAGCACCCGTCTGAAACGGAACCTGTTTGCCACAGGAAATGTGAGTTTGCCGACCGGCAATTCTAGACCCAGACTACTCAGATGCTGGCCAACACTTCTGAGGCTCATTACAAGAAACCAAGAAATGGTCCGACTTACTGAAGGACGATGTAACTTGTAGGCAAACCCGGTAAACTCGGACACAGCCCAGGACACGCCTCTATCTGCGCGACCCGGAAAATATACTACAATTTGTTCGGATACTCGAAACTCCGAGACAACCATAGAAAGGAAAGCTGCTTTTGTACCGAGGTCTGTCCTAAAAGCCCCCAACCCAGAAAAACCGCCTGGCCGGAGCCAAGGCCAGCATTAACGTGACCGTCCAAGATAGATATTTCAGGTCTGTTTAAACACCAAATGTAAGCGTCAAGAAGCAGAAAGAGGACGAAGAAGGGGGTTGGATCCCCCGAACCCCTTGTAAAAAGGTTTGAACCTCTGGCAAGGATGTTAACCGCTGTCGAAATAGGATGGATGGAACCGAAACTTGACCGTTCAGAGAACCCAGCCTCCGTCCTACTTCCTGACCTGCCGAAAGGAAAAGTAGAAGTCCACCGAAGTCCACCCATCTCATGACACCAGCCCTATTACCTCTACTAAGGCTTGTAGTAGTGTATGTCTGTGACCGGTCTCCTATCGGCAATCATCGTAAAAATAGTCGATCCTGGTATCCCTCTGTTTCATAGGATCCGGGTTTCAATAACCGCGCCGTTAAAAGCAGCCTGTTTCTGGATGTTGTAACGGTCCCTGAGATAGCAGGGCCCCTATCTGAGATAACCTTCATGGATCTTCCGTTATTAACCCATGCAGCGGGCCAATCTGGTGCGATTAGAATCACAGACACTCGCTCTCTTTTCAACCCTTTTCAGAACCCTGAGAATGAGTTGGAAAGGTGGAAAAATGTAAACCTTCCTGTAACACCAAGAAAGTGTTAATGTGTCCACTCCTTCAGCTGTTGGACCCTTTGTCCCGGATACATGCTTTGTGGCTTCCTTTAACGCCATTCCGTTCCCTTTTCCCCCTTGACTGTTTACGTATGCCGTCGTCGTGACGGTGTTCGACCGCATCCTTATGTGTTGACCCATGACCTGGCCCCTTTGGCCAAGAAAGAGGTATTCTCCAGTAGCATCCAACTGCTCCGAAACTAATGCTATTGTAAGACGGCGCCCCAACCTTTGAGGCTGGCGTCTGCTGGCAGGAACCACCAATCCCAAATGTCGAATCTCTAGCCTGTTGCGAGATTCCTGTGCAATGACAAATAAAGTAAGGCAATGCATAAGCGTGGTGGAAGTCGGAGTCTTCTACTTAGACGCTAGTGTGACCTTGCTCCTTGAGCAATGAGGTTCATCTGTAATGGACGGGAATGAAGCTTGCCACCAACTTCCAGAAAAATTTCACACAGCGGTGTAGAAAATCATCCCGGACCTCAGTACCTCAGCCACTAATCTCTGTAGGTCCTGGACCGTGTACTTTGGTAGGAATCCTCTCAGAAGTACCCTGTCCAAGAGGAGACCGAGGAGTTGAATCCGTTGAGTTGGCCAGAGGTTGGATCTCTAGAAATTTACAATCTCCCCATGTTGAAAGAGGATGGATGGGATGTCTGAACATCCCTGATCAACTGGATTCGATATGATGCATTGATTAGTATGTCGCCTAGATAAGGACCAATCGTGACTTCAACAGTCCCGAGTCTGTCACCATGAATGCCATGATCTTCTGTTAACAGTCTTGGGGTCAGTGACAGACTGAACGGCAAGACCCTGAATCGGTAGCGATCCCTCAGCAGTGCAAACCTTAAGTATGCCTGGTGAGGGGCCCAGATTGGGATATGCAGATCTGTATGTTCTAAACTTGCAATGATCGACTGTATTGATTTCAGCTTGAATTTGTAGACACTTAGAAACCGGTTTAAAACTTTTAAATTGAGTATCGGCCGGACTGTGTCTGACTTGGCATTGACAAAAGGATTGGAGTAGAGAGCCCTTCCTCACTGAGAGGCGGCAACCGGGAGAATGACCTCTGAACGTATCAATTTTCCCATTGCCGGCAGTAGTTCTTGTACTTTCTGAGGGCACCGAGGCAACTTCAGACTTTCGCCCACCAAGGGGAATCCCAGGTGAGCCGTGAGACCGTCATGTCATCTTTTGTCAGCAGATTCATTCCGCTTTCTGGTTGCCTGTGAGCGGCCTCTACCTCTGCCCCCACGTACTTGTGCATCAAAAAAAAAAATTCTCGGCTCGCAAGGACTGAGCTCTAAAAGAATTATCCGCTGGTCTCGAATAACCTCTCCTAACCTGTGTAATGGTTCTTATATAAGGAGTAGGCAGACAAGTGGACGCCGTAGCTTGCGAAATCCACATGTCCAACACTGGACCGAAAACCATCTCATCCTCAAAGGGGGGTATTCTACCTCACCTTGGTGTGAATATCCCTAGAGGCTTGACACAAGTGTGAAGCTGAATCTTGAATGTGTTAAACCAATTGTGTAACTTCTTCCAAGCCATTTTCCCTCTAAATAGCCTGTACTATGCGTCCAGACCATGCTCCCATGGCCTTGTTAACTCACGCGCAGACGACCGTAGGTCGCTGATGCCACAAAAATTGACGCTAAAGCTGCGTCAACCTCTTAAGGTCGTTATATGAGGTAACTGTAAGATTGTCTTTTTTGACAACCTTCCTAGGAAAACACCCACAAGCGGTGGAAACTCCCACTTATCCATTATATTCTTCGGAAGGGGATAAGTTACTGGAAGCCCTTTTTGGAAATTGAAAATGTTAGTCAGGTTGGTTCCAAAACCGTCTCCATTTTAGACTGAAGGGGTTTAGGAATTGGTAAACGCTGCTGAACGCGCTTTTGGAAATCGAACAAGATTGTTGTGATTGCCGTGTCCTCTTTTGGAAATTCGGCGTCTAGGTTAGATTCAATCAACTCACCCATTGTAACAATGAGAAGACCCGCTTCCTTCTGGTTTCCGGCACGAGAGGAAGAGGCCCTTTTAACCGCCTTGCACCTTGTTACCGCTTGTGCGAGAGGCGTTTATTTTAATTTTTTTATTTTATTTTTTAAAACCTGATGAGCAAGTCATCTATCGTCTTTGAGAATCCCGCAGCACTGATTGTTGCGTGTGGAATTCCGGTCTCCCATCGGAGATTCAATCTGCAAGGTTATCCTTTGTTCTAGCCGGAGCCCTGCTCCCGGGTGGAGCGTCCCTGACTAAGTAGGAATCGCACACCCCGGGACTGTGTGCTTTTGTTGATACCTTACGTACAAACATAACAGGCCTCTCTCCCGTTGGAGGTCTTTGCATGAAACCTGTCATGGAAAACCCCCTACCAGGATATCTCGTGGCGCTTTCACCCTTTAACTAGGAAGAGAAAGGCTATGAGAGATGACGGAAGCAAAGTTATCGGATCCGGCTGGAATTACTGTTCCATTCTTATATAGAAACTAGAACAGGACAAAAATATATTTATATAAATAAAAAAAAAAATAAAGAGAAACACCAGCCGACCTGCAACCTCCACACCACAAACCGTAACTCTGCTCCGCTGGTAGAGTTTGTATCCGCTTGCTTCCTTTTCGTTAGGATCTTTATAATAGAAGTCCGTTGAAAATATAAATAGTATGGTAAAATTATATGTTGCGGAATACCGTAGATGACGGGAACAGTTGTATACTGGATTTATATGGCTGGATTCTGAGAAAAAATAAATAAAAATTAATTACACTAAATAGCCTCGTTGCAACCCTCACATACTAAAACTGTGATTCAGTTCTGAGGTCGGGGTTGATATCCAGACGTTCCCTATAATTTCCCAGGATCTTTGTATTAGAAGTCCCTTGAAAATTATTAAGCATAAAGATGCTTTATTTAAACCATGTGAAACAAATCCTTTTCAGCAGAGACCTAAAATAAAAACTACCAGCAGAGGGAGGAATTACTACATCTTTCCTATGTCTTAACCTAGGTATAAAAAAAACCCTCCCTCCGTCCTGTCACTGGCTGAGGGAAATGTTGTCACTATTGGTGGCTGTCTTTTGCTGAAAAGGCACTTGGCGCCTTTACTGTATGTAAAAATGGCCGCCACTAAAAAAATGTATGCACTTCATTAATAACCCCTTCATAGATTTCCCATAGCCGCCGCTCACCCTGCTATATCTCTTTCAAGAGCATTGGCCCTGTACTGTGCCCCCGTCTTTCCTCAGCCCTCCGCTCTCTGTGCCGCTGATGGGAAGAGCGGCTGTGCCTCAAGGAAGCTGTAGTGCCGGGCAGGCGCGCTTCAGCGGCCGGCGGGACCATCCGAGCGGGCGGCAAGACGGCGCCCCTGTGTATGTTTTAGCAAGGCGGGGGAAAGTGCCGAGCGGGCAGCTGCACATCAGCGGGCGGGCAGCGGCTGAGATACAGCCCGCAGTCTCCCCTTGACCTTCAGCGGCCGGCGGACATACCATGTGAGCGCTCTGTATGACAGCGCTGTAATCTGAATCTCCTTCTCCTATCTCCCCTTCAGTGCTGGGGCGGGAGGGGAATGCCTCTGATGTTTGAACATCAATTAACTTTCATAGGGGAGCGAGCGGGGGATGCTGCACCTGATACATCTGACTAAGGGCCCTGAAATACAACCAGTACTCACTGTGCTCCGGATTTTTGTTTCAGTAAGAGAGAAGCAGATCCCTTTATTGGGATTTTAGTCTCTTTTCAGCAATGCCTGCACCTTCCTTTTGTTAGGAAGGATTTGGCTATGTCCACTTAGGTTCTGCCTGCTCCCTCCTTTGCTAGGTGAGATTGGGCTCTTCTTAAAGATTAGTCTCTTAAAACCTGCACCCTCCCTTTAGTTAGGAGGGATTGGGTCAGTTATGAATGACTAAAAAAAAACAAAAAAATAAATAATTAAAGAAAACTTCAAGGAGCAGGAGCTCCCTGTGCTTGTACCTCCTAGGCACAATTTTCTAAACTGAGGGAGGAGGGATGTGAAGGGGGAGGAACCGGCTGTGCACACAATGCTAATTTTAGATTGTGCCACACCTTCGGTTGCAAGCTTCACACCCCTACTGTATAGGACTCCAGTGTCCCCTAGTGGATGAAAGAGAAATAGGCATGCTGCAGATTATCTGCTTGTGCTTCTTATAGCGATGTGATTCAAATAAATTTTTAGCAGGTGCAGGGGTGACTCCATGCAGATGCTACAGAGTTACTATTTCCAAGTAGCAAATGCAGAGCTGGTAATTTGGCTCTCCTATATCACTGGCACCTATATGTTGTCATGTCCAGGTTGTGCCTATATTTTAATGGAGGATTTCTACAACATGGAGCCTGTAATCACCCTACAACAGCCGGAAAGCACCCTTCCTAGGTAAGCCCCTCTTTAGTGGTGCTTCCTTGGAAAGCTTTTGGATAAGTAACCATATTTTTTTTTGTACTTGGAGTCTGCTGAAAGGAAGGAAACCAGCAAAACGCCTCATAGTGTTTGTGCAGTAATTAAGTAGGGCCTTTATGTGTAAATTGTATCTCTCAGCCCAAAGAAATCCTGGCTCAGCCTCCTGAATAAAATAAAGGTTCAAAACTGGTTCCTGTTGATATCCATGCATCATTCCTTCCCTTCCTTTTAGCATGGCTTTAGAACATTGCAGCATCGGTATCCTCAACCACTGAAGTAGAAATGAGGATTTTTGTGCCTGATACTGAATCCATTTTTTTTTATTTATTTTTTTAAGTGCGGACACCGACCAGCCATCTTAATTATGTCTTCTTCCTGATGTGCTGCTTCTTATTGTTACCATGTTGGGCTAATAATAAATTAAGGAACAATGGTTCAGAAGGGATGGGTGGGTTTATATGGAAAGGAGGAGTCTCCGCAGTGTCCTGATTCAGTCTGTGTTCCTTGACAGCAATGGAGGACAACAGGCCTCGTTGCTGCTTCCAGCCAGCCGCTCCTAGTCTTGCTTATCCTCTGCTGTGTTCTACAGCAGATTATGAGACTGAGCCAGAGCAGCCATCTTCCATGTCACTTGACCTCCTCAGTGTGATACAGGAAGGTTAATGAGAGCGGGAGGAGGAGGGATTACAGTGTGCTCTCCTTCCTCTGTGGCCAGTAAGAAGGGCACCAACTCATAAAACTAGCTGTAAGTACAAAAGTGATTGGTATAATGGGCATGTCGGAGCATTCTAGGCATGTAGAGAGGTTTAAGGGTGATGTGGTTAGGTCTGAGGGGCATGTGGACTCAATGTGAAGATGTCTTTATAGTACATACTGTGGATACTATAAGAAATGCCACATTGTGTGATTCAATTGTAAATTGTGCCCCCTTCTCTTGCAGTTCATTGTTGTGTCTCTGAAAGATGGAATGTTTAATAATGCCAATGTCCTTTTCAAGACAAAGTTTGTGGATGGTGTGTCTACAGTTGCGCGGTTTACACAGAATCAGAATGGTGGTGGTTCTGCAACGCAGCAGAGAGCAGACAAGAGCAAGTCTAAGGAAAAAAGGAGCCGCATGCAAGTAGATGCATGAAGGATAGGTGTAGGCTTTACTGTACAGTTTTTCTTTGTCTTTCATACATTGTGACTTTCTATATTTCCTCATTGTACATATTTTCATGTTATAAGGTCAAATAATTGTGAATGTCAAAATGTATTCCAACATGAACTGCTTTTTAACACACAGCCAAATGAGTTCAGTTAAATGAAGAGCTCCTGGTTTGTTTTTATCCACTTTTAAACTCTGACGATATATAATCCGTGTGATCTTCTAAACGGGGTGTAGTATGGTTTGCCGGCGGTCGGGGTCCCAGCGACCAGCATAGCGGCGCCGGAATCCTGACCACCGGCTTACCGACCCCCAAGAGGGAGAGAAGCTGTCGGGATTCCGGCGCCGTTATGGTGGTCGCCGGGAGCCCGGCCGCCAGCAACCTGAAGACCACCCTTTCTAAACTTTGAGTTACCAAAACATTTCAGCTTTTCAGTATGTAACTTTGTATGAATAAAATATTTCTAATAAAAAGTCACTTTTGCCATATCTGTATTGTCTGGAATTATGCAACAATGTGTTAGGTTTCTAAATACTTCCAGATGCATTTATTTACATGTACGGTATATACAGATACTGTATTGTCACTGTTAGCCAGCACACATTGGCTGTATAAACATTGCTTCATGCACACTTTGACACGCCAATCTTCCTGCATCAATCATTCTACAAGATACTCCCATCACTACACTGTGCTTCTATGCTACACGCTTTGGCCACATGTTGGCTTTGTCAGTTTGATACCTGCATATTCATGAACATACAGGAATTTGCTGAACAGATTGCAGTAAAAATACCGGCAGTCAGCGGGATCCCGTCAGGTCCTGGAGGTAAGTACAATAATAATAATAATAATTTTATTTATATAGCGCTCTTTCTCCAATAGGACTCAAGGCGCTTAACAGATACATAGCATAATATAGTACAGAAAATAATGAAGTACATTTTCATAAAATACAGAAACATGAAGATACTAAAAGGGACATTATGGAAATGCTTGAGTAAACAGGAAAGTCTTGAGTCTACTTTTGAAGGATTCTATAGTTGGGGCCTCTCACACTGTGCGGGGAAGTGAGTTCCATAGTCTGAGCCGCATGACTAAAAGCTCGACCCCCAGATGAATTACGGGAGATTCTAGGTAATGCTAAAAGTCCATCTACAGATCGCAGTAATCGAGTAGAGCAGTATGGGGTCAAAAGCTGCTTCAGGTACCTTGGGCCCTGGTCATGTGGTCATGTAATGCTTTGAAACTCAGTAAGCCAATCTTGAAGATGATTCGCCATCGTACAGGCAGCCAGTGAAGGGAGTAGAGGATGGGTGTTATGTGGCTAGAACGGGGCTGGTTGGTTAACAGCCTGGCAGCTGTGTTTTGCACCAGCTGTAAGCGTTGCAATTCTTTTGCTGGGAGACCAAGGTAGAGAGCATTACAGTAGTCTAATCGAGATGATACAAATGCATGTATGACTTTTGGCAGATCATCTGAGGGAATTAAGTGCTTGATTCTGGCTATGTTCCTCAGGTGAAAGAATGAGGATTTGATTGTGGCTGATAACTGATGTTTAAGTGTCAAGCCACCATCCAGGACAACGCCAAGATTCCGCACACGATCAGTGGTCTGTAATTCTGAATCCCCGAGTGTAAATCCAGTTGGTTGGCTATGCTGCAGTCTTGTCCTTTGATGTTGCGGTCGTATCATAAGGACCTCTGTTTTATCCGGGTTCAGTCGCAGCCAACTGGCGCTCATCCACTCCTGTAGCTCAGCTAGACAGCCATTTAGGGTTGCTATTGGGTTATCAGTGCCCGGTGCTATGGACAAGTACAGTTGTGTATCATCTGCATAGCAGTGGTAGACCAGGCCATGGCGCCTGATTATTTCGCCCAATGGGAGCATGTATACTGCAAAAAGCATGGGGGATAGTATAGAACCTTGTGGGACACCACATGGCAATGGCACTGGTGGTGATGAGTATAATCCAGACGATACTCTCTGTGACCTGCCTGTGAGAAATGATTTGAACCAGCTTAGGACTGTGCCATCCAGTCCACAGAAATGTATCAGTCGCTCAATCAGAAGCCCATGGTCCACGGTATCAAATGCTGCTGAGAGATCCAGAAGGATTAATATTGAACAGTCACCTCTGTCTCTTGCCATCAGAAGATCATTTAACACACACACACCAGGGCTGTTTTAGTGCTATGTCTTCTCCTGAATCCTGATTGGAATGGATTATAAATATCATGGGTTGTCAGGCGGGTTTCCAGTTGATTTGCAACCACTTTCTCAATAACCTTTCCTAGGAAAGGAAGGTTTGATACCGGTCTGTAGTTGGTCATGCAGTCGGGATCTAAATTAGGTTTTTTAAGAAGCGGTCTAACAATTGCTTCCTTTAGGGGTCCAGGAAAAATGCCTGTCTGCAAAGAGCATTGAACAATTTTTGCAAAGACAGGACCAATTATATCCATACAACTTATTAGAAGCTTGGTTGAGGCCTGGTCCAGATCACAGGTGGTGGGACGCAAAATCCAAGCAATTTCAGCAGTGTCCTTTACATCCACTGGGTCAAAGCTGGTCCATGAAGGCAGGTAGCTTATATTGGCAGGCTTTGTAGTTGGGCACTCCTTTGATGGCACTGTGGAGATTCCAGCCCGGATGGTGGATATTTTATCTGCAAAGAAGTTTGCAAACTCGTTGCATCTTGCCTGGGAGAGGGTTTCATCAGTCTGCAGGCATGCTGGCTTGCAAAGCATCTCCACTGTGCGGAAAAGTTGAGCTGGCCTATTGTTTGCTGCTGTGATCTCATTTGACAGGAACTGTGATTTCTTGCGAGTGATTGTCGACTGATATTCTTTGTTATGCTTTATTAGTTTTATTTTGTCATCCACTAGGTTAGTCTTCCTCCATCGTCTTTCCAGTCTACTCCCCCTTTCTCTATCGTCCTAGTGGATGCTGGGGTTCCTGAAAGGACCATGGGGAATAGCGGCTCCGCAGGAGACAGGGCACAAAAAGTAAAGCTTTCCGATCAGGTGGTGTGCACTGGCTCCTCCCCCTATGACCCTCCTCCAAGCCAGTTAGATTTTTGTGCCCGGCCGAGAAGGGTGCAATTCTAGGTGGCTCTCCTAAAGAGCTGCTTAGAGAAAGTTTAGCTTAGGTTTTTTACTTTACAGTGAGTCCTGCTGGCAACAGGATCACTGCAACGAGGGACAGAGGGGAGAAGAAGTGAACTCACCTGCGTGCAGGATGGATTGGCTTCTTGGCTACTGGACATTAGCTCCAGAGGGACGATCACAGGTACAGCCTGGATGGTCACCGGAGCCGCGCCGCCGGCCCCCTTGCAGATGCTGAAGTAAGAAGAGGTCCAGAATCGGCGGCAGAAGACTCCTCAGTCTTCTAAAGGTAGCGCACAGCACTGCAGCTGTGCGCCATTTTCCTCTC
Organism: Pseudophryne corroboree; assembly: GCF_028390025.1. Taxonomy (NCBI): domain Eukaryota; kingdom Metazoa; phylum Chordata; class Amphibia; order Anura; family Myobatrachidae; genus Pseudophryne; species Pseudophryne corroboree. The sequence goes on from NC_086444.1 coordinate 661,988,948, forward strand.
AGCACACTTCACACGGCAGTCACTGAGGGTGCAGGGCGCTGGGAGGGGGGCGCCCTGGGAGGCAAATGAATACCTATTTTGGCTAAAAATACCTCACATATAGCCTCCGGAGGCTATATGGAGATATTTAACCCCTGCCAGAATCCGTTAAGAGCGGGAGACGAGGCCGCCGAAAAAGGGGCGGGGCCTATCTCCTCAGCACACAGCGCCATTTTCCCTCACAGAAAGGCTGGAGGGAAGGCTCCCAGGCTCTCCCCTGCACTGCACTACAGAAACAGGGTTAAAACAGAGAGGGGGGGCACTAATTTGGCGATATGCTTATATATTAAGATGCTATAAGGGAAAACACTTATATAAGGTTGTCCCTATATAATTATAGCGTTTTTGGTGTGTGCTGGCAAACTCTCCCTCTGTCTCTCCAAAGGGCTAGTGGGTCCTGTCCTCTATCAGAGCATTCCCTGTGTGTGTGCTGTGTGTCGGTACGTGTGTGTCGACATGTAGGAGGACGATGTTGGTGAGGAGGCGGAGCAATTGCCTGTAATGGTGATGTCACTCTCTAGGGAGTCGACACCGGAATGGATGGCTTATTTAGGAAATTACGTGATAATGTCAACACGCTGCAAGGTCGGTTGACGGCATGAGACGGCCGACAAACAATTAGTACCGGTCCAGACGTCTCAAAAACACCGTCAGGGGTTTTAAAACGCCCGTTTACTTTAGTCGGTCGACACAGACAGGGACACTGAATCCAGTGTCGACGGTGAAGAAACAAACGTATTCCTTATTAGGGCCACACGTTAAAGGCAATGAAGGAGATGTTACATATTTCTGATACTACAAGTACCACAAAAGAGGGTATTATGTGGGATGTGAAAAAACTACCATAGTTTTTCCTGAATCAGATAAATTAAATAAAGTGTGTGATGATGCGTGGGTTCCCCCCGATAGAAAATTATGGGCGGTATACCCTTTCCCGCCAGAAGTTAGGGCGCGTTGGGAAACACCCCTTAAGGTGGATAAGGCGCTCACACGCTTATCAAAACAAGTGGCGGTACCGTCTATAGATAGGGCCGTCCTCAAGGACCAGCTGACAGGAGGCTGGAAAAATATCATAAAAAGTATATACACACATACTGGTGTTATACTGCGACCAGCGATCGCCTCAGCCTGGATGTGCAGAGCTGAGGTGGCTTGGTCGGATTCCCTGACTAAAAATATTGATACCCTTGACAGGGACAGTATTTTATTGACTATAGAGCATTTAAAGGATGCATTTCTATATATGCGAGATGCACAGAGGCATATTTGCACTCTGGCATCATGAGTAAATGCGATGTCCATAACTGCCAAAAGATGTTATGGACACGACAGTGGTCAGGTGATGCAGATTCCAAACGGCACAAAGGTGTATTGCCGTATAAAGGAAGAGGAGTTATTTGGGGTCGGTCCATCGCACCTGGTGGCCACGGCAACTGCTGGAAAATCCACCGTTTTTTACCCTAAGTCACATCTCTGCAGAAAAAGACACCGTCTTTTCAGCCTCAGTCCTCTCGTCCCTATAAGATCATATCTGCCCAGGGATAGAGGAAAGGGAAGAAGACTGCAGCAGGCAGCCCATTCCCAGGAACAGAAGCGTTCCACCGCTTCTGACAAGTTCTCAGCATGGCGCTGAGACCGTACAGGACCCCTGGATCCTACAAGTAGTATCCCAGGGGTACAGATTGGAAGGTCGAGACGTTTCCCCTTCGCAGGCTCCTGAAGTCTGCTTTACCAAGGTCTCCCTCCGACAAGGAGGCAGTATGGGAAAAAAATTCACAAGCTGTATTCCCAGCAGGTGATAACTAAATTACCCCTCCTACTACAAGAAAAGGGGTATTATTCCACACTATATTGTGGTACTGAAGCCAGAAGGCTAGGTGAGACTTATTCTAAAAAAATTTTTGAACACTTACAAAGGTTCAAATCAAGATGGAGTCACTCAGAGCAGTGATAACGAACCAGGAAGAAGAGGACTATATAGTGTCCCGGGACATCAGGGATGCTTACCTCTATGTCCCAAATTTGCCCTTCTCACTAAGGGTACCTCAGGTTCGTGGTGCAGAACTGTCACTATCAGTTTCAGACGCTGCCGTTTGGATTGTCCACGGCACCCCGGGTCTTTACCAAGGTAATGGCCGAAATGATGATTCTTCTTCGAAGAAAAGGCGTCTTAAGTATCCCTTACTTGGACGATCTCCTGATAAGGGCATAGTCCAGGGAACAGTTGGAGGTCGGAGTAGCACTATCTCGGATACTGCTACAACAGCACGGGTGGATTCTAAATATTCCAAAATCGCAGCTGATCCGACGACACGTCTGCTGTGCCTAGGGATGATTCTGGACACAGTCCAGAAAAAGGTGTTTCTCCCGGAAGAGAAAGCCAGGGAGTTATCCGAGCTAGTCAGGAACCTCCTAAAAACAGTGCATCATTGCACAAGGGTCCTGGTAAAAATGGTGGCTTCCTAAGAAGCAATTCCATTCGGCAGATTTCACGCAAGAACTTTTCAGTGGGATCTGCTGGACAAATGGCCCGGATCGCATCTTCAGATGCATCAGCGGATAACCCTATATCCAAGGACAAGGGTGTCTCTCCTGTGGTGGTTATAGAGTGCTCATCTTCTAGAGGGCCGCAGATTCGGCATTCAGGATTGGATGCTGGTGACCACGGAGCCCAGCTGGGGAGCAGTCACACAAGGAAAAAATTTCCAGGGAGTGTGATCAAGTCTGGAGACTTTTCTCCACATAAATATACTGGAGCTAAGGGTAAATTTATAATGCTCTAAGCTTAGCAAGACCTCTGCTTCAAGGTCAGCCGGTATTGATCCAGTGGGAAAAACATCACGGCAGTCGCCCACGTAAACAGACAGGGCGACACAAGAAGCAGGAGGGCAATGGCAAAAACTGCAAGGACTTTTCGCTGGGCGGAAAATCATGTGATAGCACTGTCAGCAGTGTTTCATCCCGGGAATGGAAACTGGGAAGCAGACTTCCTCAGCAGGCACGACCTCCACCCGGGAGAGTGGAAACTTCATCGGGAAGTTTTTTCCACATGATTGTAAACCGTTGGGAAATACCAAAGGTGGACATGATGGCGTCCCGTCTGAACAAAAAACGGGACAGGTATTGCGCCAGGTCAAGAGACCCTCAGGCAATAGCTGTGGACGTTCTGGTAACACCGTGGGTGTACCAGTCGGTGTATGTGTTCCCTCCTCTGCTTCTCATACCTAAGGTGCTGAGAATTATAAGACGTAGAGGAGTAAGAACTATACTCATGGCTCCGGATTGGCCAAGAAGGACTTGGTACCCGGAACTTCAAGAGATGCTTACAGAGGTCTTATGGCCTCTGCCGCTAAGAAGGGACTTGCTTCAGCAAGTACCATGTCTGTTCCAAGACTTACCGCAGCTGCGTTTGTCGGCATGGCGGTGGAAAGCCGGATCCTAAGGGAAAAAGGCATTCCGGAAGAGGTCATTCCTACCCTGGTCAAAGCCAGAAAGGAGGTGACCGCACAACATTATCACCACATGTGGCGAAAATATGTTGCGTGGTGTGAGGCCAGGAAGGCCCCACAAAGAAATTTCAACTCGGTCGTTTCCTGCATTTCCTGCAAACAGGAGTGTCTATGGGCCTCAAATTGGGGTCCATTAAGGTTCAAATTTCGGCCCTGTCGATTTTCTTCCAGAAAGAATTGGCTTCAGTTCCTGAAGTCCAGAAGTTTGTCAAGGGAGTATTGCATATACAACCCCTTTTTGTGCCTCCAGTGGCACTGTGGGATCTCAACGTAGTTCTGGGATTCCTCAAATCACATTGGTTTAAAACCAGTCAAATCTGTGGATTTGAAGCATCTCACATGAAAAGTGACCATGCTCTTGGCCCTGGCCTGGACCAGGCGAGTGTCAAATTGGTGTTTTTTTCTCAAAAAAGCCCATATCTGTTTGTCCATTCGGACAGGGCAGAGCTGCGGACTCGTCCCCAGTTCTCTCCCTAAGGTGGTGTCAGTGTTTCACCTGAACCAGCTTATTGTGGTGCCTTGCACCTACTAGGGACTTGGAGGACTCCAAGTTGCTAGATGTTGTCAGGGCCCTGAAAATATGTTCCAGGACGGCTGGAGTCAGGAAAACTGACTTGCTGTTATCCTGTATGCACCCAACAAACTGGGTGCTCTTGCTTCTAAGCAGACTATTGCTAGTTGGATGTGTAATACAATTCAGCTTGCACATTCTGTGGCAGGCCTGCCACAGCCAAAATATGTAAATGCCCATTCCACAAGGAAGGTGGGCTCATCTTGGGCGGCTGCCCGAGGGGTCTCGGCTTTACAACTTTGCCGAGCAGCTACTTGGTCAGGGGCAAACACGTTTGCTAAATTCTACAAATTTGATACCCTGGCTGAGGAGGACCTGGAGTTCTCTCATTCGGTGTTGCAGAGTCATCCGCACTCTCCCGCCCGTTTGGGAGCTTTGGTATAATCCCCATGGTCCTTTCAGGAACCCCAGCATCCACTAGGACGATAGAGAAAATAAGAATTTACTTACCGATAATTCTATTTCTCGGAGTCCGTAGTGGATGCTGGGCGCCCATCCCAAGTGCGGATTATCTGCAATACTTGTACATAGTTACAAAAATCGGGTTATTATTGTTGTGAGCCATCTTTTCAGAGGCTCCGCTGTTATCATACTGTTAACTGGGTTTAGATCACAAGTTGTACGGTGTGATTGGTGTGGCTGGTATGAGTCTTACCCGGGATTCAAAATTCCTCCCTTATTGTGTACGTTCGTCCGGGCACAGTACCTAACTGGCTTGGAGGAGGGTCATAGGGGGAGGAGCCAGTGCACACCACCTGATCGGAAAGCTTTACTTTTTGTGCCCTGTCTCCTGCGGAGCCGCTATTCCCCATGGTCCTTTCAGGAACCCCAGCATCCACTACGGACTCCGAGAAATAGAATTATCGGTAAGTAAATTCTTATTTTTCTTGAGCTCACTAACACTGTTGTCGTACCATTTAGCTTGACGTTGTGGTTTACGAGGTCTTATACGCACAGGGGCGATCATATCAATTGCAGCCATACCATCCCTATTATAATAACGGACTAGGGAACAGGGATCTTCACAGGCACCAAGTATAGCAGAGAGATCCAGATTTGCTGCAAGAGCCTGGGGAGTTATACCCCTCCTTGGACGATACCTGGTCAACTCCATGGGCAGAGATCTTATTTGAGGGGTTGCAACTGAGAACCAAAGGGAGTAGTAAAAATAAAGACCAGATGACTGTGTTTATTTTTAGGTCAGTGACTTCTAATCCAATCTGAAAGACAAGATCGACAGTGTGACCACTTTTATGTATGGCAGAAGGAATGACCTGTGTGAAGCCCAGACCATTCATTGTGCACAGGAGGTCTTGGCCAAGGCGTGAGAGCTCATCATCCACCCATGCGTTGAAATCCCCAAGGATGAGCCATCTTTGATGTTCCAGAACCAGACCAGCAACAGTCTGCAATTTCTTGTAGAAATATCTTTCCATCTCCAGGGGGCCGGTAAATGAGAAGTACTCTGAAACCTAATCCTGTCGAACTCCGGGCAGCAATGAACTCGAATGAGCGAGTCATTTCAATAGGGTGGACCCTAAGTTTAAGTTCTTTTCTCTATCGTCCTAGTGGATGCTGGGGTTCCTGAAAGGACCATGGGGAATAGCGGCTCCGCAGGAGACAGGGCACAAAAAGTAAAGCTTTTCCGATCAGGTGGTGTGCACTGGCTCCTCCCCCTATGACCCTCCTCCAGACTCCAGTTAGATTTTTGTGCCCGGCCGAGAAGGGTGCAATCTAGGTGGCTCTCCTAAAGAGCTGCTTAGAGAAAGTTTAGCTAGGTTTTTTATTTTACAGTGATTCCTGCTGGCAACAGGATCACTGCAGCGAGGGACTGAGGGGAGAAGGAGTCAACTCACCTGCGTGCAGGATGGATTGGCTTCTTGGCTACTGGACATCAAGCTCCAGAGGGACGATCACAGGTACAGCCTGGATGGTCACCGGAGCCGCGCCGCCGGCCCCCTTGCAGATGCTGAAGTCAGAAGAGGTCCAGAATCGGCGGCTGAAGACTCCTGCAGTCTTCTAAAGGTAGCGCACAGCACTGCAGCTGTGCGCCATTTTCCTCTCAGCACACTTCACACGGCAGTCACTGAGGGTGCAGGGCGCTGGGAGGGGGGCGCCCTGGGAGGCAAATGAGTACCTATAAAGGCTAAAAATACCTCACATATAGCCCTAGAGGCTATATGGAGATATTTAACCCCTGCCTGATTTCTCTAAATAGCGGGAGACGAGCCCGCCGGAAAAGGGGCGGGGCCTATCTCCTCAGCACACGGCGCCATTTCCTCTCACAGCTCCGCTGGTCAGGACGGCTCCCAAGTCTCTCCCCTGCACTGCACTACAGAAACAGGGTAAAACAGAGAGGGGGGGGCACATTTATGGCGATATTTTGATATAACAAAGCAGCTATAGGGGAGCACTTATTATAAGGCTATCCCTGATATATATATAGCGCTTTTGGTGTGTGCTGGCAAACTCTCCCTCTGTCTCCCCAAAGGGCTAGTGGGTCCTGTCTTCATTAGGAGCATTCCCTGTGTGTCTGCTGTGTGTCGGTACGTGTGTGTCGACATGTATGAGGACGATATTGGTGTGGAGGCGGAGCAATTGCCAAATATGGGGATGTCACCTCCTAGGGGGTCGACACCAGAATGGATGCCTTTATTTATGGAACTACGGGATAGTGTCAACACGCTAAAGCAGTCGTTTGACGACATGAGACGGCCGGACAATCAATTAGTGCCTGTCCAGGCGACTCAAACACCGTCAGGGGCTGTGAAACGCCCTTTGCCTCAGTCGGTCGACACAGACCCAGACACAGGCGATGACTCCAGTGGTGACGGTGACGAATCAACCGTATTTTCCAGTAGGGCCACACGTTATATGATTTTGGCAATGAAGGAGGCGTTACATTTAGCTGATACTACAGGTACCACTAAACAGGGTATTATGTGGGGTATGAAAAAACTACCTATAGTTTTTCCTGAATCAGAAGAACTAAATGACGTGTGTAATGAAGCGTGGGTTGCCCCTGATAAAAAGCTGATAATTTCAAAGAAATTATTGGCATTATACCCTTTCCCGCCAGAGGTTAGGGAGCGCTGGGAAACACCTCCTAGGGTGGACAAGGCGCTAACACGCTTATCTAAACAAGTGGCGTTACCCTCTCCTGAGACGGCCGCACTTAAAGATCCATCAGATAGGAGGATGGAAAATATCCAAAAAAGTATATACACACATGCAGGTGTTATACTACGACCAGCTGTAGCAACTGCCTGGATGGGCAGTGCGGGGGTAGTTTGGTCAGAGTCCCTGATTGAAAATATTGATACCCTGGACAGGGACAATATTTTACTGTCGTTAGAGCAAATAAAGGATGCATTTCTTTATATGCGTGATGCACAGAGGGATATATGCACACTGGCATCACGGGTAAGTGCTATGTCCATTTCGGCCAGAAGAGCTTTATGGACGCGACAGTGGACAGGCGATGCGGATTCAAAACGGCATATGGAAGTTTTGCCGTATAAGGGGGAGGAGTTATTTGGAGTCGGTCTATCAGATTTGGTGGCCACGGCTACAGCCGGGAAATCCACCTTTCTACCTCAAGTCACTCCCCAACAGAAAAAGGCACCGACTTTTCAACCGCAGCCCTTTCGTTCCTTTAAAAATAAGAGAGCAAAGGGCTATTCATATCTGCCACGAGGCAAAGGTCGAGGGAAGAGACAGCAACACGCAGCTCCTTCCCAGGATCAGAAGCCCTCCCCGGCTTCTACAAAAGCCTCAGCATGACGCTGGGGCTTCTCAAGCGGACTCGGGGACGGTGGGGGGTCGTCTCAAAAATTACAGCGCGCAGTGGGCTCACTCGCAAGTAGATCCCTGGATCCTGCAGATAATATCTCAGGGATACAGGTTGGAATTAGAGACAGATCCACCTCGCCGTTTCCTGAAGTCTGCTTTACCAACGTCCCCCTCCGAAAGGGAGACGGTGTTGGAAGCCATTCACAAGCTGTACTCTCAGCAGGTGATAGTCAAGGTACCTCTTCTGCAACAAGGGAAGGGGTATTATTCCACTCTTTTTGTGGTACCGAAGCCGGATGGCTCGGTAAGGCCTATTCTAAATCTGAAGTCCTTGAACCTGTACATAAAGAAGTTCAAGTTCAAAATGGAGTCACTCAGAGCAGTGATAGCGAACCTGGAAGAGGGGGACTTTATGGTATCCTTGGACATCAAGGATGCGTATCTCCACGTTCCAATTTACCCCTCACACCAGGGGTACCTCAGGTTCGTTGTACAAAACTGTCACTATCAGTTTCAGACGCTGCCGTTCGGATTGTCCACGGCACCTCGGATCTTTACAAAGGTAATGGCCGAGATGATGATTCTTCTTCGAAGAAAAGGCGTATTAATTATCCCATACTTGGACGATCTCCTAATAAGGGCGAGGTCCAGAGAACAGCTAGAGATGGGATTAGCACTGTCTCAAGAAGTGCTAAAACAGCACGGGTGGATTCTGAATATTCCAAAATCCCAGTTAATGCCGACAACTCGTCTGCTGTTCCTAGGGATGATTCTGGACACGGTTCAGAAAAAGGTTTTTCTCCCGGAGGAAAAAGCCAAGGAGTTATCCGAGCTTGTCAGGAACCTCCTAAAACCAGGAAAGGTGTCTGTACATCAATGCACAAGAGTCCTGGGAAAAATGGTGGCTTCTTACGAAGCGATTCCATTCGGCAGATTCCACGCAAGAATTTTCCAAAGGGATCTGTTGGACAAATGGTCAGGGTCGCATCTTCAGATGCACCTACGGATAACCCTGTCTCCAAGGACAAGGGTGTCTCTTCTGTGGTGGTTGCAGAGTGCTCATCTATTGGAGGGCCGCAGATTCGGCATACAGGATTGGATCCTGGTGACCACGGACGCCAGCCTGAGAGGCTGGGGAGCAGTCACACAAGGAAGAAACTTCCAGGGAGTATGGACGAGCCTGGAAACGTCTCTTCACATAAACATTCTGGAACTAAGAGCAATATACAATGCTCTAAACCAGGCAGAACCTCTGCTTCAGGGAAAACCGGTGTTGATCCAGTCGGACAACATCACGGCAGTCGCCCATGTGAACAGACAGGGCGGCACAAGAAGCAGGAGTGCAATGGCAGAAGCTGCAAGGATTCTTCGCTGGGCAGAGAATCATGTGATAGCACTGTCAGCAGTGTTCATCCCGGGAGTGGACAACTGGGAAGCAGACTTCCTCAGCAGACACGATCTTCACCCGGGAGAGTGGGGACTTCATCCAGAAGTTTTCCACATGCTGGTAACCCGTTGGGAAAGACCAATGGTGGACATGATGGCGTCTCGCCTCAACAAAAAACTGGACAGGTATTGCGCCAGGTCAAGAGATCCGCAGGCAATAGCTGTGGACGCGCTGGTAACGCCTTGGGTGTACCAGTCGGTGTATGTGTTTCCTCCTCTGCCTCTCATACCAAAAGTATTGAGAATTATACGGCAAAGAGGCGTAAGAACGATACTAGTGATTCCGGATTGGCCAAGGAGGACTTGGTACCCGGAACTTCAAGAGATGATCACGGAAGATCCGTGGCCTCTACCTCTAAGGAGGGACTTGCTTCAGCAGGGTCCCTGTCTGTTTCAAGACTTACCGCGGCTGCGTTTGACGGCATGGCGGTTGAACGCCGGATCCTAAAGGAAAAAGGCATGCCGGAAGAAGTCATTCCTACTTTGATTAAAGCAAGGAAGGAAGTAACCGTGCAACATTATCACCGAATTTGGCGAAAATATGTTGCGTGGTGCGAAGATCGGAGTGCTCCGACGGAGGAATTTCAACTGGGTCGATTCCTACATTTCCTGCAATCAGGATTGTCAATGGGTCTCAAATTGGGATCTATTAAGGTTCAAATTTCGGCCCTGTCGATTTTCTTTCAAAAAGAATTGGCTTCAGTTCCTGAAGTCCAGACCTTTGTTAAGGGAGTGCTGCATATACAGCCTCCTGTGGTGCCTCCAGTGGCACCGTGGGATCTCAATGTGGTTTTGGACTTCCTAAAATCTCATTGGTTTGAACCACTAAAAAAGGTGGATTTGAAATATCTCACATGGAAAGTGACCATGCTTCTAGCCCTGGCTTCTGCCAGGAGAGTGTCAGAATTGGCAGCTTTATCTTACAAAAGCCCATATCTGATTTTCCATTCGGACAGGGCAGAACTGCGGACTCGTCCGCATTTTCTCCCTAAGGTGGTGTCAGCATTTCATCTGAACCAGCCTATTGTAGTGCCTGCGGCTACAAGTGACTTGGAGGACTCCAAGTTACTGGACGTTGTCAGAGCATTAAAAATATATATTGCAAGGACAGCTGGAGTCAGAAAATCTGACTCGTTGTTTATATTGTATGCACCCAACAAGATGGGTGCTCCTGCGTCTAAGCAGACGATTGCTCGTTGGATCTGTAGCACAATCCAACTTGCACATTCTGTGGCAGGCCTGCCACAGCCTAAATCTGTAAAGGCCCACTCCACAAGGAAGGTGGGCTCATCTTGGGCGGCTGCCCGAGGGGTCTCGGCATTACAACTTTGCCGAGCAGCTACGTGGTCAGGGGAGAACACGTTTGTAAAATTTTACAAATTTGATACTCTGGCTAAGGAGGACCTGGAGTTCTCTCATTCGGTGCTGCAGAGTCATCCGCACTCTCCCGCCCGTTTGGGAGCTTTGGTATAATCCCCATGGTCCTTTCAGGAACCCCAGCATCCACTAGGACGATAGAGAAAATAAGATTTTACTTACCGATAAATCTATTTCTCGGAGTCCGTAGTGGATGCTGGGCGCCCATCCCAAGTGCGGATTATCTGCATAAATTGTACATAGTTATTGTTAACTAATTCGGGTTATTGTTGAAGGAAGCCATCTTTCAGAGGCTCCGCTGTTATCATACTGTTAACTGGGTTTAGATCACAAGTTGTACGGTGTGATTGGTGTGGCTGGTATGAGTCTTACCCGGGATTCAAAATCCTCCCTTATTGTGTACGCTCGTCCGGGCACAGTACCTAACTGGAGTCTGGAGGAGGGTCATAGGGGGAGGAGCCAGTGCACACCACCTGATCGGAAAAGCTTTACTTTTTGTGCCCTGTCTCCTGCGGAGCCGCTATTCCCCATGGTCCTTTCAGGAACCCCAGCATCCACTACGGACTCCGAGAAATAGATTTATCGGTAAGTAAAATCTTATTTTTTGAAGTAGATAGCCACTCCTGCGGTCCAGTCTTGAGTTGTGGGTGACAGAGTAGTTTGTTGGAACTGCAGCCTCCAATATAGGTGCTGCATTTTCATCTAGCCAGGTCTCTGTAATACAGGCTAGATCTGCAGATTCAATAAGGTCCGCAATTGTTGCAGTCTTGTTTCTTATAGATCTGGCATTACAAAGGACTGACCTGATTGGGCATACCAGAGGGCCTTCAGTTTTCTTTATGTTAAGTGCAGGAGCTCTGGGTATGGGGGTCACAAAGCGAGAGTTGACAATTCTGTTCTTTCAAACACAGGGCCGTCTTTTGGGTATCACTTCTATTTGATTGTTCTTTGAATATGGGGGTGAGCAGGTGGGCAAAGGACTTGGGTGGTTACCGGGGGAAATACATTTCCGGCCTGCTCGTTTCCCACAAATGCGCCTGTGTTTTCTTTTTAAAATGCCAACGGACTGGAGAATAGAAGCCTGTGATGGTGTGATAGGAACTGCGGAACGTGGTGGGCGGAGTGAAAGAATGAAGCTGGAGGAATACGTATACATCGGGTCATCAATGACAGATTACTATAAGTATGAGCTGCATATGATGATGAGAGAGAAAGCAGTGTTTTTTTTTTCCTTTTTGTGTTTTGTTTTCATCCAATTCGGTATGTGATCCAAAATTATAATGGATTTATGAACAAAGGTTATTGCTATAACCCAGCCTTTTTCAACTGGTATGCCGCGGCACACTAGTGTGCCGCGATCAGTTGCTGAGTGTGCCGCCGCACGGACCCGATCACTGCCGCCAGTAAGAGCTGTCACCCGCCCCGCCGCACGGACCTGCTCACTGCCGCCATTAAGAGCTGTCACTGGCGCCACCCGCCCCCGCTGCACGGACCCGCTCTCACTGTCAGATCTCCGCCCGCCGCCGCCCGCCTGCCTCACAGACCTGCAGCATCCTGTTCATATCCATTCCGCAGAGTCAGCCGGACCGTGACTTATGACTCACCATAGGTCACGGTCTGGCTGTCTCTGCGCCCGCCCACTCACGCTGCTCTGCTTGCTGATCCGTGGTGAGTTCCAGGCACTCCTCACCGCTATATATTATAAGGGGGAACTGGTGTGTGGAATTACTAAGGGGGGGGGGGGGGGGAGCTGGTAAGGGGGAAGCTGGTGTGTGGAATTACTAAGGTGGGGGGGAGCAGGTAAGGAGGAAGCTGGTGTGTGTGGAATTACTAGGGGGGGGGGAGCTGGTAAGGGGGAAGCTGGTGTGTGGAATTACTAAGGGGGGGGGAGCTGGTAAGGGGGAAGCTGGTGTGTGGAATTACTAAGGGGGGGAAGCTGGTGTGTGGAATTACTATTTGGGGCATGTGTGTGGAATTACTAAGTGGGGAAGCTGATGTGTGGAAATATGAGGGCATGTATGGGGCATTACTTGGGGGGGTGGTGGTGTGTGGCATTACTGGGGGGCAGGTGTGTTGCATTAAAACAACCGATGGTGTGCCTTGGCAATTTTGAAATCTTGTTTAGTGTGCCACGAGTTTAAAAAGGTTGAAAATCACTGCTATAACCTATTGGGTATATTTGAAGCAAGTGATAAATAAAATAACTGCTGATTTAGTCAATTATCCTAGGATAGGCAGTCTTGTGGAAAGGTGTTAGAAGCCAATTCCTACTGTGTAGGTGTGAAAAGTCTCAGTGTGAGAGGCATTTGAAGTAGATTTCTTGTGGGGGTAGTGATGACGTGTCCTGGGCAATGGATCCTGATTTGAAACTGAGCCTTCAGCAATTCAGAGCCTGAATATACGGATATTAGTTGATTAATGCAATAAGTCAGTTATTTGTTGCTCAGAGAACAGAGGTGGATGATGTCTAAGTGAGGGGCTGGATGGAGCCAAAGATAGGTTGTAGTCCACAGTACCTTATCTGGGATGTCCAATGCAGAGTACAGCTTCTGCTAAACTGAAGGACTTCTCAGTGGAGGTATGCAGAGGATTCAATCCAGTGTGTATCTCAGCACAGGAATGCAATCCGTTGGTTTTGATGAGATGTCCGTGTATAGCAGTACAAGTTAAAGGTAAGTCCTTGGATATTTATGATGATTCATAGGTCAGTTGTGGTGAATTTAAGCTGTTTTATGGAGATGATCAGGAGCATGCAAAAGGTGAGGCAGCCATCTTGGGCGCCAGTTCCTGCACTTTTACACAGTCTAGAGGTAGGGTAAAAATTACCCTTTATTATTAATTATTGCCATCTGTCGTAATTCTGATCGTCGGGATCCCGCTGTCAGTCTTCTAACTGTCTGGATCCCGAGTGCTGGGATTTTGTACCCAACCTGGATGAACTAGTATAATATTCTATCAGTGTGGATACAGGATCCATTCGCGGCCACTTCCTCTTACATGTCCATGTGTACCTAGTTTTGGTTTTTTTTTTTAGAAAGAATGAAACAGGCCTTCAGAATCTAGTTCTTTGCATATAGTCAATCAGCCAATACAGAGATCAGGAGTATGGTCATTATTGGCTGCATCTATTTTGCAAGGATGGTTTTTGATCACTGTCTGAATTAGATTACACTATTATCCTTATTCATGCACTCAAGGGACATTTTATTTGGTGCACCAGACTGCTTTTAATCACAGAAATTATCAGATCTAAAAGTTAATTATAGAATTTTGCAGGAATAGCATATACTGTACATCAGTGGTTTTCAACCTTTTTCAGTTCGCGGCACACCAAACAGATTTAAAAATTGCCAAGGCACACCATCGGTACCCCACGGAAAAATAAAACGCATACAGGGAAATAAAACAAACATATTTGTCCCCAAGGGGAAAAACACAGACACATTGTCCCCAACAGTTATTAAAATAATGCGCAGTACTTGAACACACTGCCACAGTAATTCCACACATTGACCCTCATAGTATTGCCATACACTGTCCCCCATAGTAATTGCACACATTGCCCCCCCCCCCATAGTAATGCCACCACACACACCGACCCCCACAGTAATGCCACCAGACACACTGACCCCCATAGTAATGCCACCAAACACACCGACCCTCATAGTAAATGCCACCACACACACCGATCCCCACAGTAATGCCGCCAGACACACTGACCCCCATAGTAATGCCACCAAACACAATGACACCCACAGTAATGCCACCAGAGACACTGACCCCATAGTAACGCCACCACACACATAGTAATGACACTGCACACACTCATAATCATAAAGCACTGGCCCAACCCTTTTTTTCTTTTCCCCCTTAGCGGCAGAAGCAGTGAGGAGCAGAGCAGCATGGGCCACGAAACTAGACGCTACCCGGGCTGGATGGTGATGTGTACGTGACCTCTGAGTCATGCCACGTCGTAGGGGTCACGGGCGGGCCCGCAGGAGAGCTGCCGTCTTCACTATACAGTGACCGCAGAAGAACTGCCTGCGCTGCCCGATAGTGATGCTGTAAGTCAGTATCACTATCGGGCAGCGCAGGCAGCTCTTACGCGGTCATTGTATAGTGAAGACGGCAGCAGACTGGGACTGGCAGCAGGGATCTCTGGCGGCGGCACACTTGACAACCGCTGGCGGCACACCAGTGTGCCGCGGCACAGCGGTTGAAAAACACTGCTGTACATAATGTGAGTATATCTGAGCAGTTAAGCTTAGAATGCACAGTTAACGTGTGCATTTACCTAAATAATGAGATCTTTAACTAAATTATGATCATGAACTGGTTGAATATAACACCATTGTAACCATTTCAATCATGCTACTGCTTCTAATAAGAAGTTTAAATTGAAACACCATGTACAACATTTACTCTTTCCTGCTTGTAGGCAAATATTTCTTCAGGATTCCAAGCAAAGGGGTGTGTGTGTGTGTGTGTGTGTGTGTGTGTGTGTGTGTGTGTATATATATATGTATGTGTGTATGTATGTGTATATATATATATGTATGTGTGTGTGTGTGTGTATGTATATATATATATATATATATTTCTCTGACGTCCTAGTGGATGCTGGGTACTCCGTAAGGACCATGGGGAATAGACGGGCTCCGCAGGAGACTGGGCACTCTTTAAAGAAAGATTAGGTACTATATCTGGTGTGCACTGGCTCCTCCCTCTATGCACCTCCTCCAGACCTCAGTTAGAATCTGTGCCCGGCCAGAGCTGGATGCACTTAGTGGGCTCTCCTGAGCTCACTAAAAAAGAAAGTATTTGTTAGGTTTTTTATTTTCAGTGAGATCTGCTGGCAACAGACTCACTGCCACGTGGGACTTAGGGGAGAGAAGCAAACCTACCTGCTTGCAGCTAGTTTGTGCTTCTAAGGCTACTGGACACCATTAGCTCCAGAGGGATCGAACACAGGGCCCGACCTCGATCGTCCGTTCCCGGAGCCGCGCCGCCGTCCCCCTTGCAGAGCCAGAAGACGGAAGATTCCAGGAGAAAATCGGCGGCTGAAGACTCCGGTCTTCAATAAGGTAGCGCACAGCACTGCAGCTGTGCGCCATTGCTCCCACAGCACACCACACGCTCCGGTCACTGGTGGGCGCTGGGGGGGGGGGGGGGGGGTGCCCTGGGCTGCAATTTGTATACCTTACTTGGCAAAATGCACATAATACAGTTCTAAACTGTATATGTGCCTAATCCCCGCCATAAATATTATTAAAAAAGCGGGAGAAGCCCGCCGCTGAAGGGGCGGGGCTATCTTCCTCAGCACAGCCAGCGCCATTTTCTCTTCACAGCTCCGCTGGAAGGACGCTCCCCAGGCTCTCCCCTGCAGTATACACTACGGAAAGGGTAAAAAAGAGAGGGGGGGCACATAAATTTAGGCGCAAATTGTGATAATAAGCAGCTATTGGGGAAAAAATTCACTTTGTACTAGTGTAAATCCCTCTGTTATATAGCGCTCTGGTGTGTGCTGGCATACTCTGTCTCCCCAAAGGACTTTGTGGGGTCCTGTCCTCAGTCAAAGCACTCCCTGTGTGTGTGCGGTGTCGGTACGGCTGTGTCGACATGTTTGATGAGGACGCTTACGTGGAGGCGGAGCAGGTGCCGATAAGTGTGATGTCGCCCCCTGCGGGGCCGACACCAGAGTGGATGGATATGTGGAAGGTATTAACCGACAGTGTCAACTCCTTGCATAAAAGGTTTGATGACGCAGCTTTGGGACAGCCGGCATCTCAGCCCGCGCCTGCCCAGGCATCTCAGAGGCCATCAGGGGCTCAAAAACGTCCGCTACCTCAGATGGCAGACACAGATGTCGACACGGAGTCTGACTCCAGTGTCGACGAGGATGAGACTAATGTACAATCCACAAGGGCCATCCGATGCATGATTACGGCAATGAAAAATGTGTTGCACATTTCTGACATTAACCCGGTTACCACAAAAAAGGGTATTATGTTTGGGGAGAAAAAGCAGCCAGTGACTTTTCCCCCATCTGATGAGTTAAATGAATTGTGTGAAGAAGCGTGGGGTTCCCCAGATAAGAAACTAGTGATTTCTAAGCGGTTACTAATGGCGTACCCTTTCCCGCCAACGGATAGGTTACGCTGGGAGACATCCCCTAGGGTGGACAAGGCGCTCACACGCTTATCAAAAAAGGTGGCACTGCCGTCTCAGGATACGGCCGCCTTAAAGGAGCCTGCAGATAGAAAGCAGGAGGCTATCCTGAAGTCTGTGTATACACACTCAGGTACTATTCTGAGACCTGCTATTGCTTCAGCATGGATGTGTAGTGCTGCAGCAGCATGGTCTGATTCCCTGTCAGATAACATTGATTCCCTTGACAGGGACACTATGTTGCTAACCATAGAGCATATCAAAGACGTAGTCTTATATATGAGGGATGCACAGAGGGACATTTGCTAGCTGGCATCTAGAATTAATGCAATGTCCATTTCTGCCAGGAGAGTATTATGGACTCTGCAGTGGACAGGTGATGCTGATTCTAAAAGGCACATGGAGGTTTTGCCTTATAAGGATGAGGAATTGTTTGGGGACGGTCTCTCTGACCTCGTATCCACAGCAACAGCTGGGGAGTCGACTTTTTTACCTCAGGTTCCCTCACAGCCTAAGAAAGCACCGTATTATCAAGTACAGTCCTTTCGGCCTCAGAAAGGCAAGCGGGTCAGAGGCGCGTCCTTTCTGCCCAGAGGCAGGGGTAGAGGGAAAAAGGTGCACCAGACAGCCAGTTCCCAGGAACAAAAATCCTCCCCTGCTTCCACTAAGTCCACCGCATGACGCTGGGGCTCCACAGGTGGAGCCAGGTGCGGTGGGGGCCCGTCTCCGGAACTTCAGCGACCAGTGGGTTCGCTCACAGGTGGATCTCTGGGTTCTACAAGTGGTATCTCAGGGATACAAGCTGGAGTTCGAGGCGTCTCCCCCTCGCCGTTACCTCAAATCAGCCTTGCCAGCTACTCCCAAGGAAAGGGAGGTAGTACTGGCGGCAATTCACAAGCTGTACCTCCAGCAGGTGATAATCAAAGTTCCCCTCCTTTAACAGGGACGGGGTTACTGTTCCACAATGTTTGTGGTACCGAAACCAGACGGTTCGGTGAGACCCATTCTAAATTTGAAATCCTTGAATACTTATATAAGGAAGTTCAAGTTCAAAATGGAATCGCTCAGGGCGGTTATTGCAAGCCTGGAAGAGGGGGATTATATGGTATCACTGGACATGAAGGATGCTTACCTACATGTCCCCATTTACCATCCTCACCAGGAGTACCTCCGATTTGTGGTACAGGACTGCCATTACCAATTCCGGACGTTGCCGTTTGGTCTGTCCACGGCACCGAGGGTATTTACCAAGGTAATGGCCGAAATGATGATACTCCTTCGAAAGAAGGGAGTTATAATTATCCCGTACTTGGACGATCTCCTTATAAAGCCTAGGTCCAAGGAGCAGTTGTTAGTCGGAGTAGCACTATCTCAGGAAGTGCTACAACAGCACGGCTGGATTCTGAATATCCCAAAGTCGCAGCTGGTTCCTACGACGCGTCTGCTGTTCTTGGGTATGATTCTGGACACAGAACAGAAGAAGGTGTTTCTCCCGGAGGAGAAGGCCAAGGAGTTGTCATCTCTGGTCAGAGACCTCCTGAAACCAAACCAGGTGTCAGTGCATCACTGCACGCGAGTCCTGGGAAAGATGGTAGCTTCTTACGAAGCAATTCCCTTCGGCAGGTTCCATGCAAGGATCTTTCAGTGGGATCTGTTAGACATGTGGTCCGGATCGCATCTTCAGATGCATCGGTTGATCACCCTGTCCCCAAGGGCCAGGGTGTCTCTGCTGTGGTGGCTGCAGAGTGCTCATCTTCTCGAGGGACGCAGATTCGGCATTCAGGACTGGGTCCTGGTGACCACGGATGCAAGCCTCCGAGGTTGGGAGGCAGTCACTCAGGGAAGAAACTTCCAAGGACAATGGTCGAGTCAGGAGACTTCCCTACACATAAATATTCTGGAACTAAGGGCCATCACGGCGGTCGCCCATGTAAACCGACAGGGCGGCACAAGAAGCAGGATGGCAATGGCAGAAGCCACAAGGATTCTCCGATGGGCGGAGAATCACGCGATAGCACTGTCAGCAGTGTTCATCCCGGGAGTGGACAACTGGGAAGCAGACTTCCTCAGCAGGCACGACCTCCACTGATTGTAAATCGTTGGGAAAGTCCACAGGTGGACATGATGGCGTCCCGCCTCAACAAAAAGCTAAAAAGATATTGCGCCAGGTCAAGGGACCCTCAGGCGATAGCTGTGGACGCTCTAGTGACACCGTGGGTGTACCAATCGATTTATGTGTTCCCTCCTCTTCCTCTCATACCAAAGGTACTGAGGATAATAAGAAAGAGAGGAGTAAGAACTATACTCATCGTTCCGGATTGGCCAAGAAGAACTTGGTACCCGGAACTACAAGAAATGATCTCAGAGGACCCTTGGCCTCTGCCGCTCCGACAGGACCTGCTGCAGCAGGGGCCCTGTCTGTTCCAAGACTTACCGCGGCTGCGTTTGACGGCATGGCGGTTGAACGCCGGATCCTGATGGAAAAGGGCATTCCGGTTGAAGTCATTCCTACGCTGATAAAAGCTAGGAAGGATGTGACAGCAAAACATTGTCACCGCATATGGCGAAAATATGTTGCTTGGTGTGAGGCTATGAAGGCCCCAACAGAGGAATTTCAGCTGGGTCGATTTCTGCACTTCCTACAGTCAGGAGTGACTATGGGCCTAAAATTGGGATCCATAAAAGTCCAGATTTCGGCCCTGTCTATTTTCTTTCAAAAAGAACTGGCTTCACTGCCTGAAGTTCAGACGTTTGTCAAGGGAGTGCTGCATATTCAGCCCCCTTTTGTGTCTCCAGTGGCACCTTGGGATCTCAACGTTGTGTTGGATTTCCTAAAATCACATTGGTTTGAGCCACTTCAGACCGTGGAGTTGAAGTATCTCACGTGGAAAGTGGTCATGCTATTGGCCTTGGCTTCGGCTAGGCGTGTGTCAGAATTGGCGGCTTTGTCATGTAAAAGCCCCTATCTGATCTTCCATATGGACTGGGCAGAATTGAGGACTCGTCCCCAATTTCTCCCTAAGGTGGTATCAGCGTTTCATTTGAACCAACCTATTGTGGTGCCTGCGGCTACTCGGGACTTGGAGGATTCCAAGTTGCTGGACGTAGTCCGGGCCCTGAAAATCTATGTTTCCAGGACGGCTAGAGTCAGAAAAACTGACTCGCTGTTTATCCTGCATGCACCCAACAAGCTGGGTGCTCCTGCTTCTAAGCAGACTATTGCTCGCTGGATCTGTAGCACGATTCAACTTGCACATTCTGCGGCTGGACTGCCGCATCCTAAATCAGTAAAAGCCCATTCCACGAGGAAGGTGGGCTCTTCTTGGGCGGCTGCCCGAGGGGTCTCTGCTTTACAACTTTGCCGAGCTGCTACCTGGTCGGGATCAAACACGTTTGCAAAATTCTACAAGTTTGATACCCTGGCTGAGGAGGACCTTGAGTTTGCTCATTCGGTGCTGCAGAGTCATCCGCACTCTCCCGCCCGTTTGGGAGCTTTGGTATAATCCCCATGGTCCTTACGGAGTACCCAGCATCCACTAGGACGTCAGAGAAAATAAGAATTTACTCACCGGTAATTCTATTTCTCGTAGTCCGTAGTGGATGCTGGGAGCCCGTCCCAAGTGCGGACTTCTGCAATACTTGTATATAGTTATTGCTTAACTATAGGGTTATTGTTCTGAGCCATCTGTTTAGTAAGGCTCAGCTGTTCATACTGTTAACTGGGTATAGTTATCACAAGTTGTACGGTGTGGCTGGTATGAGTCTTACCCTGGATTCAAAATCCTTTCTCTGACGTCCTAGTGGATGCTGGGGACTCCGTAAGGACCATGGGGAATAGCGGCTCCGCAGGAGACTGGGCACAAAAGTAAAGCTTTAGAACTACCCGGTGTGCACTGGCTCCTCCCCCCATGACCCTACTCCAAGCCTCAGTTAGATTTTTGTGCCCGAACGAGAAGGGTGCACACTAGGTGGCTCTCCTGAGCTGCTTAGTGAAAAGTTTAGTTTTAGGTTTTTTATGTTCAGTGAGACCTGCTGGCAACAGGCTCACTGCATCGAGGGACTAAGGGGAGAAGAAGCGAACTCACCTGCCTGCAGAGTGGATTGGGCTTCTTAGGCTACTGGACATTAGCTCCAGAGGGACCGATCACAGGCCCAGCCATGGATAGGTCCCAGAGCCGCGCCGCCGGCCCCCTTACAGAGCCAGAAGACATTTACAATGCTCTAAGCTCAGCAAGACCTCTGCTTCAAGGTCACCCGGAGTTGATCCATTCGGACAACATCACGGCAGTCACCCACGTAAACAGACAGGGTGACACAAGAAGCAGGAGGGCAATGGCAGAAGCTGCAAGGATTCTTCGCTGGGCGGAAAATCATGTGATAGCACTGTCAGCAAGTGGGGACTTCACTCAGAAGTCTTCCACATGTTTATAAAACTCGACAAGTATTGCGCCGGGTCAAGGGACCCTCCGGCAATAGCTGTAGACGCTCTGGTAACACAGTGGGTGTACCAGTCAGTGTATGTGTTCCCTCCTCTGCCTCTCATACCCAAGGTACTGAGAATTATAAGATGGAGAGGAGTAAGCACTATATTCGGGCTCCGGATTGGCCAAGAAGGACTTGGTAACCGGAACTTCAAGAGATGCTCACGGAGGATCCGTGGCCTCTACCTCTAAGAAGGGACCTGCTCCAGCAAGGACCCTGTCTGTTCCAAGACTTACCGCGACTGCGTTTGACGGCATGGCGGTTGAACGCCGGATCCTAAAGGAGAAAGGCATTCCGGATGAAGTCATTCCTATCCTGATCAAAGCCAGGAAAGATATAACCGCAAAACATTATCACCGCATTTGGCAAAAATATGTTGCGTGGTGCGAGGCCAGTAAGGCCCCGACAGAGGAATTTTCAACTAGGTCGATTCCTACATTTCCTGCAAACAGGAGTGTCTATGGGCCTGAAATGGGGGTCCATTAAGGTTCAAATTTCGGCCCTGTCAATTTTCTTCCAAAAAGAACTAGCTTCAGTCCCTGAAGTTCAGACGTTTGTGAAAGGGGTACTGTATATACAGCCTCCTTTTGTGCCTCCAGTGGCACCTTGGGATCTAAATGTAGTTTTTGGGTTCCAAAAGTCACATTGGTTTGAACCACTTAAATATGTGGAGTTAAAATATCTCACATGGAAAGTGGTCATGCTGTTGGCCCTGGCCTGGGCCAGGTGCGTGTCAGAATTGGCGGCTTTATCCTGTAAAAGCCCTCATCTGATTTTCCATTCGGACAGGGCGGAATTGAGGACTTGTCCTCAGTTTCCCCCTAAGGTGGTTTTCAGCGTTTCACCTGAATCAACCTATTGTGGTGCCTGCGGCTACTAGGGACTTGGAGGACTCCAAGTTGCTAGACGTTGTCAGGGCCCTGGAAATATAGGTTTCCAGGACGGCTGGAGTCAGAAAATCTGACTCGTTGTTTATTCTGTATGCACCCAACAAGCTGGGTGCTCCTGCTTCTAAGCAGACTATTGCTCGTTGGATTTGTAGTACAATTCAGCTTGCACATTCTGTGGCAGGCCTGCCACAGACAAAATCTGTAAAAGCCCATTCCACAAGGAAGGTGGGCTCATCTTGGGCGGCTGCCCGAGGGGTCTCGGCTTTACAACTTTGCCGAGCAGCTACTTGGTCAGGAGCAAATACGTTTGTAAAATTCTACAAATTTGATACCCTGGCTGAGGAGGACCTGGAGTTCTCTCATTTGGTGCTGCAGAGTCATCCGCACTCTCCCGCCCGTTTGGGAGCTTTGGTATAATCCCCATGGTCCTTACGGAGTCCCCAGCATCCACTAGGACGTCAGAGAAAATAAGAATTTACTTACCGATAATTCTATTTCTCGTAGTCCGTAGTGGATGCTGGGCGCCCATCCCAAGTGCGGATTGTCTGCAATACTGGTACATAGTTATTGTTACCAAAAAAAAAATCGGGTTATTGCTGTAGTGAGCCATCTTTTCTAGAGGCTCCTCTGTTATCATGCTGTTAACTGGGTTTAGATCACAAGTTATATGGTGTGATTGGTGTGTCTGGTATGAGTCTTACCCGGGATTCAAAATCCTTCCTTATTGTGTACGCTCGTCCGGGCACAGTATCCTAACTGAGGCTTGGAGGAGGGTCATGGGGGGAGGAGCCAGTGCACACCAGGTAGTTCTAAAGCTTTACTTTTGTGCCCAGTCTCCTGCGGAGCCGCTATTCCCCATGGTCCTTACGGAGTCCCCAGCATCCACTACGGACTACGAGAAATAGAATTATCGGTAAGTAAATTCTTATTTTCCTAGTAATGTCAGCTCTTCCGGGCACAGTTTCCCTAACTGAGGTCTGGAGGAGGGGCATAGAGGGAGGAGCCAGTGCACACCAGATATAGTACCTAATCTTTCTTTCTCTGACGTCCTAGTGGATGCTGGGGACTCCGTAAGGACCATGGGGAATAGCGGCTCCGCAGGAGACTGGGCACAGCTAAGAAAGATTTAGGACTACCTGGTGTGCACTGGCTCCTCCCACTATGACCCTCCTCCAGACTTCAGTTAGAATCATGTGCCCGGCTGAGCTGGATGCACACTAGGGGCTCTCCTGAGCTCCTAGAGAGAAAGTATATGTTAGGTTTTTTATTTTACAGTGAGATCTGCTGGCAACAGACTCACTGCAGCGAGGGACTAAGGGGAGAAGAAGCGAACCTACCTAACTGGTGGTAGCTTGGGCTTCTTAGGCTACTGGACACCATTAGCTCCAGAGGGATCGACCGCATGGAACTGGCCATTGGTGTTCGGTCCCGGAGCCGCGCCGCCGGCCCCCTTACAGAGCCAGAAGCAAGAAGAATCCGGAAAATCGGCGGCAGAAGACATCAGTCTTCACCAAGGTAGCGCACAGCACTGCAGCTGTGCGCCATTGCTCCTCATGCACACTTCACACTCCGGTCACTGAGGGTGCAGGGCGCTGGGGGGGGGGCGCCCTGAGAAGCAATAAATACACCTTGGCTGGCAAATATATCACAATATATAGCCCCAGGGGCTATATATGTGATAAATACCCCTGCCAGAATCCATAAAAAAAGCGGGAGAAAAGTCTGCGAAAAAGGGGCGGAGCTATCTCCCTCAGCACACTGGCGCCATTTTCTCTTCACAGTGCAGCTGGAAGTCAGCTCCCCAGGCTCTCCCCTGTAGTTTTCAGGCTCAAAGGGTTAAAAAGAGAGGGGGGGCACTATATTTAGGCGCAATATTGTTTATACAAGCAGCTATTGGGGGAAAAATCACTCAGTTATAGTGTTAATCCCTGCATTATATAGCGCTCTGGTGTGTGCTGGCATACTCTCTCTGTCTCCCCAAAGGACTTTGTGGGGTCCTGTCCTCAGTCAGAGCATTCCCTGTGTGTGTGCTGTGTGTCGGTACGGCTGTGTCGACATGTGGGATGAGGGGCCGACACCAGAGTGGATGGATAGGTGAAATGTATTAACCGACAATGTCAACTCCTTACATAGAAGGCTGGATGACGTAAAACAGATGTGGGACAGCCGGCTTCTCAGCCCGCGCCTGCCTAGGCGTCTCAAAGGCTATCAGGGGCTCAAAATAGCGCCCGTTACCTCAGATGGCAGACACAGATGTCGACACGGAGTCTGACTCCAGTGTCGACGGGGTTGAGACATATACACAATCCACTAGGAACATCCGTTACATGATCTCGGCAATGAAAAATGTGTTACGCATTTCTGATATGAACCCAAGTACCACATAAAAGGGGTTTTATTTTTGGGGAGAAAAAGCAGCCAGTGTTTTGTTCCCCCATCAGATGAATGAATGAAGTGTGTAAAGTAGCGTGGGTTCCCCCGATAAGAAACTGGTAATTTCTAAAAAGTTACTGATGGCGTACCCTTTCCCGCCAGAGGATAGGTCACGTTGGGAGATATCCCTTAGGGTGGATAAGGCGCTCACACGTTTGTCAAAAAAGGTGGCACTGCCGTCTTAGGATACGGCCACCTTGAAGGAGCCTGCTGATAAAAAGCAGGAGGCTATCCTGAAGTCTGTATATACACACTCAGGTTATATACTGAGACCTGCAATTGCCTCAGCATAAATAGTGCTGCTGCAACGTGGTCTGATACCCAGTCAGATAATATTAATACTCTAAGACAGGGATAATAGTTTGCTAACATAGAGCATATTAAAGACGTCATCTTAGATATAAAGGATGCACAGAGGGATATTTGCCGGCTGGCATCCAAAATTAATGCAATGTCCATTCTGCCAGGAGGGTATTAGAAACTCGGCAGTGGACAGGTGATGCTGCCTATAAAAGGCACATGAAGATTCTGCCTTATAAGGGTGAGGAATTGTTTGGGGATGGTCTCTGGGACCTCGTATCCACAGCAACAGCTGGGATAAAAAAAATTTACCTCAGGTTTCCTCACAGCCTAAGAAAGCACTGTATTTTCAGGTACAGTCCTTTTGGCTTCAGAAAAGCAAGCGGGTCAAAGGCGCTTCCTTTCTGCACAGAGACAAGGGAAGAAGGAAAAAGCTGCACCAGCAGCCAGTTCCCAGGATCAAAAATCTTCCCCCGCTTCCTCTGAGTCCACCGCATGACGTTGGGGCTCCACAGGTGGAGACAGGTGCGGTATGGGCGCGTCTCAGGAACTTCAGGGACCAGTGGGCTTGCCCACTGGTGGATCCCTAGGTTCTGAAAATAGTATCACAGGGATACAGGCTGGAGTTCGAGGCGACTCCCCCTCGCCGTTACCTCACATCAGCCTTGCCTGCTGCCCTCGGAGAAAGGTAGTACTGGCGGCAATTCACAAGCTGTACTTCCAGCAGGTGAAATCAAGGTACCCCTCCTTCAACAAGGCCGGGGTTGCTATTCCAAAATGTGGTGGTACCGAAACCAGACGGTTCGGTGAGACCCATTCTAAAATTGAAAGCCTTGAACACTTATATACGAAGGTTCAAGTTCAAAATGAAATCGCTCAGGGCGATTATTGCAAGCCT